>NW_015505243.1:467320-519520 GCF_001515645.1 Sinocyclocheilus grahami
TACATTTAGGCTGTTACTAAACAAATGAAATCAGTATCAATAAAATTCATCTTTGCAGAAGTTGAATATGAAGTGGCATTTAGATGCATTTACACATGTTAATGCAACTTAGAGGGACATGGGATGATTTAGCCTGCAGTTACAAATGCATAAATAATGTTTTGATATTTAAAACATGAAATGTTGAATAGTGATATTTTTTAATTATTTAAAAAATTAAAAGATACTTTAAATGTGAAATTAAATCCACCAGTAAGTGGCAGCAAGTCACTGTTAAGTATGTTTTGGTTTAAAGGTCAGAAGCTATAGCTTACATGAATAAAATATCACAAACGTGACACTTGTAAATTAAATAATTGTATATATACAGATTTATTCATTAATGTGTAATATTTTGTCAAATAGATTATGAAAACTTAAATACAAGGAGGTCTAATAGATTTTTCTCTTTTGCTTTAGGCCATTTACAAATGTTAACTCTACAAATAAAATGTAAAGGTTACCACTGCATCTGTCTAAAAAAAACTGCAGTGATTGATTTATAGCTATTTTCAAAGCATTTAATGTACTCTCATTAGTGTTTATTTAATTCTAACAAGTAAGTTTTTGTTAAAAACTAACCAAAACAAAATTATAATTTGTTTATAATCTCTGCACAGGAGGGACTTGGTGTTGTTTCCAAACAAAATGAAATATATTGGTATCGGCATCAGCAATTGGCCAAAATGACTTGGAAAAATATCGGCATATCGGATATCGGCAAAAATCCAATATCGTGCATCCCTAATTTCCAATTATAATTTGTATGTTTTAAAACACAACAATGTAATGCACAAACATTGCTATATCATTACCAGTCGGTCTGTAACTAGATCTTGAATCTGTCATTCTGTAATCTGTTTCAGAGGCAGACAATCGAGCTCATTCCCATAACAAAAGTGAACTACATGTGGAAAGGAAAGCCTAATGTTTACTATGTGTATGGAAATGAGTTTAAAGTGAACGCTGATGACTATCCCGACCAATGCTGCTGTTCTGTCATGTAACATCAAATACACCTGACCTGATCAGTATAAGTACAATATAAATACTATACATCCATTAAGATGAACAAATGTAATGTGTCTTGTGCCTATACATCCCAGAATCATCTGTAGCTGACAGACAAAACTCAGCCTGTCCGAATGGGGCATTGTTTATGCAGCTTAAGTTCCAACCATGTACATGTATGTAACATTCAATATGACCAAATGTGAATAACTAAACCTCTTATAGATTAATGCATTTTTTCAGAAGACCTAACTATTGAAGAATATGGAGTATAGTCTGTAGTAAATCTATAAACAAAAACAATGTATTGAGATCAAGAAAGAGTCCAAATAAACTGTGAATTTTGAGGAAGGACCCCAAAACTTTTTTTAAGCTTTTTCTTTTATTTTCACAATATTTGTATTTTCTTTTTCTTTTTTGTATGTTCTTTTCATTTTCTGTATTATTTTTGTTTTGTTTTGAGAAAGAACAAATGCTGCGTCTTAATTGATACGTGTTAAAGTATCAATTCAATTAAGTGCATTTTCAATCTAGTTTTGGAAACATTTGTGCAGCGATTGTTTTTATGTGGTACTGTTTAATGGAAAATGTTGATTAAAAAAGAGGAGGTCTGTGGTGAGCCTGTGGTTATGTGGTCACAAAGAATTTCAGATCAAATCCCAGGAAAAAAAACAAAGCAATTAATTCAATTGTATTTTAATTTGCAGTATATTTCATCAGTGTGGCTGTAGGTGCAAGGAGTGAGAGAAAACAGCATATTTCCTTTTATCATTAATGAAGCATTTATTCAGACTGATTCTAGGCTAGGTACTGTATAATTGTGGAATCTACTGTAAATAGTGGTTTTGTTACCATTATGATGATCAGTTTTCCTTTGACCTTAGTTACTTTTTTTGGTGTTTTATCTCTGCACCAGTCTGTGAAATATTTCACTGAAGAGCCCAGTGGTCATAACTAAAGGAGGTGGGCGTTAAACAACTAACCTGTAACCTCAATTTCTTTAACCATCTCAGAAACTCACAAGCGTCAGAATGTGAGCTTCTTTACAGCTATATAATCTTAATCTGTCTCTTCTGATATGAGAAGCAACTCTGAGATACAAGAAAGTAAGTCTCTGATTACCTCTATGTTGAAACGATAGCTTATTTTTGGCTAATAATAGGCCTATGTATTGTACAGAATAATGTCTAATAATGTAAATGACTAGATTAATTGCTATTTAGCTAACGTTTTACAAACATTAAAAACATCATGGGCATTTTCTCACAACCTGATTAAAATTACTAATAAATGATCAGAAGAGCAACCATCTTTGGCCAGTTTTGTGAATGGAACACATCAATTTGCCTTTTTATTTTTATACAAATAAATAAATCCATCGAGTGTGAATACTGTTTAAAAATGTAAACATGAGATTACTTTTTCACACTTCAGGTTTGCAAAAAGTGAAGTTAAAACTTAGAAATCACTGGTGTGTAAAACTATAGAGTTATACTCTTTCAGTTTGAGGTGGATGAATGGAGACGTGTTCATTGGTGACCAAGTTTGAATATAATGTAAATGAATAAATACAAAAAAGAAAAAATTACATAGAACATTCTCTGATACAGTAACCTCATTAGACTTAAAGGAATATTTCACACAAAATTGTACATTTCCTCAAGCTGATCTACAACTTGGCCTGAAGGTTTATCTTCATTAGAACAGATTTGGAGAAATGTAGCATTAGGCTATGTTCACACTTGGCGTCTTTTTTGAAGCTGCCAGTGTCTGTTTTACATTACAATCCTATGGAGTAAACAGTGTTTTTAAAAAAAAAAAGTCCTGAGCACTTTTTTTAAATGCCACCTCCGGCGTCTTTTTCTGCAGCTCACAGCATCTTTTCAAGTTGAAGAAAGTTGAACTTTTCTGAAAAATAAAATCCTACGTCAAGCGCCTTTTTGACAGCTGACCAATGACAAGCGAGTAGCGAGACCAGTCGTTTCCATAACAACAAGAACAACCAGAAAAAATGGAGAAGGTGCCAGTAGATAGACTTATCGTACTAGTTTCGGAGCACAAGGAGTTGTATGATATTTGTATAGTGTAAAATATGCCGCAAACCGTGCATCATCCAACCGGAGCTCCTGGACTAAATTGTTATAAGCAGTGCACCATACTGTTTCCTTCCCCGTATAATGTCATGCACATAAAAACGTTGTTATGAACCGACATTCTCCTCCCTGTTAACTTCAGAAGCCAACACAAGAGCCAACTTCCTCTTTCTCTACATTTCTGCACCACACAGCACTAGGCTATTGTTGCAACTGTTATTATAGCAACAATCGACTTCCTCGGCTGCTATTTGTAACCAAAACGCTAAACTTTTTTACTAAAAAAATGCCCTTGTCAACTTTTTCTTGTCAAAAAAAGACACCAACTGTGAACATGCCCTTACATCACTTGCTCACCAATGGATCCTCTGCAGTGAATGGGTGCCGTCAGAATGAGAGTCCAAACAGCTGATAAAAACATCACAATAATCCACAACTAATCCACACCTCATGACTGCAGCAGTGATCGTGACCCACATAAGGAGCAAAACTAAAGGTGTGTGTTTACTAGTTACGCACTCATTATAGCAGCAATGAATATTATTGAAGGCCTGATGACCACAGTCATTTAAACCTAATAATGAAAATTCATACACACTCTGCTAAGAGCATTTCAAAATGCTTCATGTATTTCATTTGATTACTAGCTCAATCATCGTTTACGCTGGCTGCTAAAGATGCCTTTCAAGAAGCTAACATGCAGGCTTTGCTTTTCAGAGCTGTAGATTAAAGTAAATGAACTGAGTTTCTCTTCCTCATTCTTAATGCTGATGACTTGTGACACATCACACAGTAGGCGCTCAGTATACAGTATATACAGTATATAGTTTTCTGTGTATGTCTGCTTTAAAATCTCACACCAGTTATTGGTGTGAGATGCATTTTGACATGCAATGCTAATGAAGACAACTCTAGCATATTTGCATTACATCTTCTGATCATGTTTGTCCTTGATGTGATGATAACCTGACGAGGTTTGGTTTGGTTTGGTGTGTCCTTACTAATGAATTTGGGTTCAAGATTAGATTTGGATCAGGCTTAAGCTTCAGTAGTTTAACAGCACACAGAAACTAACCCTGAACTCTTTGTAAACTTGTTAACAGACTCCATCAACCCCACAGCAGTTACCAACAATGACTACGTGGAAACATAAATAATCACTTTCAGAAGATAATAGAACAGGCCTGAAGAAAAACAAAAATGTATAAAAATGAAATATAAATGAAAAATCTATTCATTATTCAACTAACCTTTGGCATTTTTTATTTTATTTGGAATATATTATTACAAGCACTATTTTATAAAGATGTCATTTTTTACATGTTTTTGCTTATGCTGTAACATTCTTCATTTGTTAGTATTTTTGTATAAAATTGTTTGTTATATAAAAATAACTGCTTCCCTTACTGCTGTAGCTTTGAATTGTCTACATTCAGCAAGGGGCAGAAGCTGTGGTATGGTATATTTCACATATGTTTTATAAGAAAATAAAAGTGATTACTTGCATGCATTAATGTGATCTTGTTTTTCTTTGTTCTTATCTTGAATAATAAAAATAAAATAACAAAAATAACTATATTGTGTAATAATCTTTTTAAAAATATTGTGAAATAATAAAATATTTTGGTCATATCACCCACCCCAAACATCCAAGTCTGCAATAGGGCTAAAACAATGATCAACAACATTGACAATAAAAAAAAAGGTCAACAAATATTTTTGTTGTGGAATGGTCTTTAGACCTCATATGACCTAATGTAAGGGCCTGCAATAACACTGTTTGACCAGTGTGACTAATTCAGTCCTCCTGGATGCAATTTAGTAGAAGAAAACATGGTGTTGATGAGATTATGGCTGCATCCGAAAGCTCAGGCAACTGACCCTATCAGACAATGACTTTGCAGGCAGCGTTTGTGCACAGAGCTACCTCCTGAAATGAATTTCAGGCACACTTTTGAGGCAGCATAATAGTTTAATGACCTAAAGTGATAGCTCGATTTGCATAGATTAAAGCTTGATCTTGTTCAGGGCTGTTTTGATTACTGTAACACTATAAGGTATTTTAAGAGAGATAATGTTGTCAATAAAACAGTTTATCCAAAAATAAAACATCCTCAAAAAGGAGATGTTAGGCAGGATGATAATAATAATAATAATAATTCAATACATTTATATAGCGCTTTTCTAGGCACTCAAAGCGCTTTACATTGTCGGGGGGTATCTCCTCATCCACCAGCAGTGTGCAGCATCCACCTGGATGATGCGACGGCAGCCATAGTGCGCCAGAACACCCACCACACACCAGCTTATTGGTGGAGAGGAGACAGAGTGATGAAGCCAATTAGCAGATTTGGGGATTGTTAGGAGGCCATGATGATCACAGGCCAATGGGCAAATTTGACCAGGATGCCGAGGTCACACCTCTACTCTTTTCGAAAGACATCCTGGGATTTTTAATGACCACAGAGAGTCAGGATTTAACGGTTTAACGTCTCATCCGAAGGACGGATGGGATTATTTGCATTGATGCATTATTTTAACATTTTAAACTGTCAAATAGTATCACGTAACAACGTGCCCCACCTATGGAATATAAATACGTTTTGAATCAATAGCTTTAAACATGACTACATATGATTTTAGATTTTTAAGTGTTTTTATACCTATAAATATGATCAACTCTATAAACTAACTTTACAACTTTTACTTATATGGCAAGATGTTTTCTTTAAGTTTCCCTCTTTCATGGAAAGATCGTTTCATCTCTATAAATGTGTTTAAATTCTTCATATTGTTCAATCTTTTAATCTTTGGTAGTGAATCGCACTGACTCTCTCACAAGAAGTGAATCACAGTTTCAAGGCATGTGATTGGATGTTCATTACTGATGTCACACTTTCATGTGCACGTGTCCCATTAACTCAGGATCAAGCCCGAGTTGACAGAGAAAGTTGACGATCAGCTTCATGGTACCAACAAAGCCGGATAGGAGTGGTTTGGATTTGTCAACTCAAAACTAATTCTGTAACGCCGAGTTTGTTCAGCCACCATCATGGTACAGGCCCCAGGTCGTCAGGTGAGGGCAATGCCAAAATAACAAACAAAACAAGGACTTCCTAAAGGGTTTAAGCGACATAAATTCCCTAACAAAAGTACACAATATTAAAGACTCTGCCTGACTAACACAAAAACAGAAGAAAAATTAGGAATGGGTAAAACCCAAATAAATTGACGCCCGTCTCCCTACATGGTTTTACTTTTAAGTTCACACAGAGATTAATGCAACGTCTTTGCAATCACACAACAGGTTCACATGTGAAACTTTGCTCTTTGCAGCCTGAAATGAAGACGGACACAGTTTTTGTTTTATCCAGCTGTATTTACTAAGTGTAACTTATAACATCCAAGTGAAAGATATAACACCAACATGTCCGGAAAAAAAAGCAGAATCACTCAGTTGGAAAAAGGATCACCCCCCTCCTAAAACTGACTGATAAACTGGGCCATTTGACTTTCAACTGTGATCAGCTGTGCTCATTTTGATTTGCTCAGCATGAAAAGAGCTTTCCTGGAGCATTTCAGTCCTTGGTAGTTCAACTGAAGCAAACAATCAACTATGGGTGACAACTGTTCCCTCACTTCCCAAATTGTCCTCTAAAATACGCATTAGACCATTCTTTCGATCTTAAACCCAGTGATAAACATCTTATCTCAGTAATTTATAACTTAGTTAATACTTTGACACCTGTGCCCGGTTGCATAAAGCACCTTAAGTGTAATTTTCCCTTAAACTTAAGGTTGTTGCTGAAAATAACACTTAAGTGTTAATTAAGGGTTTCTTTAAAGGGGTCCTATTATGCTTTTTCACTTTTTACATTTTAGTCAGTGTGTAGTGTATATGTTTGGGCCTAAAAAAGATCTAGAAAGTTACAAATCTCAAAGTCCACTCCAAAGGGAGATATTTGGTTTTTTTAAATCCCTTTTCAAGAACTACAAGGAACGGCTCGTTTGGACTACAGCATTGGTTTTCCGGGCTTTGTGATATCACAAAGTGGCTCATTGGAATTTCATTACAAATAATTCCCGCCTACAGAAATTCGAATGGTTGTGGGGTGGGGAGGGGCGAGGTTGTGGTTAGAACGCTTGATTGAGTGACTGCATCAGATGAGACGACGGAGAAGAAGAGCTGCTGCAGAGTTAGTGCATCAGAGAAAACCAAGAAGAAGAGCTGCTGTGCTGTAGCGTCAAATTTTCAGCATGTGAACCATTTAGACAAAAAGGTTCTTCTATGGCATCGTGAAGCACCTTTATTTTTAAGAGTGTACATCAAATCTCAGCAAAAAAAATATTTTTTAATGTGAATTTAGATTTGTTTGTAAAATAATATAAATGCATAATATAATGTTAAAATATAAATAAGTATTTTATATACAACATTTAATTATTGAAACTACACATTCTGAACAATTATAGTTTTAAGCAGTTTATTAGTATTCAGTATGCTACACTCTAAGAAAAAAATTCACAGGTTTTTACCTACATTTTTAAATTATGCATTGTATTTTGTGTTTTCGGGTTACAGGGTTACAATGGATAATGGATAACAGATAATGTCCTGGAAAAATACTAGTACCTTTTCCATAGATATCCACGGATACACTGTTTTCGTTCAGATCAAATCACAACAACGTAGGAAACAGATCCGTGTGGCGCAGCTGACACAGAACAGCATACGCTGTTTACATCCAGATGATATTCTCCAAAATGGCGCTACAGGGTGATGCGGAGGAGATGAGTTGTTGAATAAAGTCGTTATTTTTTTTCTTTTGCGCACAATAAGTATTCTCGTAGCTTCGTAAAATGACGGTTGAACCCCTGATGTCACATGGATTATTTTACCAATCTCCTTGCTACGTTTCTGGACTTGGGAACATTTCAGTTGCGTTGCTGTCTATGCAGGGTCAGACAGCTCTCAGATTCCATCAAAAATATCTGCATTTGTGTTCCAAAGATTAACAAAGGTCTTACGGGTTTGAAACGACATGAGGGTGAGTAATTAATGACAGAATGTTCATTTTTGGGTGAACTAACCCTTTAATATGTAATATTATAAGCCTAAAAAAATTGACCTCAAAAAAATTATTCATGAGCAATAACTGCTTAATTTTTTTCATATTAGCTATATTATATTATATTATTATAAAGAATTGAAATGTTCTGTGTGAGATTTTTTTAAATTATATATATATTCTTGAATTTCTTGGCAAGTAACAGCACTGTAAAAAAAACGTTTTCTCAGGAAACCTGAAATGTGCATCATTTAGTTTCATCAAGGGTCAAATCAAATATTACACACAGGTGTAGTGTGTAAACTGTACTACATGGGGATGTTTTAGATAACTGTAAAAGTGTTTTTGCTCAGGTGGCCGAAATGTCTGACCAATAGAGAACATTTTTGTTCAGCAAGAAAAACAATTTGAGGGAACATGGAATATGACCTAATTTTATAAATGTAAATATAAATGTTTTTTTTGTTTTTGTTTTTTTAGCTGTTGTCTTACAGATGTAGTATCTGACTACATCCAGTAGGGGATGAGTGTACTGATACAAAAGTACACTGTAAAAAATGACTGTGAATTTAACGGTAAAAGACTGTAAAAATGCTACAGTAAAATCCTGTTAAATGGTTAACGGTAAATTCCCCTACTATATACGGTGAAAAACTGTATTGGACATTACATGTATTGGACATTAATTTTACGGTAGTATACCGTTTTTGGAAGTGAAAAAGACTGTATAATTTACAGTGAATAACCGTAAATTGACATTCCCAGAATTCCCTGCGTTACATTTCAAATTTGATGTTTTTTTGTTTAAATAACTGTTTCTTCTTAGTTTTTTCTTATCAGTTTTGTATATTAGGGTTGTGTGTTACACCTGATGTTGTAAATGAATGTTTATTGCATTGTTTCAGTTTCATGTGTGTTACTGTGTTTAGTGTCTGTGTGAATGACACTGTGCACCTTCTATATATGTTATTATTTAATAACTGCTTGTGAGGGGCTTTGGTTCATCATGTGACTTTCTCATCACCACCTGCATTTGGTGGTTATCAGTGTATTACAAAGGTACAAAACAGATTTCAGTACTTCAATAGGTTGGTATATTAACATTATATCAGTTAATGAAATTACGGTATTTAACTGTAAATTTAATTTAAAACCTAAACCGTTGCTACCTTATTTTTTACGGTAAAATTCTGGCAACCACAGCTGCCGGTGTTTTACCGTAAAAATTTTTTACAGTTTACTGATGAGTGCTAGTAATGGATTTTTATTTAGGCTAATGGTAGCAACACATTATTATAATCAACTTCATGCTTTATCAGAGTACAATCTTAAAAATAAAAGGGTGTTTTCAAAGCGATGCCATAAATTAAATATTTTTGGTTCCCCAGAGAACCTTTTAATGAACAGTTCTTGAAAATAACCTTTTTTTTCTTGGTGTAAGGAACATTTTAATAATCTAAATAACCTTTTTTTTCCCCAATGGAAAGGTTCCATGGATGAACCTTATAAATTATAAATAACTTTTTGTCCAATGGAAAGATTCCATAGAAGCCAATAAAGAACCTTTATTTTTAATAGAGAAAATAGAGCCGAAAGACCATTGACAGAAACGACCCTGGGCGCTTGTGGTGTGTACAACTCTGCTCGATGCTATGCTCACTTTAAACTGTAGAAACAATCAAATGGTGCTAACATTAATCGTTGACATTATGTCTTGCGGTCTGAAACCGAACCGCAGTCCACTATTTGAGGATCCATGGTGTAGGAAAATTGCAACTGTTGAATTAATCATTAAATATTCTAGATATTTAAATATACTACATTAACATGCTATATGTGATTTTTCTAGCTAATCTTGCATTTTAATTTGTCCTCTACCTGCATACACACTGGTTTCATATTCATAAGCAGACAGTTGAACAGCTTATTTTTGCTACAGAATAATAGTTATATAGACATTTCCTCTTTCCCAGGTGAGAAACTTATACTTTGCTGAATTTTTATTTCATAATCATGCTATGGTTTAAATCTATGTCTACATCCAGTAGGGGGCAGCTTTGTGTAGCTGTTATGTTTAAGCCTTGAGTTCAAAATGTTTTTTTTATAATAACCTTGAACAATTTATGCACGATCTTAATGGTTCATTAGTGCAATAATATTTTAATAATTGTATTACTATCAATACATATTATGAGAAACACAATGAATTAGAATTTGATTTTTTCTTCATGTGTCAGACAGAGCTGTGAAAGCTTCAAACTAAAAGACCTTAATAACTGAGAACTGCACATAGACCATAGTATATGTCATGTTTATATTTTTGAGACATTTAAACTCTCACTTTGTAATACTCTGATACAGGTCCGGTTATGCAGTTCTGATAGATGTTGCATTGTTTTACTGATAGACGTTTAACATTCTTTTAATTAATCCATACATAATCCATACCCAACCATACAGTTGGTAGAAACTGACTGGAAAATGGTTTTCTCCAAGAGGGTTCAAGTCCTTGTCAAAGTGGATGGTGTGGAGGTGTGCAGGGGAATAGGAGTTGAAGAAGGGATAATTGCAGCCTTCAGTGCTTCAGGTGGGTGGCAAGCCCCTTCCAATAAATATTCAGAATAATTAATATCCTGTTCTGGTTCACAACCATGAACCCAATTTCAGCATCACTTGTGGACTGAATAACTGCAAGTCATCTTCAAGTCAAGTCAAGTCAAGTCTGCTTTATTGTCAATTCTTCCACATGTACAGCACATACACACAGAGAATTGAAATTGCGTTACTCTCAGACCCCTGGGTGCATACAGATAACATAAATACAGATTAAATACAAAATACAAAATACAACTATACAAATAAGGTAAAATGTAAAAATATATATAAAGCACAAGGCATATGGCAGATAGAGTGCAAACCAGTAAAGTAAACAACAGTGCAGATATAATGATTGTAGTGCAAAAAAAATGATTTGTAGTGCAAAAGAGCTTATTCAGACTGATTAAGTGTGTGTGTGTATTTGGAAGGGGGGAGTGGGAGAGTCCATTAGAGGGTCAGAGTTCAGTGGTGTCCTGAAGTCAACAACAACAATATCTTTTACAATATATGAGTCTTTCAGAAGTCGTGTCTATCGAAAACATAGGAAGCTTGTTCTACCTCATGATGATATGGATTGCTACTGAATACATGGACAATGACAATGATTTTGAAAACATGGACTGTCACAATGATCTGGAGAATACCATTGAGCTACAGCCTAGGACAGATGAAAAGCATCCACCTAGTAGGAAGCATTTTTTTATTTTGTTATTCTAAAGAGAATTACAACTCTTTTATTACTTACCATCTTCAAAAAAAAATGGGTTCAACATTTTAGAATGTCCTGAAATAAGAGAAATGGTACAGTCAAGGGAAGTCCTCTATTTTTCCAAATGAAATACATTTTAAATGTCAATACTGTATGGTTTCTGTGTGGCAAGTTTTTAATACCAGTGTCGTATGATTCACACTTCCATGCGTACACAGTAAAAGTTGACTTTGAATGGAGTGTTATAAAACCAGAGCAAGAGATGGACTTTCAGCCCCTTGACGCATTCTCTGCTGATGATAAATTGTTTGTGATCCTCAAGAATGTTTAAAAAGTTCAAATTAAATGTGTAGTACTGTGTTTAGTGAAATGTGGGATTGTAATAAAATGGTTTACGAGTAAAAGTTACAATTAATGAAATGTGTACTGTTGGAAAAAGATTGCTTTGTAATTCTTAATGTTCAAAAATGTAGAATGTAGTAGAAAAATATACTTAAAATGAGATCTAGTGCTGTTTTGAAAAAGTTTAATTACTTTGTGATTCTTAATGTTACATGCTTTATTACACGGTAAAAAAAAATGGGATGTACTGATTTTGAAAAAAGTGTAATATAATATTAAGCTTAATATTCTTGCTGTTTACAACTTTATAAATCGTTTTAAAAAGTTAAAGAGTATAAACATAACTGTTTTTGAAAAAAAGTTAAATTGCTCAGTATATGCATCCTGTTATGACACATTGTGATAGAGCTTAAAATATTCATCCTGTGAAAAATGTGAGAATGTAATAGTTGTGAATGTTTAATAAATGTGTGTTTGTGATAAAAAGTTAAGGGTATAAAAAGTCACTGTGGAGGAAATTTTATTTCTATCTGAAATATTAATATTATTTGCTTCACTGTACTTAAGAGTGTTCTTTAGACTGTCTCTGCGTGCTTCAGTATGATTGAGTTTTTCATGAGCTGAGAGATAACAGGAAATCTATTTGTGTGTGTGTGTGTGTGTGTGTGTGTGTGCAAGACAAGTATGAGACAGATGTTATTTTAGTTTCTTAAACATCCTGGCTACTTAGAAAATGATTTGCATTAAATTCTTAGAAACAAATCTGGAGGACAGTTAGGCACCTTAAATGGACATATATGTTGAATAATATGCATTATGATTGGATGAGATAAAAGCATCCACATTTGATGAAGGTATAAATGTTGAGTTTGGCCGTTTCCTCTTTGTTGCAATCTACAGCCAACCCTGAATGACTGTATGGATGTAGACCTTTTCCTGCAGGAAAATAAATATTCAAAAGACTTTTGTCTCATACCTTTAATTGAAATGGAAAATTGACACGACAGTTACAATTAATGAAATGTGTACTGTTGGAAAAAGATTGCTTTTTGATTCTTGCCGTTTACAATTTTGAGTATAAAATAAAATAACTGTTTTAAAAAAAAAAAGTAAATTATCGTCTTGTTATGACATTGTGATAGAGCTAAAAACATTCATCCTGTGAAAAATGTGAGAATGTAATAGTTTTGAATGTTTAATAAATGTGATAAAACAGCATTCTGGCCTATTTAATGTGCTGTATGGAGTACAAATTTGCCATCACAAGGTACAAAAGGCTTGTCACCCTTAAAAGGACAAATTTGCACCTTTTTAAAAGGTACATTATGGTACCATAGCACTATAAGGTACAATTTAGTCAGCAGAGGTACATATTTGCCTTTGAAAGGTACATACGGCAAGGGTACAGTACAGATATGTACCCATGTGAAAGGGTACAACGAGTGTACCCTTGAGGGTACTGCCCCAGTGACAAGCCGTTGTACCCCTGAAGGTACAAATTTTGCACATTTTTCTGACAGTGCACAAATGGGTGTGCCAAGCTTGTAGCATCATACTCAAAAAGACTTAAGGCTGTAATTAGTGCCAAAGGTGCTTCAACAAAGTATTGAGCAAAGGCTGTGAATATATATGTACATCTGATTTTTTTTTCTTTTTTTTTATAAATTTGAAAAGATTTCAAACAAACTTCTTTCACGTTGTCATTATAGGGTATTGTTTGTAGAATTTTTGAGGAAAATGAATGTTATCCATTTTTGGAATAAGGCTGCAACATAACAAAATGTGGAAAAAGTGAAGCGCTGTGAATACTTTCCAGATGCACTGTACATTGCCATTTTGCATATTACATTTCAAAATGAATATTGCTACCCATATGCTTCCATAAGTGAGAGTGTAACCAATCAAATTGTAGAACGCTGTAAAGCAAATGTAGATAATATGATCATCAAGGTATAAATATGAGTGTATTGTTCTGGTCGTTGAGTTGCTCTGCTGTGTCTGAAGTGACTCCTGGACAGCTGTGAATAAACCTTATAAACTTAGGAGTGTGTCTTGATGCTGCACAGCTCAAGAAGGGAAACACTAAGGAATCTAACACACACTTTGGAAGTGATATGCAGTGATAGTGTCTTCTTGGAATGGTGGTTAGAGTCCAGTATAGACAAACTGGGTTGCCAAGCATCTTAAGATAAAATTATTGTGAACATTTTTAATTAAAGGGGTGGTTCAGTGTTTTTTTTTTCTAGGCTTGATTGTATTTATGGGGTGCAGTCTAACATGTGTTAATGCTATTTTTCACATAATTTACCTTTATTCCACACCGCTCTGTCCCTTCTCAGAGAAACACGCTGATCATTTCCTTCTTGTATGAAGTCCCTCCCTCAGAAATAGATGATGGGCTCCGATTGGTTAGCTAGCCCAGTGTGTTGTGATTGGCTAAACCGCCTCTAGTGCGCATCTAAACGTCCCGCCCCTCACCTCAGCGGCATGTGCTCCGGTTGTATTGTAAACAAAGGCGTCGTTAATATCGCTTTTCAGTTTGAGCCCGATTGAGAAGCAGAGGATATTATTGAAGAGGATCGTGCAGAATCTGTGCAAGCACGGCTTTTTTTGTTTGTTGTTGTCTCATACTTTAGATACGCTGTTATTTGTAAATGCTACTGCATATGTTAGCTTTTAATATACGGTTTTATCCTGATTAAAGCTTTAATACAGTACGGCAACTGCACGCACGTCCATGTTTAATGCTTCTCATAGCTATGTAGTGAAAATCAGTGTATATGGAGCCGAGCTGAATGAGAGAGAGAGAGAGAGAGAGATGTAGAGCATGTGCAGAGCAGGGGGACGTGAGGAACAGTATTAAGAACCATTGCTTTAGAACATTGATTGTGAAACTTGTGAATCCATTAGAATCGTTAGAAGACAGAATCGCGATTCATACATTAATAGATTTTTACGTGCACCTGTAGTTTTCTCTTCCTCTTCTCTAAAGTAGCGCAGCATGGCCTCGCCCCCTTTGCTGCCTTTTCCCGGGGGCGGGGTTTATCTGGGTTTGTGATGTCACAGTGTCTAAAAATGATGATCTGGAGCTGTATGTCACATAGAAAAAACCATGCATGTGTAAAAATCAAGAGCTATATCTAGATGGCCTAATGTGATTGCATATTTCAATGATAAAGACTCTTTTGTCCTACTTTTTTTGATTATTGGGTGCATCTTCTTCTTTACTATCCTGGAAGCAGGTATTATATCAGCCTTAGTTGAAGGTATCACTTAAAATCAGCCTCATTTGAAAAAAATCCAGCAGAAATGTTTGTCATAAGAGCCGCTTCTGCATTTCACATTCTACTTTTAACATCTTTTTTTTTGTTGTTGTTATTCTTGTTAACAGAGGAAGTCGGTTAAGTGTTAAGACTCAGTAACTGCCGCTCGTGTATCTCAGAAAGCTGTAGTCTCTAATCTATGACAGCATGAACCAGCTTTATATCCTTTTATTGGCCCTTTGGTCAGCTTTCAGTAAGTGGATTCCATTTCTTTGCCTCAGATTTTGTGTTTATCTGCTATGTGTAAGGATTAGGGGTGTAACGGTTCTCTGTAAAAAAAAAAATCGGGTAACAAAAATCGAAATTGTACCGTTCTCCTCCCATGGTTCTGCACGCACTTGCACCGCGGTTCAACTTAAATCTGACAATGCATCTGTAAAATGGTTTGTTAAAAATAACAACACATAAAACAGTTCGACTAATGTATGTTTCTGTCGATGGATACACATTCTGGCTTACCTACATTACCTACAAATACATTACAACAACAGCAAAAAAAAAAAAAGACAAACCTGTCACTCTTTGTTCAATGCGAGTGCCATATGCTGGAATATGACCAGTCGTTCATGCCGTCATCACCCGCGCATGTGAGACCTGAACAGCACATGTTGCTATCTGAGTTTAAACTAAACTCATTTAAGCCTTGCCAGTTTAAATATTAAAGAGCCAGAAGATGCGAATGAGAACTCGCGCACGCCGTGAGAAGATTTGTGCGTGCACACGGAAGTGACTAAAACTGTGTGTTTTTCAGCCTGGTACAAAAAGCGGTTTTGGTCTATATAGTAAATTTTGCAAACTGTGAGGGGGGTGAATTTTTTATAACTTATCCGTTAAAATTTTATTAAGCCTTAAAGTTCTGCATAATTAAGGGTGTGGCCACTTGAGTGACAGGTGGATTGCCGCTGCTGTCACTGCCGTTGAGCTAGGTGGGCATGGTTTCAGCAACCAGCTCCCGCCTCTTTGCCCATTTTCGATTATCCGAGAGTGACGCACCCACTTTGAGCTTCAAAAACGCCCTCCAGAAACCTACGGGTGATTACTCACTGCAAGATTTGTGCGTGCACACGGAAGTGACTAGAACTGTGTGTTTTTCAGCCTGGTACAAAAAGCGGTTTTGGTCTATATAGTAAATTTTGCAAACTGTGAGGGGGGTGAATTTTTTATAACTCATCCGTTAAAATTTTATTAAGCCTTAAAGTTCTGCATAATTAAGGGTGTGGCCACTTGAGTGACAGGTGGATTGCCGCTGCTGTCACTGCCGTTGAGCTAGGTGGGCATGGTTTCAGCAACCAGCTCCCGCCTCTTTGCCCATTTTCGATTATCCGAGAGTGACGCACCCACTTTGAGCTTCAAAAACGCCCTCCAGAAACCTACGGGTGATTACTCACTGCTCTTGATTGAATAGCTTGTGACGGTATTTGGCCTTAAAAGGTTGGGTTCGGGCGCCAGGTGTAAAAACCACCACAATTATTGAATTAAATTAATCATTAGGGATTCAATTATTAGAGCCACTATCAATTCTTTCATATGAATCAAATAGGACAAGCAACAACAAGAAAGGGGTTTCCAAAGTTTTCTATTCAGCATCAATTCCAATCATATTATCTCATAATTCAGTACATCATATTCAACACGGAAAAAGAAAAAAGAAAACAGAAAATAAATAAATCACAATTTTAATTCCAGGCCCAGGAACATTTACCTTTTAAATACCTTACAATAAATGAGTGACAAATAAATCAGCAAATAATTAAACAATTGAATAATTCAAACAATTAAATGTAATGCAATAAATATTGTACAAGACAAAATAGAATCACAATAAAATAAGACAATCACATAGGAGAAAAATAAGCATAAGAAAAAATCCTCTGGATGCAAAGTTCAAAAAAAAGAAAAGGGGGGAAAAAATCCTTTTTAATTTATTCCCCTATACAAATACACTATTTTAACAAATTAATTTCAACAAACTTTAATTCTTAACCCCAAACAATATTAATCCAACAAATTCAAAAAACAAACATTAATTTGTTCACCGTGTCACTCATGAAACTACTGGGCCTGCAACAACAACAGCATAAAAAAACACTAGTTCCCGCATTCAACATTTCACTCATTTCCAAATAATTTGGCATTGCAATACGAAGTACTAGCTAATCCGGGACAATTTCATCAATATTAAAACCCTAGAAAATCCTCATCCTCTGACTCCTCAGTAAAAATTGTCAAGGCTCCCTCCATTTTCTTACGATCCAACTCTGTGGCAGAGGGGAAGGCAGGCTTCAAATTGCACACATGGACTGTACGCAAGTCTTCTCTATTGTCCTCACGCACAACACGATAATTTACTGGACCTAATTTTTCTACAATTCGATAAGGCCCGATCCATTTTGCTGCAAATTTAGCTGCAAATTGTTTAGAGGCCTTAGAAAGGGGATGTGCTTTCATCCAAACCCTATCATTTCTGGAGTAATTCACATTCCTACGACCTGCATCATAAAAACATTTTTGTTTCTCCTTAGCTCGAGACAAGTTAATTTTTACCATCTCCTGCAAATCTTTAAGAACTCTGAGACTGGTCTGGTGTGGCTCTAGAGCACGTTCAAAAGGTCCTTTCAACCTTCTTTGCAAGAGTAATTCTGCTGGGGAGTATCCCGTACTCTCCTGAACAGCAGAATCGATGGCATACCTCAACTCTGGCAAATAATGATCCCAATGATTATGCTCACCAAACACGTAAGAAGATATCATCACCTTAACCGTCTGATTCACACGTTCGGTGAAGTTGGTTTGGGGGTGGTATGCTGTTGTCAATTTTTGCACCACTCCCCACCTGCTACATAGCTCCTGCAAAATTTCTGAAGTAAATTCAATGGTCAAAGGCAATGGTCATAAGATCCACACCGAGCAATTCCCATAGTTCATGTTCTTCAGTCTGCTGTAACACGCCAGCTGGTTTACAACACTCAGGTTTACATTGTTGACAACTGACACAATTTTTTACAAATTCTGCAACATCTCTCCACATGTTTGGCCAAAAGGCAACTTCCATTAACCTTTTTTGTGTCTTATAACGACCAAAATGCCCACTTAACGGGTTGGAAGGATATACTTCCAACATAGTCTGGCGAAGGATCTGTGGGACATACACTTGAAAATGGGTTCCCTTGGAAGGATGAGTCACCTTCCGGTAAACCTTGTCCTCTAAAATAACAGATCCAGAATCATCAGGACTCTGCATATTATGAACTATACTCTGATATACTCTTTGGACCTCTACATCTTGCTGCTGTGCTATCCAGATATCCTCGTCAGTGAGAGGAAACTGTAAGACCAGACTATCTGGGGTTTGCTTATTGGTATAAGCAGCAACTATTGGGGAAAAATCAGAGCTACTGACACGGGACAAAGCATCGGGTGCACTGTTAAGCTTTCCTTTGCGGTATTCAAGAGTAAATTCAAACTCTTGCTATTTCAAAGCCCAACGACTCAGGCGAGAGTTTGCCTTGGTAGTGTTAAACACCCAAAGGAGAGATGCATGATCAGTCACAACAATAAAAGACTTGTCCTCCAGATAATGCCGCCACCTTTCGACCGCCCAAACAATGGCCAAACACTCCCTCTCGGTGGTAGAATAATTTCTTTCTGCACCAGTAAGTGTACGGCTTGCATATGCTAGTACTTCTTCAGTCGTACCAAATGTAAATGGTTGCTGGGCAAGAACAGCCCCCAAACCTGTTGAACTGGCATCTGTATAAACTATAAATGTATAAGTATGATTAGGGTGTCCCAGTATAGGTGGAGAAGAAAGGTGCATTTTCAAATTCTCAAAGGCAGCCTGACATTCAGCTGTCCACTCGAAACGAGCTCCTTTTCGTTCCAAGGCATTTAAGGGTTCGGTGATAGCTGAAAAATTAGGAACATACCTATGATACCATCCACTCATCCCCAAGAACTGCTGAAGTTCTTTAAGATTTTTTGGCACAGGGAAATCCTGGATGGCCTCGGTTTTAGCTGGATCTGCCTTCACCCCTTCGGTGGTCACCACATGGCCAAGAAACTTAATTTCTGTTAAACAGAAATTAGATTTCTGAAGTTTAAGGGTTAGTCCTGCCTTTTGCAAACACCTCAAAACCCTTTGGAGATCTTGTATATGCTGACTGAAATTTGATGAATAAATGACTATGTCATCTAGATAAACCAAACAACACTGTCCTAAACAGTCAGCCAACACCCTATTCATAAGCCTTTGAAATGTGGCTGGAGCATTCTTTAAACCAAAAGGTAACACCTTAAATTCATACAACCCAAAAGGGGACACAAAAGCAGTCTTAACCATACTGTCTGGGTCCATTGCCACTTGCCGGTACCCGCTGTTAAGATCAAGGGTACTAAACACACTGGCTCCAGCAAGAGACTCCAGGATTTCACCCACAGTAGGAAGAGGGAATGCATCACTTTCACTCACCGCATTTAATCGTCAAAAAACAACACAAAAACGCTGGCCTCCATCTTTTTTAGGAACTAGTACAATAGGAGATCCCCAAGGAGAATAAGATGGCTGAATGATGTCTCGTGTAAGCATATTGTCGATTTGTTCCCTAACTATTTCCTTTTTATGTACTGGTAACCTATAGGGCTTTTGCACAACACCCACATCTGTACGGACAGCGATCTTATGAGTAAACATAAAGCAGATTACTCTACAAAAGAGTAAAAAGAACATGAGACTCTTTGTCTGATAAATTACTCTCATTGACTTTTGTTTGCACTAACTCCACAAGTTCTACACTAGTTTCTTCCTGCACATAATTCTCCATACACTCACTCACTGACCACTCAATCTGGAGAGGATGGACAGAGGAATAAAGAGAAGCAGTAGGCTTACAATCCACAGGTGGTGTACACGACCTCCAAGAATCCCCGGAGGTAATTGGTGGCTGAAAGGGGAAAACACGATTTTTCAGGTCCCCTAAAAAACTGTACAACTGATCTTTAATATTAAGCTGCAAACCAGTCAACCCTATGAAATCTAACCCCAGCACCATTGAATAAACAAGGTTCTGAGCTGGAAGGACTACTGTAGGAACCTGAAAATGCAAATCATGCAAATAAAAATCAAGTATTTTCTGTCCAAGAGGAACAGTAGCATCACCATTAGCCAGATAAAGTGGTCCTTCATGCCATGCATCAAGTTGCTCCTTAGGTCCTTTCATCTTGTTCCATAAATCAAAATGCAATAATGTGTAAGTGGTCCCTGTATCTACAAGTGCTTTCCCAATACAGTTCCTCACAGTTAAGGGAACAACTAACTGTCTAAGAACTACAGGGCCAACTCCTTTGTCCTGTCTGCTACCAATCGGATCCTTCTTTACAAGTCATTGAGTATCATAAGCAGATACTACACTTCGTTGATGACTACGACCCTGGAATTCTTTACCACTCTGGGCCTGCCCTCCAGAGTGTTTTCCACTTAAAGAAGCCTTGAAATTAGGACAAGAACCTGGGGAATGACTCTCATGACACCTCCAACACAACAAACTTAGATTTCGTTGCTCTGAAGGCAAGATAGCCTTTGTATCTACCTCTTTTATTTTTCTAACTTGTAAATTCTGGTCTAAAGTAGTACTCTTAGACAACTGCAGCTGATTATACCTTCTCTGCAGATCAAAATCCCTCTCCATTTGAGTCCCCAGCCTCACCAGTTCCCCAACAGTCTGGGCACGACCTCGAAGCTGACTAGCAAAACAAGGGTTCGTAGCTTTTAATAGGGCCTTTAAAACCTCATCGTCAGTAGCTTCCTTTTTCCAACGCTTAAACAAAGCTTGAAATGACAATGTAAAGTCACGGACACTTTCATTTGCCCCTTGTAACCGATTTCGTACTTGATCCTCCAACACGTCTTGATAGTCTTCTGGCAAAAAAAAACAGCTAAAAAAGCTTGCTGAAAATCTTCCCAGGTGTCAATATTAAATCTCACAGTCTCCCGCCAGTCACGGGCAGAAGCATGTAGCACACTACGCATTGTTGCAAGTATTTCACTATTTGACATTGGTCTGAGAGCCAAGAAATCTTTACATCTTTCCAAGTAAACTAGAGGATCGGTCTCATTATGCACCCCCCCAAAGGATGGAAATACCATTTTAATAGGCAGCACACGGCCACATTTCAAAACCTGTTAGACCTACCTAAAAAAAATCTGAAAAGCACTGTTTATTTTATTTGTATCTTTGCTCGGTTGCTTGTAATTCGATTATTTGTTCTTATTTTCTTTATTTTTATTTGACAATATAGTCCTTTTTTCCCTAAACATAGCACATACCGAACCATACCGAAACCGTTAATCTGAAACCGTGATACAAACCGAACCGTGAGTAACTTGAACCGTTACACCCCTAGTAAGGATAGGAGTCAATATAATTTTTGCTTTGTACAGATTTTTCAGATCCATAGTGCATACTACTAATACTACTTTAGTGGCAAGAGCATCTAATGACTTTAGTCTATACACTGTTCTGTCAGTCTTAATTTTTTTAATATTTTAAACTGCAAGAATAGGTGTCAATTTAATTTTTGCTGTGCTTTTATAAAATTACATTTTTGTCATTATTCCTTTGCAAAATATTTTAACGTACAAGGAAATGAGTCAATATAATTTTTGGCATCTTTTTGTACAGTGTCATCTAATACATCTGGCCCTGATACTAAAATGTATCCTTCAATGACATGTGCATCATCTATTTTTTATTATTATATATATATATATATTTTTAGTGCAATTTGAAATTGAGACAAACCTTGAAATATATATTTAAAGGGGTCATATGATGCGATTTCAAGTTTTCCTTTCTCTTTGGAGTGTTACAAGCTGATTGTACATAGATAAGATCCCTGAAGTTGCAAAGACTAAAGTCTCAAAACAAAAGAGATATTCTTTATCAAAGTTAAGACTCTGCCACGCCCCCTAAAACGGCTCGTTCTAACACGCCCCCACATATCTACCTCACTATGTGGAAATATTTGCATAATGCCGCCCAAATGTGCACACAAAGAAAGAAGGCGTGGTTTCAGTAACCGCAGTTAGTGTTGAAGCAGCCATGTCAGGGAGATGCTGTGTGTTTCTAGGCGAAAGCAAAAGCACTTTATTTGGCCTTTCCGAATGTAGATGCATTTAGGAATCTTTAAGATTACTTACAACAGAACAGCAATGCAGAGGAGGTAATTCTGACTTTGCTATGACAATCTGGCGCTTCTGAATCAGTTACTGTTTTGTTATTAGTTTAAGTATTTGTTATTGACTGTTCAAATGCGGAGTTTTGCGCATCGTGTGTGTGTGTGTGTGGGAGAAAGAGAGAGAGAGAGAGACAGGGTCACATCACCATGGAGTCAGCTGTCTTAACCGTGGCTTGTGTACTGCAAACACATATTCATCACTGTGTCTGTCACTCGACTCTGTTTCCCTTTTGGGCTCTGTCTTTACATTAATTTTGAAAGATGAAGCTCGCGATTATGGTAAGGGGCGTTACATTTCCGACAAGTGCTTGCGGTGTTCGGCCAATCACAATGCACTGGGTCAGCTGGCCAATCAGAGCAGACTGCGCTTGTCGGAAGGAGGGATTTTGTAGAAAACGAAGCGTTTGAGAGAGGCGGGGCATAGAGGACCTACAATAATGTACAGTATTTGAAAAATAATGTGTTTTTTGAACATTAAAGCATGTCAACATATTCTGTTACACCAAATACACAAAATAATGATCTTTTAAAAAGTATCATATGACCCCTTTAATATATAATAGTTTATTTTGAAAAAATATTAAAAAACATTTTTTTTATTTTAATTTTAAAAATAAAACATAAATTAGATGGAAAAACTAAAAAGTAAATAAGAAACTAAAAAAGGTACTAAAGTACTAAAATAACAACAACAAAAAAACTGAATAAAACAAAAAAAAATTAACAAAAAACAATTATTAAAAAATTAAATTTAAATGAAAACTGAAAATATAGTAATAAAAGCTAATTCAAAGTATCAATAAAATACTATAATACCTCTATAATAGCAATGTCAGTTATTTAAGGTAAAAAACGATAGCTGAGTTCATAGTTTTCATGAAGCGCCTATTTTATGATCAGGATTATTTAGGGGCAGCTCTAACCCCTGCTGGTATACACCATATAATTGGGCACATTTAGTGCTGGAAATGGTCCAAAGAGTGAATTTCAAGGAGTGATGGCATTCCGATTCAAACTGTAAATTCAATAACAGACAATCTGAACTGAAACCATTACTCTAACAGATCCAATAACAGAAACTTTGACTTTTTTAAAACTTTGTATAAAGCTGCATGTGCTAATGTGAAATGCATTACGAAGCAGTGTCTACTTAGGGAAGCTTTACATTTAATAACCCAAACATTTTCCTGATTTGTACACATAATGGAATGTGTTGCCTTTTACAGTGTCTAATATCATTTTCCATAGATTCAGACACCAGCTCCTTCCTCATCTATAACAAGGACCACAACAAATGTGTGTATGCAGTGAATGCTACTGTGGTACAGGCTGCACTATGTGATGTATCATCTAAGGCTCAGCAATTCAGATGGATTTCCTCTTCACAAATCATCAGCCTCTCTTTTTATCTATGCTTGGGGTCAGAGAAGATAGACGACTGGGTCAAAATTATCCTTCTGCCCTGCAATGATCTCAGTCCAGAGCAAACCTGGGAATGTAAAGATGAAAGCTTGTTTGGTTTGAAGGGACATCCACTGCACCTGAACTATGGAAATCATGAGGAGCCAAATGTGATGTTGTTTTCGGGAACAGGTGTTTGGAGCCGCTGGCTGATTTATGGGACCAAAGAATATTTGTGTTCTCATGGATATCAAGGTATGACCAAAAGTCCACCTAAGAGATAGGAAATTTGGACAGTTATTAAGATTTCATAATAATGGCTGCCAAAATGTTAAATCCGTCCCTAATGTCTACTATGAATTTCCCTTAATTCTATTATGAAATACCCTTTAAGTTTAAGCCTAATGTCTTTTTTTCTGTTCTGCAGAGATATATACTACAGGTGGTAATTCATTAGGGAAACCATGCCAGTTCCCTTTTAAGTTTGGTGGCAAGTGGTACGCTGACTGTACTGTGGATGGCAGAACAGATGGTCAGCTGTGGTGTTCGACAGAGAAAGATTATGATACGGATGGAAAGTGGGGCTTCTGCCCCCAAAAAAGTAAGAAAACACAGCTATTCACTACAGAAACATCACTATTTATTATTTAATGAGCACCATAGACACTTTACACTGGTTCTCAACTGGGGGCCTCAAGAAGTGAAGACGAAGTGAAGAGATGTATGGTGTCCCATACTCGGAATTTAACCCATTCAAGTGCACACACACAGCAGTGAGTAGTGAACACACACCCGGAGCAGTGGGCAGCCATTTTTGCTGTGGCACCCGGGGAGCAGTTGGGGGTTCGGTGCCTTGCTCAAGGGTCTCACCGCAGTCGTGGTATTGAAGGTGGAAGAGAGCGCTGATCATTCACTCCCCCCAACTACAATC
Source organism: Sinocyclocheilus grahami (assembly GCF_001515645.1). Lineage (NCBI taxonomy): Eukaryota > Metazoa > Chordata > Actinopteri > Cypriniformes > Cyprinidae > Sinocyclocheilus > Sinocyclocheilus grahami. The sequence goes on from NW_015505243.1 coordinate 492,070, forward strand.
CCTGCCGGTACAGAGACTCGAACCCACAACCTTTGGGTTACAAGTCCGACTCTCAAACCATTAGGGCACGACCGCCCCCTGCCAAGATGACATATAAAAGGATTTAAAATAAGATTAAACAAGCATTAAAATGAACTATGAATGTTGTTTTATTTCAGATGTCCCAGTGCCCAATATTACAGTGTTCAGGCAGATGGAGGACAGAGAGCGTGTGATAGTGATGTGTTCATTTGGAAGGATGCTCATTGAGAGCTCTTTCCAGCTGTCACTGAAGAGTAAATACAACTATACCCTGAAGAACCCACTGTGCTGTTCAAGTGAAAAGTGTGTGTTCGAAGTGAAAGGGAGTCCACCGGTTTCCTTCGCCTGTGTGCACCAGATTGATTCCGTCATGAACCGTCAGAGTGAGACCTACACCTACAGTCCATCAGGTAAAACATACTGTGAACATAATGTAAAAGTATTATAATCTGTTTTGCTGGATTTTGACACCTCAATGTTAAAGGCACAATATGTAAGATTTTTGAAATAAAATATCCAAAAGACACTTGCACGGTGTTATATATTTCATGCAGTTGTGTACTTACGTTATCCCAAAAGTTCCCAAATGAAATGAAGTGTTGTGTTGAAAAATGAAAACTGTCTGTTGAGCTAATGAATGCAGCTGCCAATCAGAGGCGTTCAGATGAGTCATCGCTGAAAACACCAGAGTTTCTTGTTCAGTGTGCGCGCTCACTGACTGAATTCTGCTCTCTCGAGGATTCTCTCATCATAAACAATGAAGTGCAGATGTACATATGATGTAAGTAAGAGATTCATTCATCAAACAGTGTTTGGAGCCGCTGGCTGATTTATGGGACCAAAGAATATTTGTGTTCTCATGGATATCAAGGTATGACCAAAAGTCCACCTAAGAGATAGGAAATTTGGACAGTTATTAAGATTTCATAATAATGGCTGCCAAAATGTTAAATCCGTCCCTAATGTCTACTATGAATTTCCCTTAATTCTATTATGAAATACCCTTTAAGTTTAAGCCTAATGTCTTTTTTTCTGTTCTGCAGAGATATATACTACAGGTGGTAATTCATTAGGGAAACCATGCCAGTTCCCTTTTAAGTTTGGTGGCAAGTGGTACGCTGACTGTACTGTGGATGGCAGAACAGATGGTCAGCTGTGGTGTTCGACAGAGAAAGATTATGATACGGATGGAAAGTGGGGCTTCTGCCCCCAAAAAAGTAAGAAAACACAGCTATTCACTACAGAAACATCACTATTTATTATTTAATGAGCACCATAGACACTTTACACTGGTTCTCAACTGGGGGCCTCAAGAAGTGAAGACGAAGTGAAGAGATGTATGGTGTCCCATACTCGGAATTTAACCCATTCAAGTGCACACACACAGCAGTGAGTAGTGAACACACACCCGGAGCAGTGGGCAGCCATTTTTGCTGTGGCACCCGGGGAGCAGTTGGGGGTTCGGTGCCTTGCTCAAGGGTCTCACCGCAGTCGTGGTATTGAAGGTGGAAGAGAGCGCTGATCATTCACTCCCCCCAACTACAATCCCTGCCGGTACAGAGACTCGAACCCACAACCTTTGGGTTACAAGTCCGACTCTCAAACCATTAGGGCACGACCGCCCCCTGCCAAGATGACATATAAAAGGATTTAAAATAAGATTAAACAAGCATTAAAATGAACTATGAATGTTGTTTTATTTCAGATGTCCCAGTGCCCAATATTACAGTGTTCAGGCAGATGGAGGACAGAGAGCGTGTGATAGTGATGTGTTCATTTGGAAGGATGCTCATTGAGAGCTCTTTCCAGCTGTCACTGAAGAGTAAATACAACTATACCCTGAAGAACCCACTGTGCTGTTCAAGTGAAAAGTGTGTGTTCGAAGTGAAAGGGAGTCCACCGGTTTCCTTCGCCTGTGTGCACCAGATTGATTCCGTCATGAACCGTCAGAGTGAGACCTACACCTACAGTCCATCAGGTAAAACATACTGTGAACATAATGTAAAAGTATTATAATCTGTTTTGCTGGATTTTGACACCTCAATGTTAAAGGCACAATATGTAAGATTTTTGAAATAAAATATCCAAAAGACACTTGCACGGTGTTATATATTTCATGCAGTTGTGTACTTACGTTATCCCAAAAGTTCCCAAATGAAATGAAGTGTTGTGTTGAAAAATGAAAACTGTCTGTTGAGCTAATGAATGCAGCTGCCAATCAGAGGCGTTCAGATGAGTCATCGCTGAAAACACCAGAGTTTCTTGTTCAGTGTGCGCGCTCACTGACTGAATTCTGCTCTCTCGAGGATTCTCTCATCATAAACAATGAAGTGCAGATGTACATATGATGTAAGTAAGAGATTCATTCATCAAACAGTGTATAGACAGCTTTACTGATTATAAGGGAAGTTTTTTGAGAGTGCTTAAACTCACGCTAGACTGAAGTCAGTCATGTACTGTTCTTTGACAATGTAAATGCTTTTGCTCGCTTTCTCTGTATAATTTATTTGTACAGGTAATAAAAACAAATTTATGAATTACATCCGTGAACATGATTCATGAATTCCATGTCTCTGGATGGTGAAAACCATAGATATGTATAAAACGACATCTCCTATCGTTCCACTCTCCTTCACAGCGTCATTAAGCTTCGCCTTTGTTATTGTTCTGAAAATGCGACCTCTAGCGGCGAAAACGGTCCGTGTAACCCTTTGCAGTTCTTTGTTCAATTCGCACCATCAAAATGAACCAAATGAAAAGTTGGCTTCAAACTTTCATTTTCAATTTCTTTGGAGCAATTTACAAACGGATAATTGTCTCTCATTTTAATTTTCAATTTTACGAGTTTGGGTTGTTGCGCCCGAATCTGATTTTTGAACTAACATAAAAAATGACTCATTATTCTGATTTTCCACTTCTCTGTTTTGCGCTCCCGGTTGGAACGTACCAGGGGGAGCGGGGGGTGGGGATGTGGATGTATTTACCCAGAGCGCTGTATGTATAGGCCCTATGCCTATGCATTGGCACATCTGACCATGCAATAATTAATTATCAGACCTCCATTAACTGTGTGACTGCACGTTAACAACCACAGATTTTCTGGAAGATGTGTGAGTGGAGTGTGCTTGATGATTACGAAAGTGTAATCCACAGGTTAGTAGAGGAGCTGGGATACACATGCAAACAAGTTCAAGAGGTCCTACAGCAGCAATATGGACTCTGGCGAGGCTCCAGTATTTCCTCCATTTCTAAATTCTGCACATCGAGGAACATTCATCGTTTTGATTACGCACGGCTAGGGAGAGATGGTGTGGATGCAGTCGTTCGACCTGCAGTTACTGTTTGTGGCCCTGTGTACGGTAGAAAGATGATGACTGGGATGTTGAGATCTTCGGGATACAGGTTGGGCAGGGGCGGCGCCTGAGAATTTTGAACGCAGGTGCTGAGGGGGTGCTAGATCATTGACAGAGGGAGCTGGGCAATTCAGGGCTCCAGACTCATTCTTCCCACTTGGTCGCTCTTTTGCGACTAACTTTCTCAGTTGGTCGCACGAGCACATGTTTTTTGTTTGCTACAACATGGGATTAATCAGTGCATGCTGATGAACTTTTATCATAGTTTAGTTATATGAAAACGAAAGTGGTTAACATTCAACCCGTTCTATATTATAAGCCTTTAACTTTTTAAGACTAAAACAAAAGATGGATTCATTGTTATTTTTAATTAAAAAGCAAAACAACAATAAAACAGTAAGATACAATGACAAACTAGCTTACAAAATGTTTATTAACAAAAACGAATAAGATGAGGCATGGCATAGGCCTACACCACATGCTGTATTACATAATAACTTATAAATTACAGAACGTTTAGCAAACACTGAGGAATCAAATAAAAAAGAAAAAATAAAACAAAATCCATAAAAATATCCTCCATAGCATAACGTGAGGTAAACAGCAAAGATAAGCTTTTCAAAATGAAAACAAAAAGAAAAGTAAAACTACACTTGCTGCCAGTGACAACTTATAAATTACAGAACGTTTAGCAAACACTGAGGAATCAAATAAAAAAGAAAAAATAAAACAAAATCCATAAAAATATCCTCCATAGCATAACGTGAGGTAAACAGCAAAGATAAGCTTTTCAAAATGAAAACAAAAAGAAAAGTAAAACTACACTTGCTGCCAGTGACAGTGCTTGGGTTACAACAATAAAACATAAGTGGCCCATTCACATATTTGTCGGATGCGAATTGAACAAAGAACTGCAAAGGGTTACACGGACCCGAAAACTTACATACTGTGCCTTTAATGTACACTTTAAAATATAGTTGTTGTTTTTTTGTGTTTTTTTGGTTTTGGTCCTGCCCTGTAGAATGTTTAACAATGTTTCCCTGTAATGGTTTAATGGCAGTAATACAGTGGTGTACTAGTAGTCATTATTTATTCATTAATTTAATGTAAATTTTTCATTTATTGTTGAAAAGTTCAACCAACTGACATGAGCACACCATATTACCAGACACAGAGTAAGTGCGCAGATTACACTGTTGTATCGATGCTTTGATAATTTTATATTTATGTTTGTTTTCAGATATTGCTGAAGATCATCATGAGGAAGGAGTATCTTCATTCTACATCTGCTTTTCCTCCTCCATTGCTGTTGGTCTCATCATCATGACTGCAGCAGTGATCATGGCCACCATCAGGAAGTAACACTTGTAAAAAAAACTTGTCCTGCAGCAGTAAAGATTCTCATAATATATGAGCAAGTGAGGTCACTCTTTTTTTTTTCACCAGCTATGTGTTTTGTCACATTTAAGGAGTTAGCACTACACAGTTAGCACTCTTAAACCACTGCATTAAATGAGAAAAAAATTAAGTCAGATAATGACTATACTGATGTATAAGAGGACGTCAGAGTTTCTGAAGAGGAAAGGACAGGCAACCAATCAATTAATCATTTCAGATTGATCAAAAGAAAATGTCACTAGCTTTTTATCATGCTGGTTTAATCTTGAAATTCTGGATTGCAAATAGATGTGCTATTTTGTTTTGCATTGTGCTTTTTCTCATTTGTATACGGTTTAGAAGTGTGTGCGAAATGAATAAATACATTTTCACATACTATGCATTTGATATAAATATGTATTTTAGGTTCTTGCATATATCTATACTTGTCTGTTGTTATAATAATAATAATAATAATTATGTTTAATTACTATTATTACTTTTAGTACTGCTACAAAAATCTGATCAACTTCTGCGTGACTTGCATTTTTGATTGCACGGCACAATAAAAAAAAGATACTGCCAAATACTGAAACTGTGAATAATCATTATTTTGTACAGCCAGACATTATGTACCCATTTCCATATACACTCTCCTCCAAAAGTATTGGAACAGTGAGGCTGATTCCTTTATTTTTGCTGTAGACTGAAAACACTTGGGTTTGACATCAAAAGATTAATATGAGACAAGAGATGAACATTTCAGCTTTTATTTCCAGGTATCTTTTTTTACGTCTGGATCTGATAAACACCTTTTGTTTGAACCCACCCATTGCTCATGTGACCAAAGGTATTGGAACATGTGACTGACAGGTGTGTTTTATTGCCCTGGTGTGTCCTATTACACTGATTATTCAAACAATAAATAGCCCTGAATGTCTGCGCTCAGTTTCAGATTTGGGTTTTGCCTGTGCAGACTGCATTTATAGTTAGACGTGTAACCAACATGAAAACCAGAGAGCTGTCAATGGGTGAAAAACGAGCAATTGTGAAGCTGAGAGAAGATGGAAAATCAATCAGAGCCATTGCACAAACATTGGCCATAGCCAACCATTTGGAATGTCCTGAGGAAGATAGAAACCACTGGTGTACTATGTAACAGACCTTGAACGGGTAGACCAAGGAAAACATTTGACAACAGCAGTTGGCGACAGAAACATTGTGAGAGCTGTAAAGAAATACCCTAAAACAACTGTTAGTGACATCAGCAACAACCTCCAGAGGGCAGGAGTGAAGGTATCACAATCTACTGTTCGCAGAAGACTTCATGAACAAAAGTACAGAGGCTACACCAGAAGATGCAAACCACTCATTAGCAAGAAGAATAGGAAGGCTGGAATTTCCCAAAAAGTACAGAGACAAGCCTCAAAAATTCTGAGACAACGTTTTATGAACTGATGAGACAAAGATTAACCTTTACCAAAGTGATGGCTAAAGTTTGGAGAAAAAAAGGATCTGCTCATGATCCCAAAACAAACAATAACTGAAAGAGGCTGCGGTGAAAGCCTGGAAAAGCATCACAAAAGAAGAATGCAAACGTTTGGTGATGTCAATGGGTCACAGGCTTAATGCAGTTGTTGCAAGCAAAGAATTTGCAACTAAATATTAAGTCTTATTCACTTTAATCTATTTTAAATCTGTTCCAATACTTTTGGTCACATGAGCAATGGGTGGGTTCAAACAAAAGGTGCTATATTCTAAGTTGTTTATCAGATTCAGATGTAAATACCTGGAAATAAAAACTGAAATGTTGATCTTGTCTCATATTCATCGTTTGATATCAAACCCAAATGTTTTCAGTATACAGAAAAAATAAAGGAATTGGCCTCACTGTTCCAATACTTTTGGAGGGGAGTGTATGTGCATTACTAAACCCTGATCTGATTTTTCAGGTTGAAGTAGAAATTTTTTTCACCAGCTTTACCATGCAAAAATCACAAGCACAGTCTCTTTCTCCCTCTGTCATGCATCTCTGTTCGGAGTAACAGTGAAGCTCCTCCCCCCCTGCTCTTCTCTCTCTCTGTCTGGATCTGTCAGTTTCTGTGCTGTTGTTCGGTGGCAGCGTTTCTCTTCACTGCAGAGGCAGCTTCATTCTCTCCTCCAGGATGTCGGGCCTTCTGACCAGCTCTCTTCTGCTCTTCCTCTCCCTGACGCTGTTCCAGATCCCCACACCAGAGGCAAAGGTAAAGCAAACCCCATACCAGACCCTCATCGTGTGTGTTTGCTGAGACTGAGTGCGTAATTCACTTTGATTTCTCTATAGCTACATCTTAACCTGCAGGTTTTCTTCCTTTTTACCTCTATGTAAATAGTACAGAGGTTTGCATTTGGTGCTAAATTCCAATTTCATTGTGTTTAGAGGCACTTTTTTTTTTCAAGTATTTGTATATGAATCATTGCACATGGGTCATATTGAATATGTGAAAGTACACAATGTACTATTTGGGTGCTTTTTTATAGGTTAAGCTTGGCTGCGTGTTAATTTCTGCTAAACTGATGTCACAGAGAACAATGAGATCAGTCGAGCCAGATGGCGTGAAATAGGGCGTGCAAAATCATTATTGCCTGGCAACAAGAGAGCACATCAACAGGGCTTTACTGTCGAATACAATCCTGATTCAATTCTGGAAATTTCTCAGAAAGGCCGTGCGCAGAAATGGAATCGGATGCAGAGCAAAAGGCTCTTGCAAACGACCCAAGATCACATTAAACATTACATGCATCTTTCAATCGCAGAGCTCCATGTTATTTTAGGAAGGTAGACAGCATGAGACTTATAACAGATGAGTTGTGTACTTGTTGAATTTACTGTTCTATTGCTGATGAAAACATTTTATAATGAGGTTTTAAACAAAGAATAGTCTATTGAATAAAAAAAAAATTTAAAATGTGAAAAATTTCTATGATGGTGGAATGTTTAATTGTGCATTGCTATGCATTTGCCAGGGCGATAGGGCCTGTAATATACTGGTATCTAGATCCTTTTATTATAAAAATGAGAGTTCAGCAGTACTGATGCATTGGAGAGATCTGTGGACACCTGATATAAAGAGCTGTGAATTAAAGTGACATGAGAGTAACTCATGGAAGAGCATGTGTAGCAGTCATTAGAGCGCTCTCATGTTTTCAGCACCACGGACAGCAGCGGTCACTGACACACAGTCACGTTGAGCTCAATGTAAACGCTACAGCCATTTTGGGAAAGTGTGAAGGATTAGGGACTGTATCAGAAGGACAACACAGGATAAAATCAATAGCAGAGAAAGCACAATCTCATTAGTAGAACAAACAGCCACTCTTTCACTCCAAGCGGAGGAGGAACGCTGCCATGGCAACAGCTTTCAGAGAACACTCTGTTTTCTTCCATCCATCCATCTATACTGTAAAAATGTTTGTCAGTTAATCTAAAATCTGCTTCATGTGCTATCAACAGATTTGATTAAACTAAATAAAAAATTTAAATGACTGAATAAATTTGAATATACTGGGTTCAGTGTTATTTTACTAGCGCTGTGCAATTAATCGCATGCGATTGTCATGCGCATCTCATCAGTAAAGCCGGTCCCGTGATTAGTAGTAAATCTCCATCACTTGCTTTCAGATTGAGCTGCATTCACTACAGAGAGCCGTTGAATCGCATTCGATTATGAACGCGATATTGCCTAGCTTGTCAGTGAACTACGGCTCTGTGTATTAAATGCCACTCCATCTGAAAGCAGGTGATGGAGATTTACTACTAATCACAGAACCGGCTTTACTGACGAGATGCGCATGACAATCCCATGCAATTAATTGCACAGCCCTATATTTTACTATTATTTATATACTATTATAGTATTTCATATTTTTTGAGCTATATATTTTTCAGCTTGCATTTTAATTAGGTTAAGTTTTAGTCATTTTATGTGCTTTTGTCATTTTATTAGTTTTAGTCTTTTAATCTATTTAACTTTAGTTTTAGTAATTATTAGTAGTATAAATATTAGTATTTATTACAGTTAGTTTTCAAGGCATCATTTCTAATTTTAAGGTTAGGTTTTTTTTAAGTTTAAGTTATTCATCTAATATTTGTATTTTATTTTAGCTTTATTTCAATTACCAAAAAAAACACTTTTTTAAAAAAATACTTTTAGTTAAAGGCACAATGTTAATTTTCACCGCTAAAGGGCGCGTATTCAAAATAAACAAATAGACAAAGGCATAGTTTGATGACGCCGTGACTGAGTGTGGAATCATGGGAGTTGTCGTCTTCATCCCCACAGCCGATGCAATCTGACAGGACTCGGGCAGAAATCATGTTCATGGATGAGCTAATGATTTATTAATGTAGTAGAATGAAGCAGAGTGAGCCTGAAAGCCGTCGAAGCGAAACGAGGCCGCTGAACGAGCGTGACACACGGCTCGAAAGCAGCGGAGCTTTTATTATGCCACAGTCGACCGCTTCCGCTCCTTCCGGTCGTGCGTATGTGGGGTAAAACAGTGCTGTTACTAGATACATTTGAAAGTTCTGTTATAATGCTACTCTGTGCAGTCGTCACCGGTCTAATAAAACGCACAACATATTAAAGCGTCTTTGGTGTTTCCATGTTTTCTACAAAACAAAACCGGAAATCGAGGGGTTATGACATCATTGGCAGGCGACACAATGACGCTATTGACACGCTCTGTGCCACTAGTTAAAATTGCTTATTTCTCTGGATTTAAACATTCTTCGAAACATTTGGGATAATGCAAGTACACAAGTCAGCAAAATATATAACACTGTTCTAGTGGTTTTTGGATATTTTAATAAAAAAAAGTTCACATAGATTGTGCCTTTAACGATAACAATGATTGGATTTTTTTTTTTTTAAGGTTTTTAGGATTTAGATTTTCATCTAATATTTATATTTCAATTTTATGTCAATCCCTAAAAATGTTTAGATTTAGATTTCTTTAGAATAAAGATTTTTAATAACAAACAACAATAGTTTTAGCTATAACAACACTGATTACACTTAATCTGTACACTTAAACTGTAAAAACATTTTACTGTAAACTGTTTTTTACACATTCTGTTGATTTTTTAATGCAAAAAAGTGGGTGCATGAAGCATCTTTTTCAGTATCTTTATTAATTAAGTCCAATCCCATGAAGTATATTGATCATCTCTAATACATTTTATAATGACACACACAACTATATGCAAATTGATGTGACAAAGCACTTTGGCTGGAGTCTGCAGGAGCTGTAAAGTAACTTTGCAGATAGTTGTTCACATTAGAAACATTTCCATTGGCACAGTAATGCAGAGTGAAGTAGACAGTAAGGAACCGGAGGACATAGAAACCACTTGAATTTATGATATTAACAGCAAGATTCATATCACCGCAATGTGTACGTCTGGAGCACTACAGACGTCATAATGCGCCAGAATGAGTCACACAGCGCTCAGAGGAATCCTGCTCCTTTAGTTTCAGACGTCACTATATCGGTCTCATTTATTATGAATCATAACAGCCCTGAAATACCACATAAAGTTAGAACTTCATTTCTCATTCTGACAAAAGATATGCTTTACAAGAACACAAAACTTGCTCATATGGTAGTTTTATGAGCTGCTAGTTGTTTCTCAGTGCTCACTTTGCAATTTAGAATAATTATTTTGCACACAGAGGGTGAAGACAATGTCATGACTCAGCTATTCGTTTATAACCTGAGACTTGAGTTCGTTTCAGTGGCTAACATGAAACAGATTCAAGGTTCTAGACCATAAATCACTGCTGAAACACAGGTCTACTCTCAGTAATGGTGGACACAGATCATCAGTGCCAGTGACAGAACTAATATATGCTGAAGAGGAGCTGGTTACTCATTCTGTCAGAATGTGCTTGCTATGAACCCTACAGTGATTTCAGGCCCTAGAAAGCATCTTTCTTTTCTTCTCAACAGTGTGTGAGTGTAATTGAATGTCTGACTCAGTGGGGATGGAGAGGAGGTGTGAGGATGGGAGTACAGATGAGAGGAGAGGAAACATGCTTACTAATGCTTCCTCTCGAATGCATGAATGATTCGTATGTAAAGTGTCATTGAAGAGGGAGGTGAGTGTTACTGTGCTCTCAAAGGCAAACATGTATGTCAGAATCTACAAGTCATAAAATATTCTGTCTTTACTGCCATTCATCAGAGTTGGTCCTCTGTAGGAATACATTAATTTCTAAACACGATTACGTTATTTAATTGCATTCAGTTTAGGGCTGTGCGATATTGAAGAAAAATGCGATATGCGGTAACTCATTAAATAATGCGATATTCGATATGCGATACGATAATGCTTAAAGTGCCACATGCTCAGATGAAACAGTTTTACTCAGCTGTTGCTGAGTCAGTTCTGTGAACTTCTAAAACTATCTTGCGTCATACATATATATATGGTTATTTGTATGTATGCATGCATGTATGCACAGTGGGTACGGAAAGTATTCAGACCCCCTTAAATTTTTCACTCTTTGTTATATTGCAGCTATTTGCTAAAATCATTTAAGTAAAAAAAATTTCTTCATTAATGTACACACAGCACCCCATATTGACAGAAAAACACAGAATTGTTGACATTTTTGCAGATTTATTAAAAAAGAAAAACTGAAATATCACCTGTTCCAAACGGTGCACAAATTTGTTTTTACATAGAAATAGGAGACATTTTTCACCAATCGTGTGTTTGATTTCTTTCTCCTCCTCTCTGTATTTGTCAGCCTCTCTCTACCATGCGTGGAGGAGGTCGCAGCTTTGACAGCCAGGCAGGTGGAGTCCGTCTGCGAAGAGACCTGCGTGATTCGGTGCCCTACGAGGCCCAGATGATGTCTTACCCCGCTGCTGACTTCAGGAGTCGGAGCAATGATCTGTACTACCAACCAGAGGTCTTGAGAGCTCAAGGTCTTGGACAAGCCCTCCAGCGGCTGGTGGAGAACGATCAGAGGCGGGAACAGGAAGCAGCTTATCTGGCATCAATGCTGCGTCTCCTGAACGAGGCACAGAATAACGGACAGGGCAAACCTGAGGAAGAGGAGGGTGATTTCCAGGGCCCATACCCTCCGGACTACGATGAGACCGAGCAGGCTGTGAGCATGGCGAAGCCCCGGGCCTCATGGCAGGGCCTTCTGGATCCTCAGCTTACTCAGGCTCTACTCAACCGCTACAAGCAGGAGAGACTGATGCAGGCTGGACTCGCTCCGAACACCAACAGGATACCAGAGAGAGAGCAGGACAAAGACCAAGAGATGCTCAGGTAATGAAAGCATGCCGTTCATAACCAAACCAATGCCTCAGTGTCAGGGTTATCATCATTAACTAAAACTATTAAAACATTTTTGTTTATTGAAATAAAGCTAACTGAAATAAGCTGAAACACTAAAATGAATAACTGTAAATAAACAAAAACTACAACTGAACTAAACCCAAAATATAAATATTAGATGAAAACTTAAACTATAAGATTAGAAATAAAAAGTAATATTAAAAAATGATAATAAAACTGAAAAAAGCATATAATACAAAATTATGTATAGTTATATCTAACTAAAATTTAAATTAATATAGAGAAATAAAAACTCATTCAAAATAATAATAATAATATTAAATATTAGATGAAAAACTTAAAATAAAAAATAAATAACAAAATTACAAAAGCACATAACAAAATTAATAGAAATTAAACTAAAATTTAAGTGAAAACTGAAAATATAGTTCAAAAGGTAATTCGCAATATTAATGAAAATAGAAATACATTTATTAGAAAAACTAATAAAAATGAGAAAAGCACATAACAAAAGTACAAAAAATAGTTAACAAAAATTTACATTTAAACTAAATATAGTTCAAAAAAAATCTAATTCAAAATATTAATAAAATATAAATGACATAAAAAATAAACAAAACTAAAATTTGTACTAAATAGTCATATTTAAAGAAACTACTACAAATCACAAAAGCACAGAACTAAATTATTACAAAATATATAACGAAAATTAAAACGAAAACTGAAAATATAAAAATAAAAGCTCATTAAAAATGTTGAATGAAAAGCTTTAAACTACAATTAGAAATAAATAGTATTATAAAAAAACGAATAAAAATGACAAAAGCACATAGCAAAATTACCAGAAATGTAACTAACAGAAAAAAGAAAATATAGCAATAAAAGTTCATTCAAAATATCAATAAAACACCAAGCAAACATAAAACCTTTTTTTTTTGTCTTTATTTTTTTAAGGTACCTTGTTGAGAAGATCCTCTCCAGCTTGGCATCGGGTGGCAATCAGGGAGGCCCTTCAAACCAGCGTGCTAAACGGGACCTGAGCATTGTGGCCAATATGGAGCAATCTGGAGGATCCGCCCTAAAACGCTCCCGCCGGTCCCTGGACTCCGCCTCTGGCCCCTCCCCCCACGTCGAGGCATCACTGCTGAGGGTGAAACGGCTCGATGACGACGTGGACGACGACGGGGTCACAGGGCAGAGCAACAGAACGCCACACGTCGGCCTACAGAGAATGAAGCGCATAGATACTGACCTGCCGCCCCCAAAAAAACACAGCCGCAAACGCACAAACGCAGACTACGACCCCACTCTGATCGCACAGCACATCCTGCAGTACCTGCCAGCCTAAAGAGTATGTGAAAGTGAGAAAGTGAGAAGGGAAATGTTTGGGGGAAATAGAGAGAAATCTAGACAGACAGAGCAAGCAAGAGTTTCACTTGCTTACAGATACGCCAGCGTTCATTGTCATCTGCCTAAATCTAATCAAGGCCTGCTTGCCAAGGTACTCTGATATGATGTTACTTTCAATGTTATACTATAATAAATCCCACACACATAACAGCTTATGGAATATGCTTTTTGTTTTTTCTTCTTTCTGGCTACATTCTACAGAATGTAAGCCCTTTTCCACCATGGAACAAAAAAAATAAAAAGGTAACTGTGACTTTTTTTCTTGCAATTCCGGGTTTATATCTCACAATTCTGAGGGGTTTTTTTCTCAGAAGTTCGAATTCTGGAAAAAATGGTCAGAATTGCAAGATATAAACTCTCAATTCTGAGTTTATATCTCACAATTCTGACTTTTTTCTCAGATTTCTGAGTTTACATCTTGCAATTCCGACTTCATATTTCACAATTCTGACTCTTTTCTTCAGAATTGCAAAACTCCTCCTCCTCTTCCTCAGGTTTGTCCGTTATTCTGTGCCTCGTTCAGGAGACGCAGTATTGATGCCAGATAAAGTTTATTCCTCACAGTGAGTTCATATTTTGCAATTCTGAGAAAAAAGATAAAAAATCGGAAATTGTGAGATCAAAAGTCTCAATTACCTTTTTTGATTCATTATTCATTATCTACCCTTTACGGAAACAAAAAACTGTCACCGAAAGTCAGAATTCTGAGTTCATGTCTTGCATTTTTGACCTTTTTCTCATAGTTGTGAGTTTGAATCTCGCATATAAAACAGTCGCAACTACCTTTTTAATTTATTATGTGACGGACGCAAAAAAAAACAGAACTGCAAGACGAAAAAAGTCAGAACCGCGTGATTATAAACTCAGAAACTGACGTTTTTCTCTCACAATTCAGCCTTTCTTTCTCCAAATTGCAACAGAAAAAACTCCGAACTGTCAGATAGAAAGTCACAATTACCTTTATTTTTTTTATTTTTTAATTCCAAGGCGGAAACAAAAAAACAGAAGTGCAACATTAAAACTCAGAATTGCATGAAAAAAGTCGGAATTGTTGGATAAAAAGGTTAAAAGTAAATGTAAAAGATTAAAAGTATAAAATACTTTAGCTTCCATATCTGTACTTTAATAAAGAACTCTTTGATTGATTTACATTACAAGCTTCAGAATTTCATTATACATCAGCATCTGCTGCAAACGGCATTGCTCGGTTTGAGTCTCTGAATAAAACTGAGCTGTTTTTCCTTCATATTCTTATTATATCCGACTATATGAGTCTAATACGACGCTCAACATAAAACACATGCAAACTAAACTTGATATTAGTGTGTCGTTAAGCTAATGAAGTGATGCAACACACAAATATTGAGTGACACTTTCAATACCTTACTAAGTTTATTGATATTTCTGGTAGTACATTAATTTGTGTTTTTATATCAATTTCCAAAAATCGACCCTTATGACGGGTTTTGTGGTCCAGGGTCAATAGGTTATGAAAATGTTTTCTGAACGTCCACTTTTCTAAATGTTACAAAAACATTCCATTGTATCATTTTCATTATAGGAACTTAACTTTGGCATGTTCTCAGAACGTCCTGAAACCAGTCATGAATAATAATGTTTAAAAAAGTTGAATGAATGCTGCATAAATATAATTTTTGTGCTGTTTTATGAATTCCCAGCAAAACAACTATATCATGAGATACACCAATAAAATGCTATAAAACGTCTCATTGCACAATATGAGGTTTTTAGAAATAAATAGTATTATAAAAAAACGAATAAAAATGACAAAAGCACATAGCAAAATTACCAGAAATGTAACTAACAGAAAAAAGAAAATATAGCAATAAAAGTTCATTCAAAATATCAATAAAACACCAAGCCAACTAAAATATTAATAAAAAATGTTGAATGAAAAGCTTTAAACTACAATTAGAAATAAATAGTATTATAAAAAAACGAATAAAAATGACAAAAGCACATAGCAAAATTACCAGAAATGTAACTA
This sequence comes from Sinocyclocheilus grahami, assembly GCF_001515645.1. Taxonomy (NCBI): domain Eukaryota; kingdom Metazoa; phylum Chordata; class Actinopteri; order Cypriniformes; family Cyprinidae; genus Sinocyclocheilus; species Sinocyclocheilus grahami. The sequence continues at coordinate 507,596 of NW_015505243.1, forward strand.
ACAGAAAAAAGAAAATATAGCAATAAAAGTTCATTCAAAATATCAATAAAACACCAAGCAAACATAAAACCTTTTTTTTTTGTCTTTATTTTTTTAAGGTACCTTGTTGAGAAGATCCTCTCCAGCTTGGCATCGGGTGGCAATCAGGGAGGCCCTTCAAACCAGCGTGCTAAACGGGACCTGAGCATTGTGGCCAATATGGAGCAATCTGGAGGATCCGCCCTAAAACGCTCCCGCCGGTCCCTGGACTCCGCCTCTGGCCCCTCCCCCCACGTCGAGGCATCACTGCTGAGGGTGAAACGGCTCGATGACGACGTGGACGACGACGGGGTCACAGGGCAGAGCAACAGAACGCCACACGTCGGCCTACAGAGAATGAAGCGCATAGATACTGACCTGCCGCCCCCAAAAAAACACAGCCGCAAACGCAGAGCCCTGACCTACGACCCCACTCTGATCGCACAGCACATCCTGCAGTACCTGCCAGCCTAAAGAGTATGTGAAAGTGAGAGGAATAAAAGGGAAATGTTTGGGGGAAATAGAGAGAAATCTAGACAGACAGAGCAAGCAAGAGTTTCACTTGCTTACAGATACGCCAGCGTTCATTGTCATCTGCCTAAATCTAATCAAGGCCTGCTTGCCAAGGTACTCTGATATGATGTTACTTTCAATGTTATACTATAATAAATCCCACACACATAACAGCTTATGGAATATGCTTTTTGTTTTTTCTTCTTTCTGGCTACATTCTACAGAATGTAAGCCCTTTTCCACCATGGAACAAAAAAAATAAAAAGGTAACTGTGACTTTTTTTCTTGCAATTCCGGGTTTATATCTCACAATTCTGAGGGGTTTTTTTCTCAGAAGTTCGAATTCTGGAAAAAATGGTCAGAATTGCAAGATATAAACTCTCAATTCTGAGTTTATATCTCACAATTCTGACTTTTTTCTCAGATTTCTGAGTTTACATCTTGCAATTCCGACTTCATATTTCACAATTCTGACTCTTTTCTTCAGAATTGCAAAACTCCTCCTCCTCTTCCTCAGGTTTGTCCGTTATTCTGTGCCTCGTTCAGGAGACGCAGTATTGATGCCAGATAAAGTTTATTCCTCACAGTGAGTTCATATTTTGCAATTCTGAGAAAAAAGATAAAAAATCGGAAATTGTGAGATCAAAAGTCTCAATTACCTTTTTATTTTTTTTATTCCATGGTGGAAACAGGCTTCCATAGTACATGCATTAATTGACCATAGTGACTTGGAAATAATCAGTTAATTAATCATTACCTATTATTTTTGTACATTAACCTTAATTAAAGATTCAGATTTTAAATGATGCTACACTATAAATAAGATCTGTTTGACTAATGCTGTTGATAACTCACTTGGTCCTTAAAAACAAAACCACAGCTTGACCAGGGTCGTGCAAGAGTGCATTTAGGTAACGTTTTGTTGTGTGCATCGAGGAGTGAGTGCCTACTATAAGCCATTTGCCACTCAGCAACCTTGAATCCCTGAGTTTCTCAGCAGATGAAAGGAGCATGACTCTGTTTCCTCAGACATCCAAATATATCAGAGCTTTACTGCAGCTACAGTGAGTTTGGAGACATTCTGTGTCATATTGTGAGCAAAGTAACAGTAACTCACAGCTCACTCAGTAACAGGCTCACTCAGTAGCTACACCTACAGTATTGTTTTAGAATTTAAACTAAATGTAGATCTTTTTTTTTTGGAAACAAATGATTGAGAAACAAAAATGTCTGAAATCTATTTATTGCATAATATATCCAGTACAGGTTTAAACAGCACAACACATCAGATCAGCTGCTTTATACAGCAGTAATCATCAGCACAACAGGAGTTTAATCTCAAAAAGAGCCGTCTAAATGTCAAACATGCTCTAAGTGAGTTTCCTGTCCTCTCTTTCTCCGATTGGCTGTCTAAAATGGTGTGCCATTGTCTTAGTGTCATATGCATCCTATCTAAGCTTGATGAAGTGTTTTTGTCCCTTGACTTGGCTTTGAAACACTCTGTCTGATACTAATCGCTGTCCCAACGTCCTGCCCTCTGGGTTTGTAATCTGACTATGAATTTATGAAGGAAATCGTAGCTATATAATCGTATATATAAATGTTTTAGATATTTGTGCAGTCATAAAATCTTGTACAAAAATACATTACTGCAAAAATACAATACTGCAAGTTTTGTCAAACAACAAAAATCACTGTAAGTGCTAATAAAGTGTATGTGAACTACAACATTTTGTTTAGAACTTTGCATTGCTTTTACAGTGGAAGTGGATTAGAAAATACATCACATTCAACATTTAATGCAACGGCTTGATAAAGTCATAGCCTATTAGCATAATATCTGAAACAAGCACAGCTGACAATGACTTTTTAGATTTTAACGGTGGCTGAAGACAATTACGATTACAACAGTGGCATGCAGTTTTAAAGTCAGCGTGAAACAGAAGTTGGAATCGACTTTACTACCATATTGTGATGTGTTTCCATGTGAAACTTGTATAAGAAAAATATATTTTTTTTTGCTGAAAGTTTACTCACCATCAGGCCATTCGAGATGTAGATGAGTTTATTTCTTTATCAGAACAGATTTTGAGAAATTTTGCATTATGGTACATCACTTGCTCACCAATGGATCCTCTGCAGTGAATGGGTGCCGTCAGAATGAGAGTCCAAACAGCTGATAAAAATAATCCACACCACACTAATGTCCTGTGAAGTGAAAAGCTGTGTGTTTGTAAGAAACAAATCCATCATTAAGATTTTTTTTTAAACTTCCCTTCCAGCTAAAATACAAGTCCATAATCCATAATAATGCTTCCTCCAGTGAAAAAGTCCATCTCCTGTTCTACTTTCACATCAAAATCCACTGACATATTTCTTTAGAATTATTTAGGACTGTTTTTCCTTGTAAACAGTGCGTAATATGTGCATATTTCTCTCCTGATTCAGATGAGATTACTTTTTCACTGGAGAAAGCAATATTATGCATAGAGGACTCGTATTTTTGCTATGGTTTGAAGTTAAAAATGTCTTCATGATGGATTTGTTTCTTACAAACGCAGGTTTTCACTTCACAAATTGTTAATTGCTGGACTGGAGTGGTGTAAATTACTTGTGGATTATTGTGATGTTTTTATCAGCTGTTTGGACTCTCATTCTGACGGCACCCATTCACTGCAGAGGATCCACTAGTGAGCAAGTGATGTAATGCTATTTCTCCAAATCTGTTCTGATGAAGAAACAAACTAATTTAAATTTTGGATAAGAAAATAAATAGGCAAATTTTGATTTTGTGCTGACTTAAATATGAGCACTGTTATTTGTTACCTTTCGCTTAAAGATGATAAAATCAGTAAATCTAAACGATTAAGACTTTACTGACCAAAAACCAAACTAACTAAACAGATTTACAGTATTATTATGCTGACTCTCTAATTACATTTAAATTCAGACCTCATCTTAAATTCATGCACAAAAATATCTAGAACATGGAATCAAACATCACAGTCAATCCTCTAAATATCATTTAATTGAAACCCACATGTGATCTGTGATCACAGAGACCTCGACTATACCTCCACTTGGAAATGCACTAAAGAAAATGGCCTTTCCTCTTCTCTGTTTAGAGCCGCCATTACAAGATCAGAGTAATGTTCCTCCGTCAGGGGAGAAAGGACTTAGATACTGTTGCCAGGTGACTGTTTCTATGCAGACAGGTTATGCAAGCAGAATTCACAGGATGATGACATCATGCTGCGGGGGAAGAGAGAAGCGTCTCTTCACACGTTTTATGCCATCATTAGATTAGACATTAGAGAGAAGTTCACAAACGACGTGATGAAACAGCCACCTGAGAGGGTGAGAAAGAACAGTGACGTGAGTTACAGAAGAGAGTAGAGGATGCTGGGTTCAATGCTAGTGCCAGAAAAAAAACGATCCCCAGAAAAAGTAGATTACAGCCTTACCAGCAGTTTCTGACCATTGAGAACAGCTCAGGCCTGCTTTATGCTGCCAGTAACAAGCCAGTCACTGAAAAGAGAGGAGAAAACAACATAACACGATTAAAATATTGGTAACACTTTACAATAATTAACTACACAATGAACGACTGTATTTTCATTAACTAACATTAACAAGGATTAATAAATACTGTAATAAATGTATTGTTCATGGTTCATTTATGTTAGTTAATACATTACCTAACATTAACTAATGGAACCTTATTGCAAAGTGTTACCAAAATATCTTTGTGTAGAGAATAACATGGTAATGAGTGTAATTAACATTAGACTAAATTAAGAAAGAAAATCAAGAAAGCAGTAGAGCTTACAATATTGCCTTACCACAATATCACAATCACAAGCAAAGTTGATTTATATATATATTTTTTGTAATTTGCTAACATTTATTGTTGACAAAATATTAACATATTATTTGTCAATAAAGTGTTATTTTAATATAATTTATATGCTATTATAATATTTAATAATATTTTGAATTAGCATTTATTTTTATACTTTGTTTTAATTTTAGTTTAAGTTTTAGTATTTTTGTTAATATTAGTTTGTTTTTAAATATTTCTGTTTAGTTTTAGTAATTTTTATTAAATTAAGAAAAATAATCAAGCAAACAGATTTAAGAGTAAAAATGTTTGTATATTTGTATTAATATATATATGCATATATATTAATGCTGTCAAATGATTAATCATGATTAATCGCATCCAAAATAAACGTTTTTGTTTACATAATATATGTGTGTACTGTGTGTATTTATTATGTATATTTAAATACAAACACATGCATGTATATATTTAAGAAAAATATGTTATGTTTATATTTTAAATATATTTATGTATAATATAAAATATAAGAATATAAATATATATACATGTAAATATTGAAAAAATATATACATAAATATACACAGTACACATACATATATTATGTAAACAATTTTTTTTATCTTGGATGTGATTAATCGTGATTAATTGTTTGACAGCACTAATATATATATATATATAACATCCCCAAGATCAATCCCCAAGACAGGATGACGATTCTGATTAATCAACAAGCAGGTCTTGTGGTGGACCGACGAGGTTTAAGAAGCCACAAATGCGAAGAAGTCTTGTGGGTGGCCGACAACTGGCAAGAGTACCGACGACTGAAGTCGATAACATAGAAGGTAGTTGCTACCGTGAAGGCCCGGCAATATGTCAATCTCTACGCCCAGCTCAACCTGCCCGAAGGAGTCAGCCAAATCTACAAACTCAAGAAAGCCCGCCATCTCTCAACCCTGGACATTGGTCAAGTAATGAATATCAATATCTGCCGAACACAAGCGCTGCCCCCGTCTCTGGGCCGGTACCGCCGTTCAGCCCTGCTGAGGTCGAGCTTGCCATCAAAAAGAATGGAAAGGCCCCTGGACCCGATGACATTCCCGTCAAGGCGTGGAAGCTACTCAGACACAGAGACACAGAAATTCGACTGTTCAACAAGATCATCAATGAGGGTGCCACTCCCTCAGTGTGGTCTGCCAGTGTAGTGGTCCCGATCTGGAAAGGCAAAGGTGATGTCGGCAAATACACCACCTACTGCCCGATCTGCCTGCTCTGCCACACCATGAAGATATTTGAGCATGTAATCGAAGCCTGTCTCCAGAAGATCATCTCTATCAGTCCCAATCAGTGTGGATTTGTTAGAGGAAACAGGACTACTGATGCAGTCTATGCCATCAGACTGCTGCTGGAAAGGCACGGGGAGAAGAACCAGCCAGTACACATCGAGAAGGCATTTGACTGCGTGCCCCGGGACCGCATCTGGCATTCCCTCCGCTCTCACGGCGCCCCCAAAGAGTAGGTACAGTGGATTCAGCTCCTCTATGCCAACACCACCAGTATCGTCCGATGCCCGGCTGGCCTGTCCGAACCGTTCTCGATCACTGTCGGCGTGCACCAGGGATCCGCCCTCTTCCCGCTTCTGTTCATCCTTTGCATGGACATGGCCATGGAGGATATTCAGGCGCCTCAGCCCTGGTCACTTCTATTCACTGACGATATCTACCAAGCTGACAAAACCCACTGTGGGCTCGAACGAGGAACGAGCTGCAAGTCGTGCACAGATCAACATCAAGAAGATGAGTACATGGAATGCTGGCCACAGACTGACAGGATGATTAGAGTTAGAGGGCAGCCACTGAACAAGATCACCAAATATAAATATCTCAGTTCGCTCATCAGAAACGACAGCGACTCCCTCCCCGATGCCCACGCCTGGGTCAACGTGGTGTGGCTCAAATGGGGACGAGTTATGGGCATTCACTGTGATCTTTGTGCTTTTGAAATAAGATCTACAAAACCATCATACGCCCAGTCGTGCTGTATGGTTCCACGTGCTATATATATATATATTGTATATAACTGAACTCTACTCTCTTAAAACGGGCAGTAAAACATTAATTGATTTTAGAGATTTTAGTAAGAATAAGTGCACCATTTACCATCACCATCTTTGGCATCTTCTGGCAGCAGAGCATCTTGGCGATTCCCCAAAACAAAAGCCAGCGTGGACAGTATGCCGGCGTCCAGCACCCCCAGCATGGCCAGTATATACGCCCAGTGCACAGAGCAGTTCCCGGGGGAGAAACTACTCACACGGTCCCCGCACAGCGCCCGCATCTCAGCACACGCCCAGGAGTCTGGGAACAACACACATGCCAGGGCCAAACAGAAGCCTGCATCCAGAAACAGAGATGCAATTAGTGGTACTGTATTGTTTAACGTATATTGTTCGCATTTCATGTCAAAAAGAGCACATTTCAGTCGAGCTTCAAAAAACAATCTCAATGTACTATAGCTTTGCAAAGAGGTTATTACTGAAGGATGAACCCCAGAGCCTCATTCTGCATGCAAAGAGGTTAGCCAATCATAACTGAGGTCATTTACATCCTCCAGAATGTCTTAAAGGTGCAATAGCAAAAAACATCCTCTTTAAATCTAAGGGTCAGAAAGAGGGTCATGGAACTCAATTAAGCTTTTGGTGTTAAAAAAAACCCTGAATAAAAAAATGGAATGAGCTATTCAGAAGAAATCACAAGCTTTCAATAATCACTTCTTCATCATCACATACTACACAGATATCTGGATCATGCTATTTCATGTCAAAATTAAAAGAAAGAAATTAAAAATATATATGTTTTTCTGTTAGAAATTGCTGCCTTCTTTTGAAACTATTCAGATTTTCTGAACTGTGACATTATTTTCATAAGAATTAAGCACAAATTTGTAATTTGAGACACATTTATATGTAAAAGTAAAAAAATTAAATTAGATTTTGCTTTAATTAGGTATATATTGGTGTCAGTGAGGTTGTTTTAAGGAATTAAAGACATTCATTTCAAAAGTGACATAAAAGACATTAATATTGTAACAAATTATTTCTATTACAAATAAATGTTTTTCTTTTGAGCTTTCTATTCATCAAAGAATCTTCAAAAAATGTTTACAGTTTCCACAAAAATATGAAGAAGCACAACCGTTTTCAGTATTGATAATAAACAGAAATATTTCTTGAGCAGCAAATCAGTATATCAGAATGATTTCTGAAGGATCATGTGACACTGAAGACTGGAGCAACGATGCTGAAAATTCAGCTTTGCATCACAGGAATAAATTATATTTTTAAATATATTACAATAGAAAACAGGGTCCCTACTATGTAACTACTATGTACTTACATTTTAATTAATCATTTGGTACAATGCACTTATTGTGCACATACATGTTTTTACATTGTACTTATATTTTAAAAATACCTGCATGTAATTACATCTGTAATTAACTTTAATGACATTTATAATTAACACTGTAATGACATTTATAATTACACTGCTGACCCATCGCTTACACCTTAACCCACCCTTAAACCTACCCAGACCACCAAACCTGTCCCTAACCTTACCCGTATCCCACCTCAATAGCAAGAAAATTGTTTTGCAATACAATATGAACACAATAAGTACATTGTACTTATTTTTTGATGTAAGTACATAGTAGTTAAGGCCACTTAATACAAAGTGGGACCGAAAACAGTTATTTAAAATAGTACAATTTTACAATGTTACTGTTTTTCCAGTATTTTTGATCAAATAAATGCAGCCGTGGTGAGCAGAAGAGACTTGATGAATCAGCTGAAGAGTCTCACCTGCTGTGAGCTGCAGCCAAGCACAGATCTTATAAACGGTTGCTGCGTTGCAGAATCTGAACAGACACAGGCAGCCCACGCTGGCCCACACCATAGTGAGAGACATGCAGACCAGCACAGCGGGAGACTGAAAGGCAGGGAGTGGAGTCAGGGTGCGAAGAGACCCCCGGCATTCTGGGACAGGCCAATCCATCTCCATGCAGACCTCAAAGAGGCCCAGCGTCCCGGTCGGAGGAGCCGGACCCCCTCCTCGGTAGTGCAGCTCTCGTGTGCCCACCCATGACGGCTGGATGAGAATGACCACCTCGATAATGGCAAAGCAGAGCGTACAGATGGCCCACAGCACGCCCACCGCCCGCGCGCTCCGGATGAACTCGGTCTGATACAGACGGGCCACCTCAGACGAGTGATGCTGCATGCTGGAGACAGCTGGAGACGACAATCAAAAGAAAGATCATATTATGCAATGGCATTCTATAGATCATCTACAACATTTAAAAACAACATTTTGAATGTCCATGTCATTTGTCCGTAAAAAAAAAAAGGAATACCAAATTACCAAAAATAAAATTCTGTCATCATATACTCACCACCAGTGTCATTTTAGTATAATTGAGATACTTTTACAGTTTTTATTCATATTTTGAATTAAAAAAACATTTCTGTTTTAATTTTAATTTTAGTTAGTTTTAGTCATTTTGTTGTGCGCTTTGTCATTTGTATTAGTTTTCTTTAAATGTCTATAGTTTGTATTATATTTTATTTCTGTTTAGTTTTAGTTATTTTAGTAAATCAAGTTAAACTAAATGAAAATAAGAAATAAAAAAGTAATAAGTTTGAGATTATTTATATTTAAATGTATTTCTGTTAAAGTTTGATAAATTACATTTAATAGTTTTAGTTTCAGTTAACTATAAAACCCTGTTTCAAACAACACTAGACCCCACTGACTTTCATTTTATTTTGAATATACCATTGTACTATAATTCATGTTCTGTACAATAAGGTTAGTTAATGTTAACACATTAACTAAAATTAACTAACAAAGGGCTATTTATTTGTTACCAGGGTTATTATAGTAATCTAAAACTAAAATCATTAAAAAAATATTACTTGAAATAAAATATATTTTAAAAAAAACATAAAACTTATTTTATTTCAGCTAGTTGCCAAGGCAACATTTCTTATTTTGAGTTAGTCTAACTAGATACTATAATAATTTAAAATAATAAATTAAAAATTAAATAAAAACTAGACATTTAAAAACAAATACTAATAAAAATGACAAAAACACAAAATTACTAAATCTGAAATGAAAACAGAAAATATAAAAAATAATAACTAAAATTTGAAATATGAATAAAAACCATTAATATCTCTGTGATACTAAAATAACACTATTTATTAATTTTTGTTAGCCTTTTAGTTCACGCTATCTCAGGTCTATTAAATATTAACAGATACAATTTAGATTTTAATAGTATATTAGTAAATGTTGAAATTAACAGTAATAAAATGTTTATTATTTCATGTTAACTATTATTGTTATATTGGTATAATTGTTAGTTCATGTTAAACCTTATTATGAGGTGTTACTGTTTTTTACAGTACTTATGTGGTAATATCAAATGTACTTTTTTGTGCTTCACATTTATTTACATTATACTTGTAATAGTGCTTGAATATGCTATTACAATGAAGCATGTTCTTTAAAAAAAACATGGTTTTAGCATGGTAAAAATGCTAATACCATGGTCATTTTTAACCAAAAAACATCAAAACGCATTGCCAATTGATAAAAAAGGGACATGATGAACAGATGAACAGCTAAGAAAGCTGATGCCTAGTCCTGAAAACCTGGTAAACGATGTAAAGAGATGGATGAAGGGAGATTCACCTCTCTGCTCTGGCTGATTCCAGGTCTGTTCCTCCCACCACAGGATCTGGGTGACAAAAATCTCATTCAAATTGAATTACTTGACAGCAGCATCACATAAAATGTAGGAGTGAGTGAAAGAGAGAAATTGACCTGAATGGAGGGATTCTTCTCCTCCGCTTCCTCCCGGTGAGATCACGGCAGGATGTGCGACAGTAAAAACAGGCCCACGCTGCTTGCAACCATCTTCCTCGCACATATGGAGGGAGAAGAGAGTGGGAGAAGGGAGGGGGAGCGCAGGGCCATTCTGATTGGGAGGAGGGTCTCTGTACGCGCACACACACACACACAGCAATGCAATCCAATGATGCACAATTAGAAAATTAGAAATGATCTGACAAACCCTGTGGGGGGGAAAGAAAGAGTTACAGCTCATCGATTCTAAAAGCATTACATTCCATACAGAGGGAAGAGGAAGTGAGAGAATAATACACGGAGCAGAAGTGATGCATTTCAGATAAATACTGTAGGAATAAACATGAATGGTGGAGGGAAGAAGCTCGTCTGTGCATCATTTAGCAGGTTCACTGGCATTATGATCGCTAAGCAGACATGAAAATTAATGCTTGCAAAAAACAGTAACCATAAGATTTAAAACAAGACTGTCTCACTCCGGGTAAATCTAATTAAAATATATCACCTCAAGAAAAAAAAAAAAAGGCCTAAATAATAATAATAAAATGTCACTAAATATAAAAAAACAACAACTAAAAAACACCTTTTTTATTTATTTTGGGGTGAAATAAAAAAATGAATAAGCATCAGTTAAAAAATATATATATTCAGATCATATTTAACCCCAAAATCTATATATACATATCTATCTGTACTAATATTGCAATTAGGTATTATTAATAATAATAATATTAATATTAGCAATATTGCAACATTTATGGGTAAATAAGATACAAAGCTGTACCTTTTGAAAGGGTATGACCTTTTTTTCTGAGAGTGTGGGGTCGCCGGTCCGAATCCGGACCGCGAAGCCTTTTGACATAATGAAATAAATAAATACCAGATGCAATTTTCTAACAAGATCTAATTTATATGTCGGCGTGCAGACAGATGAAACTTTCAGTGAGTGAAAAACAATGGCATTCTCAAACATTATGAAAGATGAGGGTCCTTAAAAAGTCTTACATTTAGTTGTATCAAACATAAGGCCATAAAAAGTCTTAAATCGTACAAGAAAGTCTTCTGAATTTGCAGAGTTGTAAATGTTAGCTGGTGGATCGACAAGAAGATAATGTATTATAAAAACAATTAAGACAGTAACATAGTTATATGATATTTAATTAATATAATAGTTGATTGATAATAATTGTTTAAATTAAAATAATTGGTACTTTTGACTCAATTTTCCTAAAAAATGGTTTAAAGTCTGAATTGGGAAGTTTATCATTTTATAAAACTTTTTGTTTTAAAGTCTTAAATATGAGCTTAAATATCTTGCAGACAGCCTGGTCTGCCAAAAACAATCAATTAATATTTTTAGGCATATAAATTGTCCGGACCTTGGCTGGTGAGGAGGGTTCATTACTGGACCTCAAGCAATTTTAGTTGAAGACCCCTGAATATTATAATATATATATATATATATGTGTGTGTGTGTGTGTGAGAGAGAGAGAGAGAGAGAGAGAGTGTGTGTGTGTTTGCGTATCTATATATAAAATACTATTGTAACATATATATATATATATATATATATATATATATATATATATATATATATTATATATATATATATATAAATAA
>NW_015505243.1:519722-522650 GCF_001515645.1 Sinocyclocheilus grahami
TATATATATATATATATATATATATACTGTATATATATATAAATAAAATACTGTTTGAGATTCTCCCCTTGATATTTTCACAAATGTGGCCATAAAAAGCAGTGGCTTTTAACAATGTGGAACAAAAGAGCTTTTATTTAGAATGCAACATGTATCAAGAGTTACAAAGTGAGGGTTTCCAAAGGTTTGAGACATTGTGTTTGTGCAAAAAGTAAAATAAAAAAAAAGAAAAGGAACATAAAATAACTCGTTACATCCTGTCCTTACATGCTGTGTAAGTAAAAAAATATTTTTATTTAATTTAATTTTAAAATATTGCTTTCAGGTTAAGGTGGTTTTGTAATTTCCACAGTTTGATCGCCTTGGCCTGGAGTCATACAATGAAAACAGGAATGCTTCTTAACAGTGCGGTGCAAACGCTGTTGGTTGTGCATTGAGAATGCAATACATTTGAAACACTGATTTGGTTGGTTGTAAAATTGTGGTTTTAGCACCATGCTACTGTTTTTCTGCACGAACTCTTCATAAAATCAAAGTACCATTTGGGGAAAAAAAAAGCTACTATTACAAATTGTAGAGAGGGCACCTTTTAAAAACTAAGATTTTCTTTAAGATCGAACAAATTCCATTTAAAAAAGTCAGTATTTTAGCAAACAACCTCACAAGTGGCACAATGAGAATCTATGAAGTATGTTTACGACACAAGTGAGGAAGGAAGACAGATAAACTGAAGAAACTTGCTTCCACTGCAGCTCAGTTTGGTCTCTTCACATGCATGCAAACAACACACAAACAAAGGCTTCCTTCTCTCTGCTGGTTCAGCTGAAAGGAGGAATCTCCTCTCCAAACTTCACAAGGTGAGCGGCACTTTTGGCTTCATGGAGCACCTGTGTGTGCAGAGACAGACAGTGACACGGCTGACACGGCTGTTTGTGCATGTGTACTGAAAAAGTGCATGTTAAATCTAACAGTGACAATTTAATTCATCTCATAAAGAACAAAAATCATGTTATAGACCAACATTAACATGTTGTCATACATCATTCAGTGATTACAGGCCCCTGATCTGGGCGGCACCCACCTTGTTGTGGACGTATGACTCACAAGCGTAGCACCAGACAGAAAGGTCAGCGAAGCTCAGCACCATAGGGTGACCCGACACCTGCCCGTGGGTCACCATGTGCTGCTTCACATAACGCCCGCAGAGCACCTGACACCAAACATAAAAATAGTGCTTCAACCACAATAAGATTCATAAGTGATCTATAAAAAAAAAATGGGTCTCATTCACTAATAATTGTGTGGATTATTCATATTTATACACACAGAAGAACTTCTGACAAAAAAAAAATTCCCATCTAATTCACAACATGTGCATATTCACATGAATTTGTCCTTAACCATCATGTTGTGTTCCGGTGATTTTGACCCAGAGAAGATTTTCTTTTTTTTCTTTTTTTTAAATAGTTCATGTTATCGCGTTGGATTAAAACTTACTGACTTTGTTCACACAGGTTGTAACAAATGCCCCAAAAACTGAATCATTTTTGTACTTGTTTTAGATTTTTTTTTTCACCTTGTTACACTAGTGAAAAAACTAAAAATCAACCATGGCTTTTTTTGGTCAAAGCAGCCCACCAATACAATCAGAATCTGTCCAGTTGGACTCCACTCATATATATATACATCGTCATTCAAAATACACTCCCATTAACACTGTGTGTTTACCCGTTTAAGTGGACCAGTGGACTCACCCGTTCTTGACTGTTTGAGGAAACCAGTATAGGCTATCTACAAAAACTAGGCATGCACCGATCTTTATTTTTCATGGCAAATTCTGATTTTTTTTACCAGCAAATGGGCCGATTCCGATTGCACATTTATTTTTCTTTAAGTAAGAGACAAGAAAGATTGAAGGACTACATGAACAAGATGCTCTATTACAGGCTGAACTGGCCTTCTGTAGCCATTTGAAATGAGAGGCAACCAGTGCTTTTAAATCATATTCCAAAAAAAGATGCTACATGCATGAAGCATGAGCATTTGTTTTTTGTTTTTTTTATTAAATTGCATAATTTCAAGATATAAGGCAAACAGAGCAGTCTGACTTCAGCGTTGTGAAATTATGCTAAAATTGCAAATTCCCTCTACTGCTGTAAACAAAGCAGTGCTGTAAAATGAAAAGGAAATGAAGCGTGTGGAAAAAAACAACAACATGATCATCCTGAACAACATGCACGCTTAGTGAATGAGACCCAATGTGCACCACTGTTGGCAGTGATAAATCACAACTCTAAACTTCATTCAGCACTCAGTAAGGCTGTTACATGAATGAGTTTGGCACATCTATGTGTTGTTTTTGCTGTGATTTTGAGCGTCATTAACTGTTACCTTGTAGCAGAAGAGGCAGATCCAGTTTTCTGTATCACCTCCACACTCTTCACACGGCAGGAAGACATCGATGCCACCTGCGGGAACCGGTCGCACTGACTCCAAGTGTGGGCACCAAGACAACGGGTCCACCACATACATAGTGTCCTAGCAACAAAAGCCACACGATTAGATCACCACTCAAATTCACATTAGTATCGCCCAGAGTACTGAATGACGCAACAGAATGAAAGCAAGAAATCTAGCTCTCTGCTACTCGGCAATTCAGCAACATAACTGCAACATTCTTAAATGTACCCATATGCAAATATCCTATCCTAAAAAATAAATAATATATATTATTTGTATTACTACTACATATATATTAGTATTTATCTTTTATTTATTGTTATTATTACTACTATTAAATATCTTTTTATATTATTTTAGATTTATCTATTTACTAGTAATATATATATATATATATATATATATATATATATATATATATATATATATATATATATATATATATATATATATATACATATATACATA
>NW_015505243.1:522707-575609 GCF_001515645.1 Sinocyclocheilus grahami
TATATATATATATATACATATTTATTAATTTTATTGTTTTATTTATTGTTCATTATTACTTTTACATTGATGTATAAACACATATAATATACATAATTTATTATTATTATTATTATTTATTTATTTATATTATCATGTATTTATTATTATTACTACTATTAATAATGTATTTTAATCTCTCTCTCTATATCTAAATATATATATATTTTTTTTTAATGGGCCACATTTAACTGCATGTGCATACGTTACCAAATCCGTGGCTTGTGCTCCAAAGACACTTTCTAAGACTGACATCATAGTGGTGTGACCACCAGCAGCTTCCAGCACTGAACTCTCCTGATCATCCACGGCAGCTGACTTTCCAGAGACCACAGACTCTGGAATTGTCCGGTCCTGTTCAACAGAGCATGTTTGATGACTGAATACATTACTAGTGACCAAAACATACTGCTAATTACATTAGAGAATGCTTACAGGTGTCTCTGCTTTTACAGCTGTAATCTCTGCATGCGTGCCATCTCCAACTCTGGCTTTCTCTGACTTGAGTTTTAGGGGTGAATCTGACTCCCGGCCTGCTGAATCCCTCTGTGGGTTGGGTTTCACCTTCCGTCTGGCTCCTCCAATGGGGACAGATGCTGGGCTGGGGTTAGATGAGGTACTTGTGTTGAGATTCAGAGAGAGCAGGTCTTTACTGAGCTCATCAAGGCCGGATTCCTCAAGATGCTGCGGTGTCTGTCCAGGACTCTGGGTGGACTGGCGAGGAGATTTCTTGCTCTTGCCCGCTGATGCCCGCTTACCTTTCGATTTAGGAGACGGCAAAGCCAAACGAAGTGACTCTGGAACTGACATAAACACACAAACAAAAGCATGTTGCATTAAAATAATCATCCTGTTCGTACAATTCAATTCTTCTGAATTAGGAAGTACTTTTCGATATGCAAACTCACTCTGTATTCTCAAGGAGCTCCAAAAGGGGGCATGTGCACGCAAGACATTGTTAATGGTAACAGTGGCACTGGTCTTCGGAGGGGGCAGATGGTCTAGAGATGGAGGAGAGTCTCCCAGCAACATACTGGTGCACATGGACATTGACTCAGAGATGGAGGTGAGGTTATATCCTCCCTACGGTGAAAAGGGTAAGACGACATCCTAAATGTTTTTGAAAGAAGTCTCTTATGCTCACCAAAGCTGCATTTATTTGATCAAAAATACAGTAATATTGTGAAATATTATTACAATTTAAAATTACATTTTTCTATTTGAATGTATTTTAAAATGTAGTTTACTCCTGTGATGCAAGGTTGAATCGTCAGCATCATTACTCCAGTCTTCAGTGTCTAGAAACACTCTCCATTGAAAAAGTGTAAAATGTGTGAGTGAATATAACACACCTCCAGTATGACTAGCACTCTTCCTGCAGCCAGGCTCATTAACTGATGGGTGAGGTGAGCGTAGCCCTCTGGGGTCACCTGATACCCTCCTAACGGATCACCTCGTGCTGCATCAAACCCAGCAGACACCAGCACCAGCTCTGGGGCAAACTAGAAAACAGACAACACTATTCAGTTAGTTACATCAGGTAAAAACAAGCATATGATGTGCTTTTACCTCTCTGGCTATCGGCATCACTATGTGATGGAAAGCCGCCATGTATTCTGGGTCTCCCATCTTTCCTCCATTCCAGGGGATGTTGACATTGTATCCTGTGCCCTTGCCCTGCCCCACCTTATCATAGTTAGCATCCTCTGAACTGGGGAAGAATGTCCCGTCTTCGTAGCGATGCAGGGAGATGTACAGAACACTGGGAGAACAAAGACATTTGATAGCTCAGCTTTGTGACTGATCTCAAACAAAGATATTTATACATATGACAATATAAAGAGGACACATTAATAATGCAAACCCCTCTTGCCGATCCACCCAGACAAAACAAAACTGCAAAAAATGGGTCATTTAGGAACATTCATGGTTATGACGCACCGACCATCACACTTTAGCACTGACTGTTTTATGAATGCAACTTTGTAAACAGGCTACTATTGAATGATGTGGCAGTTAAACACTATGTTGAGTGTGACCACAAATCCATTGTTAGTCATTTAAAATGCAAAGAGGTTGGCCAATCAAACAAAAAAGATAACTTGCAATCAGTAAGCAAAACAGCCGGTTTAATTCTCAGGGTCAGAGAAAGAGCCAATAATGCTTAAGCAAACTAAAATATGACTTTTTGGTGAAAGGAAAATGTTAAATTATGAGCCTCTTATCGGCACCCGACTTTGGAATCCAGATTAGTGTTTTTTTAATATTATTTATATACTATTATAGCATTTATTAATATTTTGAATATTTTTCTTTTATTTTTATGGTTTTTATATTATATTTTTCATTTTCATTTTAACTTTAGTTTGAGTTTTAGTAATTTTGTTGTATGCTTTTGTATTTTTACTAGTTTTATTATTCTTTATATAGTTTTTTTTATTATTATTATTTTTAATGTATCTATTTAGCTTTCATTTATATGTAAGTTTTCCTTTTAGTAATTCTGGTCCTTAAAAATATTTTTTTCCTCTAATATTTATATTTTATTTCAGCTTTATTTCAACTCACAAAAATAATTTGTAATAGTTTTAGTTTGAGTTAATAATAACAGCACTGGATTCAGACCACTGATTTTAGTTAACTGTGGGACTGGTCAAACCTGTCATCCTCCTCAAAGATGTGCTGTGTGCCGTTTCCATGGTGAACATCCCAATCCAGGATGAGGACACGCAGGGATTCGTGAGTGATGCTCTGGGCATAGCGTGCGGTCAAAGCAGCCGTATTAAAGAAACAGAAACCACAAGCTGTGTCTTTCTCTGCATGATGACCAGGAGGACGGACTATGGCCACGCCATTTCTCACCTACAGAACCAAACAAAAAATCAAGGACACCTGGGAACAAATTCAAGCAGTAACACTCTGGGATGCATTATACTGAAACATGTTAAGAAGCCTGTATTACTTATAAAGATCACAATATTACATACGTGGCCTGTGATTATGGCCTGTACAGAGTTAAAACACGACCCAGCGGCCATCAGGGCGCAGGTGTAGCTCTCATTACAGATGTAGATGGAGTTGTAATCGTTTCCCAGACGGTGCAGATCTCTGGGTTTCATGTGCTCTGTACTCTTTATAGTGCTTATATGCTCAGAACTAGCACAAGAGAGAAAAACAGACATGCATTTAATCAAATGCAATGTACAACATCCGTTTTAGTAAGAAATGACCACTAAATAGAGGATTGTGCAAATTAAATAAAGACTTAATTTTGTTCTACATTAATGTGGTCGATATTGATTTACTCATTTGAATGTCACCTGTGACAGAGTGCCAGCTCTTCTTCTGTTGCTAGGCGAGCTGGTATCTGAAGGCAACGGGACAGCAGACCCAACTCCTCATGCCGGCAAAAGATGCGAGAAATTCTCTGAGGGAGCTCTGGATGATGACTGTGGGAATCAATACATCCTCATTATATATTACGTACAACCAAATAATCAAAACATACACAAAATGAGAAAAAGTTCACTTTTCAGCACTGTCACAGGGGTACAGTGGTGCTTATGTTATTAACGCTCTCACCCATCCCACATGTTGTGATGAAGCATCATTCTCTGGTCGTAAACCAGCCCAGTGATCGGAGAGGAAACCTTCACTTCTGCACACACTGGAGCGGGCAGGGGAGTGACATCAGACAGAGGACCACCCTCTGAAGATCAAAGACACACATTCAAGAGCCGAAGACAACGCATACAAACCTGTCAATCTTTCTATGGTGCCAGCTGTACTGAATAATTTTCGAACAAAAATGGTGATGAATGCTTTCTTTATATCTGAAGATGACAGAAGAAGATCATAAAAATCTTCTTCTTACCAAAAGTCTGAAGACTCTTCCAAAATGGATACAAGGCTGAGACGGACTCTGAGATGGACTTCAGAGCACTGCACAACAAAACATCAAAATAAAACACAACAAACAGAAACGTAAGAGAATGTAGGCAGATGTGGTCCTCAGTTCACTCACCTTTCACTCGGAGCGCCAGGAGAGGTCAGATGAGGGCAAGGGTCACCCAGCAGTGACCTCACACTAGCACAAACACCCTCTGCTGTGGACTGGAGGTTATATCCACCCTAACAGATGAAATACTAGTGAGTTCGATGTTAACCACAAAGAATAATTTTGTTCTTTTATGGCATAATGTGATCATACCTCAAGAGCCAGCACGAGTCGACCCTGTGCTACACCTTTCAGCATGTGGGTCAGGATGGAGAAACACTTTGGACTCACTCGCATCTCACCCTAGACACATAGAACGCTTTAAATAATTAACATGGAATGAGTTTTGGAAAACGATATTAAAGGGAATGAAACGGAGCGTCTCACCTTTGGGTCACCAATCACAGAGTCAAAGCCGGCCGCCACTAACACCAGCTGAGGCTGAAACTGGGCAGCACATACACAAGAGATCAGTCATCATGAAACAATCAGATGTGCAGGTGGCTGATCTAAAAGCTGTACCTCATACGCCACTGGAAGCAGGAGCTGCTGGAAAGCTGTGATGTAATCTCCATCCTCCATCCCTATCTGGAGTTAAATCAAGAGATCAGGCCACATTCAGCACCAACCCACCACACTTCTGAAGCATGTTCATTTCTCACTTACAATGTTAGCCAAAGTGTAGTTTTACATGACCATTTTCAACCTCATTTCTAACTCACTCTAAACAGATGTTTGTAGCATTTCTACATGTAAATGTAAATTGGTTAATCTCAGGAAATGAGTCACACAAACACTTAGTAAATTAGTGTGGTGTACCTTGTTCCAGGGCAGGTTGATATTGTAGCCCTGTCCTGCTCCTGAACCCACCGAACTGCTGTCAGACTCCTTGAGATGCGGCCAGAACGAGCCGTCTTCATATCTGTGCACTGAGAAATACAGCACACTGCCACACAGAAACACAGAGAGAGTCTTTACAAATGAGAGACATTCAGAGAGAATAAATGTAATATGATGTTCTGGTGCTTCAGATACGGACAAATTCACCTGGGATCCTCTTCAAAAATATACTGGATTCCCTGTCCGTGATGCACATCCCAATCCACAATCAGAACTCTGATAGAAGAAAGAGTCACACCTCATGCAATAGATTCTCAAACCACAAACTTCATTAAAGACAACATGAAACAATGTTCACAACACATTCGGCTTCTGTAATGTTAGACATTTTCTAAATATTGAGTGGAACTAAATGTAGCACCAGACTGAATTTGATTAGTTTGGTTAATCAGATTCATGTCATTTATTAATATTTTCCATCTCTTATGCAGCCTTGGGCACACAGGTAAAAATGAAATGAGGCGAAGAAAGTCATTTTGTTTGGCTCAAAAATGATGAATACATATATATTTGTCTTTGGATTTAAAGTGCTCTGATGAATCGCTCACAATAACACCAGGAAAATGTATCAAGAAAGTAAGCAAGGTCAATTTCATAATGACTTTAATAAATTAAAGTGTGATGGTAAAGCAAAATGCTCTCTCACCGTTTAACTCCATGCTGCTTCTGTGCGTAGCGCGCTGCTATGGCCAGATTATTAAACATACAGTAGCCATTCATCTTATCTGCATGAGCGTGGTGACCAGGAGGCCTGTGTGTACAAGGAAAAAAAACAGTAACTCAAACATATCAATGAATAAATCAACAAACTTAAAATGCAGTTGCTAAGATGCAACAAGACCTGTTAATGGAGAAGCCGTTACGCAGCTGTGATGTCATCACTTTATCCACCAGCTGGAGAACTGATCCCACCGCCAGACAGGCGGAGGCGAAAAATTCCTGGTTGAATTAAAAAAATTCCACAAAATTAAAACCATGTTGTCTGGCAACCATAAACAACCATAAACTTCATCACTCTGGAAGAAGAATAGATTATTCCGATTATTACGTTTTATTATTTTTTTCTGATTATCATTTTATAAGCCAAAACTTGAGACTGAGTGTTACAGTTATTTTATTACTTTGATTCATGCTTAAGCCCTTAATCGTCAATAATGGTGAATATGGTCAATATTGATTCCCTGCTGACTTCAGGGAATGTACCGGATTAAGATGAACACCGAAACATTGTAACTGGAGTAATAAGCAAACAATCAATTCCTGGACTGGAGGAGACTCATGATCAGGTGACTTACAGGATGCAGGTAGACAGAATCATATTTATGAGCCAAAGTTTTCAGCTCCTCCTCTGTCCTGTAACTCAAACATATCAATGAATAAATCAACAAACTTAAAATGCAGTTGCTAAGATGCAACAAGACCTGTTGATGGAGAAGCCGTTACGCAGCTGTGATGTCATCACTTTATCCACCAGCTGGAGAACTGATCCCACCGCCAGACAGGCGGAGGCGAAAAATTCCTGGTTGAATTAAAAAAATTCCACAAAATTAAAACCATGTTGTCTGGCAACCATAAACAACCATAAACTTCATCACTCTGGAAGAAGAATAGATTATTCCGATTATTACGTTTTATTATTTTTTTCTGATTATCATTTTATAAGCCAAAACTTGAGACTGAGTGTTACAGTTA
This sequence comes from Sinocyclocheilus grahami, assembly GCF_001515645.1. Lineage (NCBI taxonomy): Eukaryota > Metazoa > Chordata > Actinopteri > Cypriniformes > Cyprinidae > Sinocyclocheilus > Sinocyclocheilus grahami. The sequence goes on from NW_015505243.1 coordinate 529,336, forward strand.
TTTTATTACTTTGATTCATGCTTAAGCCCTTAATCGTCAATAATGGTGAATATGGTCAATATTGATTCCCTGCTGACTTCAGGGAATGTACCGGATTAAGATGAACACCGAAACATTGTAACTGGAGTAATAAGCAAACAATCAATTCCTGGACTGGAGGAGACTCATGATCAGGTGACTTACAGGATGCAGGTAGACAGAATCATATTTATGAGCCAAAGTTTTCAGCTCCTCCTCTGTCATTTTCTGTGTGGATTTCATCAGCTCTACATACGCCTTCCTGTTGTACACAACACATTCCCCCATGTGACATCAGATACTCATAAAACCAACGCGATTAACAGTGTCAATCTTTATTCAAGCTTGCATATAAACTTACGTGTGAACGAGTAACAGCTCATCTTCTGACACAGCTCTGGCCTTAAATGCAAAAATAACCCAAATATAAATCAAAAACAGGAGGAATTCAGGTACAAACCTGTTAACATTAACATCATCGCTACAGGAGTATCTCTACCTCTACTTGTACGCAGCGTCCCAGCAGACCTTCCGTCTCCAGCATCTCCATCACAGCGCTCACTCTTGCTGGACACTCCGGGTGACTGAAAACAAAAGCATCCAACTGTTACATAGAAACTTTTATAAACCCATACTAAGTGAACTATTTCAAATGAGGTTCATCATCAAGTATAAGTCACTAAAAATAATATTTCTATTTTAACGCATCTTCAAATGAATGCTCAATTCAAGTTGATACAGACTTAATGCATACAAGAAGGTTCTGTCTTTGAATGCTTTAAAGCATCTACTGGAAAGACATAAAGGGTTACCAAATGACTTTCTTAGTTAAAGTTAAAAATGAGACAGAATTTTCAGTTTTAGGCAAACTATTGTCAATAAATGTAACCATCCTGAAGCATCACCTGGCATCCCAGAGGCAGTGAAAGCGAGTAAAGGCATCTACGTAGACGAGACCTGTTCCTGTTGCTTTAGTCTTACCACGAACATCCTAAAAAACATCCCAAAAACATTCAAAAAGCACGCAATCTAACACTGATAAAAGAAAATACCGCATGTGCGTAACTGAAAATGTGCATTAGTGCCAACGTTGGGGAGCTATATTAAAATGGTCTTGCCACACCACAAGCTACTTGTAATCAAAAGTAGTTAAGCACAGTAATGCTATCATTTTGAAATATGAAAAGCTACTGTAAGCTACTATGTGAGCTACTGGACAAAGCAAGAATTGAGAGAATTGTGCAGGAGAAGGGGGAAGAATTGCATGGAAAATAAAGTTGCAATGACAAAAATCTTTATGGTTTTACAAAGAAACCAGCTGTTTTATTCATGCATAATGAATTTTGCTTTGTGAAATATAATACAGACAATTCTTGACTAGTTTCATGAGAAAGCACAGTGACTGTGATTAAACGTTTACCAAGTTTTTGAGTTCATTGCTCATCTCCTCCTCCTCTTTGCTCCGATCCATTCTGCCCTTCCTCCGCGCCTCCTGTAGATTCTTCTTCTGGTTCGGATTGTTTTCGCTCTGGAGAACACAAAGGTCTTTCAGAGAGATTTGCGTGCAGCCTAAAACAGGAATCCAAATAAAACACTAGCTCCCACATTTAAAAATGAGCAAAACAGAACAAGACACTGCGTAGATAAAGTGGGCAAACTTCAGGAATATCTGTGGATTATTAACCTCTGAACACACTGATAAAAACAGCAAATGATCAACACACAATGAACTGAACTCCGTCTTAAAGGAATACTTCATCCAAAAATTAAAACATCAACACATTCTCAAGATGAGGATGAATTTGTTTCTTCATCAGATTTGGAGAAATGTAGCATTACATAACTTGCTCACCAGTGGATCCTCTGCAGTGAATGGGTGCCGTCAGAATGAGAGTCCAAACATCTGATAAAAACACACCACTCCAGTCCATCAGTTAAGGTATTGAGAAGTGAAAAGCTGTGTGTTTGTAAGAAACACATCAATCATTAAGGCGTTTTAACTTTAAACCTTTACTTTCGGCCAAAATACGTCCAGCAACAATAAACAATACTAGCACTTTTCACTAGTAAACGGTGCTTGATCTGTGCACATTTCTCTCCTGATTCAGATCAGACAACTTTTTTACTGGAGAAAGCCATATTATGGATAGAGGACTCATAAGCAATCGCTCAGCTAGTTGCCTCTCATTCTGACGGCACCCATTCACTGCAGAGGATTTATTGGTGAGCAAGTGATGTAATGCTAAGTTTCTCTAAATCTGTTCTGATGAAGAAACAATCTACATCTTGGATGGCCTGAGGGGGGAGTAAACTATTTAGGTGAACTATTCCTTTAAATGGTTAACATGAATGTGTTCTTGCCAATGGAATATAAACATTCTCTCACTTTGGTTTCAGATGTTCCTCTCGGTGATCGAGTAGAACCTTTGGATTCTGGAACGGGATCCATCAGTTTAGGATTTACAGTTCCACACCAAAAACCTTGAGAAGAAGATGTTGTGACAGGTGCTCAAAACATCTCTGTCAAAAGTCCCAAACTGCATGTATAAGAAAGATCATTTATATGGAAGAACAAATAGTTTGAGGATAAATTAGAGGTTATTGCAAATGCTACACTTAAGTTTTATTTTATATACAGAATAAATAACTGATAAATTTGCTGTTTTAAGTTGTGTCTATGGCTGAATATAGTCATAGTGACTGAGTATGACTGTATAGCAGTTCATAACATGATAAGTGTTTATATCATATTATGTTTGTAATAATAATACACAGAGTTACAAAATAATAAATGAAAATATATAACAGCATCCATCCATTCAATCATTCTGCTTTTGCACAAATTCAATATCAAGAGCAAAATATCTGAATATTTAACGAGATGTACAAAACAGACCATTCTTAAAAAAACAAAAATTAAAAAAATGTCAAGATGCCTGAAGAATGTTTTACTTACTGCTTTCAGAAATGTGTGATGTGTATTTACAAAATAATAAATGAAAATATATAACAGCATCCATCCATTCAATCATTCTGCTTTTGCACAAATTCAATATCAAGAGCAAAATATCTGAATATTTAACGAGATGTACAAAACAGACCATTTCATTTTCTTTCTTAAAAAAACAAAAATTAAAAAAATTGTCAGATGCCTGAAGAATGTTTTACTTACTGCTTTCAGAAATGTGTGATGTGTATAAGATATGAACAGATTTGCTGTCAGATTCTTATGCCGTTAGCAAAAACACTCTTTGAAATGCAGATATTATATTAAAATAGAACAATGTGCCAGTCATTTGAGACTAAAGCTGTCTGCTTTCCTAAGTTTCCGTGCCTGTTGTTATTTTCTGGACTGGACATAAAAGTGGAACATGAACGTTGCAAAATGTGGACCGCATAGCAAATACAACAGTAAGATCAATATTCACTAGAAAGGGTACGAAACAAGCACAATAATGTTTTGTGTAGAAATGCTAACAGCTAACACGCCCAACTGTGCAGAGCAGTAGACGCGAATCTGTCTCTATGAGCCATTTCCTATGAGACATGAAGCAGTTCTTCCTCTAGGGGGCGCGTGGAGGCTCCGACGTCTCTAGATTACACTTAAGTCTATTAAAAAAGTAAATTAATTATTTCAAATCAAGTGGTTTCTGACATACAAATTAAAAAAATCCTTTACAGTAATTTCTATAAAAAGATCATTTCCAGTAAACACTGACGACTGTGATCGGTCCATCCTGAGCGCCTTGATATTTTCACCTGAATCTGCCAAACTTGGGTCCATTTAATTGAGAATCTACTAGCAATATGGTTAAAACACAAGTCGTACACAAACCAATTAACCCTCAGGCATCCTTCGGGACAAATGTGTGCAAAATCTTCTTCTTTAAAATAAAAATATTTCCTTAATCTGAGCGGTACAAGACTTGGCTGCTTTTCCTAAATTTGCCACCTGAACACACACACAAAAGTGGACACCCATAGGAAATTAATGGGAAATTCTATAATTCAGAGCATTTTTTTATTGATTCAAAATATCAATAAATCCACAATGCAGTCTATACAACATTTTCAATGTGGCAAACACTCACACACACACATACACTCACACGCTCACACACACACTTCAGTCAGATCGAAGCCCTACTGCAAGATTTGTTGATGATTCCAAACAAAATATGTCTGAAAGATGCTACTTGCTAGGTTTATTGTTTATTCTTACCTGTTTGGAACCATTTTACTTTTTTGAGTCATTGAAATTTGATGTTTTTTGTTAGAAATAAATGCTTACTCTGTCTCCTACTTTTTCTATTCCTTATAGCATGGTCCGATTTGTCTGTAAGCATAGTTTCGCATCTTTGTATAGTCTCACCCAACACAAATGTTTTTTTTTTATTCTACGATTTTAACTTGTAATAAAATCTAAAACTTAAGAGGAAAACTTGGTTTATAGATTTCAGCCTATATCATATGCAGCCATTGAGTACTACAGCCAAATAGTGGCTATTGATATTTTTATACCATCATAAGTCACCAGCGTTTTAGGTTTTGGGGCTGTCTGAACTTACTGTAATGATTTTTTTTAATGACGTAAAAGAAATACTGAATATAACTTAAAATTATAACAACATTTTTTATATTTATATATAACAATAATATATATGTATATAAATATAACAAATAATTGGGCTCACACCTGAGACCTTTGCCACGAAGGACCAATTAAGGCTGAGGGTTAAACAGCACTTCCTCGTCGCTACGCCCCGCCCTTGCTGAGCTTTTTATATTAACCACCACTCTTGCCCTTTATTTTTCTCCTAGGCGCGCGAGCAGGCGCACTGAAATGACGCAGAGAGCGTGCTCGCTTGCAGTCTGTGCTGAAACGCTGGAGGTCAGTGCTGCGTATTTACCAAAAGTTGTGATTATGATATGACAACATTTTAATTCGCCTGACACCAGACTTTACATTTAATTGACTTCTCAAAGAAAGTTTTAAAGATATAGTTATGCACACAATTTACAAGTACACCCTGGTTCTTTCAATTTTTTTATTTTCTGTATTTTTTTCCCTCTTAATTTATGTGAGCAGTCAGGGGACAACTTGTACAATAATACAATATTTGAAGTATGCCATTCCATTCAATTAAATTCAAGTTTATTTGTATAGCGCTTTTCACGATACAAATCGTTGCAAAGCAGCTTTACAGAAAATTAAGTTTCCACAATATATTTAGTAGTAGCTTGTCAGTGGTGACTGTCAAATTGATGTACGTATGGTAGAAATGTACAGTAAAATTCAGTTAATGACGTAATCAAACAGACGATGAACACAATTAACAGCACTGATTATATGTTGCAATCAAACTTATAGCAAAATTTGGTGGTTTATGTTGTTTCGGGGTTGGCATCATCTCTTCTCAGGTGCTCGGTCATCTCAGGTCTTTGTAAGAGCTGGATCCAGACTGAAGCTTGTGGCAGAAACAGAGAAACAAATAGAGACATAATTAGCGTAGCTTCTGTTCCAACCAAGCAAAAATGATTTGTTCAACCCAAGCTAAGGAATAATAATGTGCATTTGATCAGATATAACTGTAGTACAAGATTATGAGATGCATTATTTGAATGCTTGGCCAAAGAGATGTGTCTTTAATCTAGATTTAAACAGAGAGAGTGTGTCTGAACCCCGAACGTTATCAGGAAGGCTATTCCAGAGTTTGGGAGCCAAATGCGAAAAAGCTCTACCTCCTTTAGTGGACTTTGCTATCCTAGGTACTACCAAAAGTTCAGAGTTTTGCGACCTTAGGGAGCGTGATGGATTGTAGCGTGGTAGAAGACTAGTTAGGTATGCAGGAGCTAAATCATTAAGGGCCTTGTAGGTAAGTAATAATAGTTTGTAACTGATACGGAACTTAACAGGTAGCCAGTGCAGAGACTGTAAAATTAGGGTAATATGATCATTCTGAAAGCAGGTGATGGAGATTTACTACTAATCACGGAACTGGCTTTAATGACTAGATGCGCATGACAATCACATGCGATTAATTGCACAGCCCTAATCCAAGAGATTCTGTGTACTGCTTTTTGGTCCAATAAGTAATATCTCTGTCTTATCCAAATTCAATAGGAGAAAATTATTGGTCATCTGATCTTTTACATTTTTAATACACTCTGTTAGCTTAGATAATTTAGAAGTTTCATCTGGTCTTGTTGAGATATATAGTAGAGTATCATCAGCATAACAATGGATACTAATTCCATATTTTCTAATAATATTACCAAGCAGTACTAACATGTATATTGAAAATAGCAGAGGACCTAGGACAGATCCTTGTGGCACTCCATACTTTACTGGTGATAATTGAGATTACTCCCCGTTTAAGTAAACAAAGTGGTAGCGATCGGACAGGTAGGATCTAAACCATCTTAAAGCCTGCCCTTGAATACCTGTATAGTTTTGTAATCGAGATATGAGTATGTCATGATCTATAGTGTAGAACGCAGCACTAAGATCAAGTAAAACTAGCAATGAGATGCAGCCTTGGTCTGACGCAAGAAGCAAGTCATTTGTAATTTTAACAAGTGCAGTTTCTGTGCTATGGTGGGGCCTGAAACCTGACTGAAATTCTTCATAGAGATCTTTTTTTTGCAAGAAGGAGCACAATTGAGCAGACACAACCTTTCTAAAATTTTAGACATAAACGGAAGATTTGAAATGGGTCTGTAATTTGCCAGTTCACTTGGATCTAGTTGTGGTTTCTTAATAAGAGGTTTAATAACCGTTAGCTAAGATAACGATGAGATAATAATATTGAGAAGCGTTTTTTCTGCTACAGGTAACAACTCTTGCAGTAATTTAGTGGGTACAGGATCTAACAGGCATATTGTTGGTTTAGATGCAGTGTTAAGTTTATTTAGCTCTTCCTGTCCTATAGTTGTAAAGCACTGCCATTTTTCTTTGGGTGTGATGAATGAAGCTGAAATACTAGACGCTGTAGAATCAAAATTTGTTATTGTATTCTGATGTTATCCATTTTATCAGTGAAGAAATTGTATCGATACCATATGTGTGTGTGTTTTGTTTTTTTGCAAATATGATTTATTCTTAAACAATACTCTCATCAGTTTTCTATCAGCTGTGACATAAATCTGCGTGTTTTTTATATTTTATCCAAGGGCATTTTTTTTTTCCTTTTATAGAGGGCATTTTCCCACTAATTTCATTAATACTTTCATTTCAAATTCTTACATTTGATCTATAAATTAAATTATAATAATGTGATTACCTATACATTATCAAATTAAATCATTTACACTGAAAAATACAACTGCATTAAATAATATTATGAGATTATTTTAAATATTTTGAATATACAAACAAGAAATGATTGTGGAAATGATACTTTTTAATGAAATTAAAACGCCAGTAGGTGCCAGTAGTGAGCGTTTAATGAGTCATTGAGTCGTTCATTCAAACGATTCGTTCAAACGGCAGATTTATCAGATGTTTATGCATGGGATAGTGAAGCTTTGACTCAACCGATTCGTTCAAAACACGGAATCAATCAGCAATGAATCGGCTGGTTCTCTTTCAAACATTCGTTCGGTATCCCACTATGGGAATCGCCTCGGGCGTGACCAATCCTGGAAGCATCAATTACACCACGTCTGTTGGTTGACAGACCAATCACGACAGTGATGCGGGAGTCCCGCCTCCCTCATATATATATTCACACTTCCCCGCTGCGGCACCGGGCCTGTGCAGAGAAGCACACGGAGTAGAGGTGGTGGGAGTGTTAGTATCGCGCTGTATACTTACCCCGGACTTGTGAGCGTCAGCCCGGGATGTTTCCAGCACGGCTCTCCACTCCCTCACCTGGGCCTGCTTCTCCACCAGGTCGTGGATCTGCTTCTCCATGGCCTCCAGCTCGAGCTGCACCGAATGCGTAGACACACATCCGCCATTAAAGCAAGTAACAGTGAGTAAAACAATGATAATGTATGTGAATAGAGTATTAGCAATGTAAGGAGATTAGCGGCAACCACGCTGGCGATGCTAACGGGATATAAGCTGATAGCGGACTCGGGATACATTCACACGTTATAGAAACGGAAATGATGGTGTATAAAATTGATTTTAAGATTAGAAAAAATAGACGATAAAGAATTAATTTGACGGAGCTCAAACTTAAAACACGCGGTAGCAACAACCAGGAAGGCTAAATAGGATGTTTTATTTTCAAACTGTGGTCTACAAGGTAGTGCTAGAGCTCTGTGGGAAAAAATTGAAAAACAAGTAAAAATAAATAAATGCTAAAAATGAAATCAAATTAAATAAATACATTTGATTAAAATAATAAATTAATAATATAATGCACCTAATGCTACATTACTATATTGAGTACAAAAAAACATAATAATGTAATAAAAAAAATTCCCAAATAATATTTTACACATTTATAATATTTAAAATTATTTCATTTCAGGGTGGGAGTTCCTTGCACAAGGATGATCATATTTGGGGATCCGTGGCATCAGAAAGATTAGAAAAACCTGAACTAAGATATTTTTAGTATTATTTTGCTGTAATTATGACAAAGCCCATTGTTTTCAAACTTTTTTTATTAACAGTAATTGGGAATATTGATATAATAAATTTATTAACCATGATTTATTTTGTAATTCCAGAAAGTAAAGAACTGTATGTTCTTCATTAAAATAAGTAGTTATTGAGGGGGGAAGAAAGAAATATAATTTGATTTACATCTAGATTTTTTTTTTAGCATTTTAATTTGCATCAGAGTTAGATTATTTAAGTGTATTAAAGGGGTCATATGATGCTAAAAAGAACATTATTTGGTGTAATGAAATGTGTTTATGCGGTTTAAGGTTTAAAAACACATTATTTTCCACATACTGTACATTATTGTTTCTCCTCTATGCCCCGCCTTTCTGAAACGCGTCGATTTTTACAAAGCTCATCGGTCTGAAAAGCGAGGTGTGCTGTGATTGGCCAGCTATCCAGTGCGTTGTTTAATGCATTCTTGCTGAAGGGAGTGACGGAAATGTTACGCCCCTCACCATACTGTCATGATGCCCTGTCCGGCCGGAGCGACAAGACAAAAACATTAAAACCCATTATAAACGAGGCATTTGTTGCATCCAGTGGGGACATAATTACGGATTATAATGACTTATACTGTCTTTTTACGCGTTGCGTTGCATCAAGCTAGCTCTTAAAAACGAGCTCTACAATAATACAGGGAAATATTTAATCAGAATACACAGCTACATTTGAATGGCTGTCAGTGGAGAAAGATGCTTTTACGGGGTCATTGAGGTCAACCAGCAAAATTTTGACCCCTTGGTAGAAGCCATCAAAACAAACATGTAGTGCCACCAATCAATCCTATACCTGCTGGAACATTTTTTTAATGCTTCTCATATATTTCATGCCAAACAGATCAGCCCGTTTGTATTGTGATCAACATTTTTGCACACAAAAGCAGTTTATTCAGCATACTGAGACATAACCTCTATAAATTTTAAACAGAAAACCCCCCATTTAAGCCCTTCTTGTCTTTGTCAGTCTGTTTACGTGAATGGAAAAGGGGTTGCGAGCGTGAGCGCGGTGGAGCTGGTGAGCTCTAACGTTCGGGCCTGTACGTGTCGGCTGGACCTGTCCTGTGGTTGCTAATCTCTCCCAGTCATTCAGTAGCATTTCCCCCTCACTATGGTGCCGACTCCACCAGATAACACGGCTTCACCCTGAATGGAGGAAGCCCATGACAGAAAAAAGCGAACGATGTGCCTTGTGCACCAGGCTTGAAAAAAAGCCCATGCCATTGCTTGCAGCCTCTTTCTGTGCATCTCCCTTTCCCTTTTGCACATTTTTTATAGAGTCCGGAAAACCAGAAGCCGCCTGCGTTGCACAATGAGGCTCCACTAGAAGCCAGGGGAGCAGAGCTATGTGGTCAACCATGAGAGATGGAAACAGATGGAGGAGAGAGGAGGGGCGCTATCTGAGATATCATCGCCAACCATAGCTCAGCTCACACAGAGACCCATGTTCCACAGCGCTGAGGCTTTTTTCCAGACCGGCATGGAACAATGCACACAATAAAGCCAATCTGGTGGCTCAATGATGCAGGGATTTATAGTTTGCGTGTGTGTTTGGGTGACACTGAATGTCTTGTCTCTAACAGGTTGGTTAGAGTTATGATTTTGACTTATAAGCAACCACTGAGAACTCTTTAGTAAACATAACAACATCTTAATAACACTCAGAACACCTTAGAAACTGTAGAGCAAAACCATGGCAACCACAAACAACAGCCAAACATTCTCACATGGCAACAAAAAAAAAACCTGGCCAAAATATATTTTAAATGTATTATAATGCTCAATGAAATACTTTTAGTTTCTACCTTCATATGTGACCCTGGACCACAAAACCAGTCATAAGGGTCTTTTATTTATTTTATTTAGATTTATACATCATCTGAAAGCTGAATAAATAAGCTTTTTTTGTGTGGAAAATCTGGAATCTGAGGGTGCAAAAAAATCAAAATATTGAGAAAATCGCCTTTAAAGTTGTCCAAATGAAGTTCTCAGCCATGCATATTGCTAATCAAAAATTACATTTTGATAGATTTACGGTAGGAAATTTACAAAATAATTTCATGGAACATGATCTTTACTTAATATCCTAATGATTTTTGGCATAAAAGAAAAATCTATAATTTTGACCCATAAAATGTTTTTTTGGTTATTGCTAAAAATATACCAAGCGACTTAAGACTGCTTTTGTGCTCCAGGGTCACATATACCAAAATATATTTCAAAATGTACTTTCAAAAATGTACAAAAAAGGCCAAATAAAGAAAAAATATTTATGTACGGTAAGTATTATATGCATTTTGAAATATATATTTGAAAATAAAAATGTTTTGCTGTATGGAATTATTGGCTCAAAGACAAAAATAATCATGTAATGTAATATAACATTTCCATATGTATATATACACACACACACACATATATAGGGAGCAACATATGATATAAGAAAGTGGAACATCTATGAATTTGCCTGTGATTTGCTAAACTAAGCTATAATGTGTTTCAGACTGTTGAAGCCGATAAATCATAAATGATAAAAAAAATACTGTTGAAGAAATGTTTCTCCCACAGTACAATCTGAACTAATTGGCACTGAAACAGCTCATATGATTTATGCATTTTGGCATCCCTCATCCCCTATGATTTTCGAGCAGCACTTGACCTGCTCCGCCACTCTATGGAAAGTGCTGGATTTGCATATGTGCTGTCATGGCACATCGTAACCGTCAAACTCCCTCTACAAGCTAATTCATGCAGGCTGCAGAGATCACAATGGAGTGATAGAAAAACCACAAGCACAACGTCTGTTATGATGCAGTTACGTCAAGGAGCCTCGCCGTTTTGATATAAAGACTGGTTTGAATTCCAACTGTGTTCAAGCAAGTCTTCACGCTCCTCTTGTATCTTGTCAAGATTCACAGCAAAAAGAAAACGATGCTTTACATAAATCTTTATTTGTAAACTGCATTCTTTTTCCATGCAACCTTTTAAAAACAGCTTACAAATTCCACAAAGAAAAGTGTTAAAAAAGTTATAGAAAAGTGATTACAAACACAACAAAGTAAAGGCAGTCTATATATACACTATCATTGAAAGGTTTGGGGTCGGTTTTTGAAAGAAATCTCTTCTGCTCACCGAGGCTGCATATATTTGATCAGAAATACAGTAAAAACTGTAATGATGTGAAATATGATTACTATTTAAAATAACTGTTTTCTATTTGAATATATTGTAAAATGTAACTTATTTCTGTGATCAAAGCTGAATTTTCAGCATCATTGCTCCAGTCTTCAGTGTCACATGATCCTTTAGAAATCATTCTAATATTCGGACTCTCTGATCAAGAAACATTTCTGATTATTATTATTAGTTTTGTAGACACTGATACTTTTTTCAGGATTCTTTGATAAATAGAAAGTTCAAAAGAACAGCGCTTATTTAAAATTGTGTAACATTATAAATGTCTTTACTGTCACTTTTGATCAATTTAATGCATTCTTGCTGAATAGAAGTATTAATTTCTTAAAAATATATATCTTACTGACCCCAAACCTTTGTCAAAACTTTCATGTAGTTTTCTAACTATGGACAAGTTCCACTAATGCTTCACAAGCACAAAGTGTCAATATTTTTCATCTTTCAAGCTTTTCAAATCTAACAAATTTGAAAAGTGTGTTTGTTTTGTCTTTCTTTTAAAATAAATGCACATGATTTGATGTTTTGACATTCAGATATCATGTGTGACTTAAGCATCCAAATATTTTTAGGGCAACGTGTTTTTTCATGCATCCGTATCTGTTAAGTTTTCAAGTATGTTTTTACTGAGCATCTCAACACATGGCTGGGCAGTTGTGAGTGTTTTGTACAACTTTTCCCAGCTTTCCATGGTTCCTGTCACACCGTGCTGGGTAAGATGGCAGCTGGTGGGTGGTATGGGTAGGGCAGGCTGGCGTGGCTGTGGAAGGCAGCGGTGGGCGGCAGTGAATGGCAAGAGTGGCTGTAGACGCCCAGAGCTCCTGGACTCTGAGAATACAAGTCGAAATTCTGATCAGATGAAGGATACTTTGAAAAATATAGATTCTCCTCTGTGGCACTAAACTTCTTCCCTTTCCTGTTCTTGCTGGACACCTTACGGTTGCGCGTCTGGATGCCTTCCTTCTTCATAGCAAGCGGTCTGTTCACCTGATGAGAGGGATTGAAGTATTAGACACAGAACTACAGTTAGAGCTGCTGTGTGCAATTTCTAGCCAAATGGAATTGCATAATGATCATCTGGTTGAAATTTGCCAAAAGTACTTTACGGTGTAGAGTAAGTCAGAAGTTGACTGAAAGTGTTGCAGAGGTTCAGGGAGGAAATGTCTATGAATGATTTGTTTTTGTTTTGCTTTGCTCACAATACACAGAACGAATTCATGCAAATCAGGTAACGGCACAAATGCATGCAACAATTTGGTGCTACATGCAATTTGCATGCCGCAATTCCCTGAGTGACACAACTTTACAGTGAATTCGACCGCAGATTTTTACATTCAAATTACACGCATCAGCTTTTACTCAATTAACCCAATACCATTTTTACATTTTAACGGGGTCATATGATGCGATTTCAATTTTTCCTTTCTCTTTGGAGTGTTACAAGCTCTTGGTGCATAAAGAAGATCTGTAAAGTTGCAAAGACTAAAGTCTCAAATCCAAAGAGATATTCTTTATAAAAGTTAAGAGTCAACCACACCTACCTAAAACGGCTCATTCTAACACACCCCCACATATCTACATCACTATGTGGGAAGATTTGCATAACGCCACCCAAATGTTCACGCAAAGAAAGAAGGCGTAACTTTTATTCTCGCTGTACTATTGTTGCTGCCGCCATGTCGTGAAGGCGCTGTGTGTTTCGTTGTAAAAGCGAAACTACTTTGTTTGGTCTTCCAAAAGAGGACGATATCCGCTTCGTCATGCCTGGAGCTGATCCGTGCTGGTCGCTGAGGAAATACTACAACTTCACGCTGTGGATGGCCGGATCGGCTTTCACCGTGGACGAAGCGGAGTCCAGTCCGGGGTCGTCACATGAGGTTGCCGCAAGCCCTCTGGACGCTCCTTCGTCGAATACGCCGGCCGCGCCGTTCTCAAGCCCACTGGCCGTTCCTCACTTTATCCCCCGGCCTCTGCTCACTCTAGGCCGCCGTGTGTGACGCTGTGTGTTTCATTGTGAAAGCGAAACTACTTTGTTTGGTCTTCCAAAAATGGACACGACTAGAAATCAGTGGTTAAGTTGTATTTACAACACTGTTCCAGAACACTTCAACCCAAATATTCAGATGTGTGCAGCACATTTTATGGATGACTGTTTCCTGATCCTGGGAGAGTAGACTACAATGCCGGCTGTTCTGACTCAAAGACTGTAAGTACGTTTTTTTATATTTAAAGAGTTTTTATATTTTATATATTTAAAGCAAGTTTTTTTGGGCAGTGTAGAGTAGGGCTTGTTGTTTGTCATTTCTCCGATCACAAATGCAGACATGGTTTTATGTTTACATGGCGCGATGCAACGCAACACGTAAAAAGACAGTACAAGTCATTATGATCCATAATTATGTCCCCACTGGATGCAACAAATGCCTCGTTTATAATGGGTTTTCATGTTTTTGAATCATCGCTCTGGCCTGACAGGGCATCATCACAATATGGTAGGGGTGTAACATTTCCGTCACACTCTTGAGGTATTCGGCCAATCACAATGCACTGGATAGCTGGCCAATCACAGCACACCTCGCTTTTTCAGAAGATGAGCTTTGTAAAAATCGACGCGTTTCAGAAAGGCGGGTCATAGAGGAGAAACAATAATGTACAGTATGTGGAAAATAATGTATTTTTTGAACCTTAAACCGCATAAACACATTTCATTACACCAAATACCCAAAATAATGTTCTTTTTAGCAGCATCATATGACCCCTTTAATTAAAAAGTCAAGTAAAATGAGTGAAGTTGCTCACATTGTGAAGCTTGAAATAGAGTCCGCAAGCGTTACACACGGGCTCTCCGCCGGCGTTGCGTCTCCACAGCGTGGTGGTGCTGGTCTGACAGTTCGCACATTGAGTTCCTGTTCGCTTACTGATGACCTACAGAGAGAGAAATATATAGCAGAAAGTCTATAAATCACATATAGACTACTGTTTAAAAGTTTGAGGTCAGTAAGAAATCAATACTTTTATTCAGCAGGGATGCATTAAATTGATCAAAAGGGACAGTAAAGACAATTATATTACTGCAAAAGGTATTTGAAATAAATGCTGTCCTTTTGAACTTACTTCCACAAAAACATTAAGCAGCACAACTGTTTTTAACATAGCAGCAGCAGCAAATCAGCATATTAGAGTGATTTCTGAAGGATCATGTGACACTGAAAACTGGAGTAATGATGCTGAAAATTCAGCTTTTTAAGTACATTTTAAAATACATTCAAATAGAAAATAGTTATTTCAAATTGTAATAACAGTTCACTGTTTTTACAGTATTTTTGATCAAATAAATGCAGCCTTGATGAGCAGAGTTTTTTTTTTTTTTTTTTAAGTTCGTTCTCTTTATCAGTGAATTGAGTATAAGTGAGGTGTACCAGTCTCTTTTTGGGTCGGATGAGGGGTCTGTTCTGTCCGTTCATCTTGTGGTACAGACCGCAGGCATTGCAGAGGTAGTGTCCCGTTCCATCACGCCGCCACAGAGGGGTTGCAGTGGCCCCACAGTTTACACACTCACGCGGCTCTGTCACCACAAAAGATGATAAATAATGTTCACATTGCACATCATTGCCCAGCTTTATCAGAAATACACAATGAAACACACTCTTAAAAATAAAGATTTCAATTAGGGCATTTACAGACTGAAGTCCTATGAGAACTTTTATTCTTTAGTTTTTTAGAAAACCATTTATGTGCTGGTGATTTTTATACAATTCAGAAACCAATGTGCTGATCTGCAGAACCTTTAGAGTAACACCAAAGACCCATATAGTAGCTGAACCAAAAGTACTGCAAAGAACCACTGAAGAACATTCAATTTTAAGATTGTATAAAAAAATATCGTAATTTTGACAAAGACTGTAGAAAATACTAGGGTAAAAACATGTTAGTTGGTTAACAATAAGTTCCCTTATTCTATACTGTGAAACTGTATCTAAAGAAACTTTTCATGTAATTTTACAGTAAAATTAAGTTTTTGGAAGGGAAAAGAATGTCATCTTATAATTTACAGTTAAAAACTGTAAACTGAAATTCCCAGAATTCCCTGTGACAACTCACATTTGATGGTTTTTCATTGATTCATTCATCTTAGTTTTTTATTGCCAGTTATGTACATTAGGGTTTTATGCTACATGTTAATTCATATTTATTGCATTATTTTTGTGTATTAGTGTATTATGTGTATTAGTATTTACCACAGCTTGTGGAAAAGCTACTTGTGATGAACTTAACATTAAATTAACATGATTTCACATTTTTAATAAAACACCAAAGTTTATTATTATTATTCTAATTTAATTATTTAAAATGATGGGATTGGAATATTGTAATTGTTCTACACTTCGTGTTGTTTGTTTGGATATTATAACAAAATGTATTTTGTTAAAAGACCAGAATGGCTCGAGTTAATGGATCACAACATGAAAGGTTTGACTCTAGAACGGTTTAACTTCACTGCAGAAAAAAAAAATGCGTTTTTGTTTTTCTAGTACAAATATCTAAACCTTTCTTAAATCAAGATACATTTAATTGAGAAGAAAAATGACATAACATATTAAAGGGGTCATATGATGCTTTTTTAAAGATCATTATTTTGTGTATTTGGTGTAGCGTCTGGAACACTCCAACACACAATATATATTTTGTTAGCTAGATTTCACAAATACTTTGTAACACCCCAGGACGCCGAACAAGACCCTGGTTTCATGGTAACCCGATACATTTACAACCTTGTGGAATGCGAGCCGGCTCTCATTCTGCTTTCTCCAGAAACAAGGGGTACAAATGCACAGGAGAAATGGACTGTTCTACTAATTAATTCATAGGAAAACCTTCTTTGAATGAACACCCATTTTCTTCAGGCCAGTGTGTATATTATTGCTGTGTTGTATTTAATCTGTTGTATTCATGTTACTTGTCTGGCGTTAATGAAGAGTTAATGTCAAGCCCTGGAACATTAAGTGCCGGGGCTCAGCCCCAGACAGCCCGGCCCAATTTAAACCCTGGTCTTATGTAGCATGATGCTACAGTGTGCATGAATGGTCACATAACACGCGCTTTCGGTCTTGAAGTATGAACGGACATCTGCATGTGATTGGAACTCTATCTACACAGCTCCCGCACTACTCTCCATTGGAAATGAATGACTTTCGGTATGTCATTTGTCGGAGATAGTGGAAAGCCGGCTTGAAACCCAGGGGAAACGCCAGCAAGACGAGGATCGTTTTCATTTTAAAACAAAAGCGCACCAGTGTAAATGTAGCCTTACATCTAAGGGGGCTGGGACGCATTCACACTAAATACTCATGTGTGAGCCACATCTCTGAGTGTCACAGTCGCGGACCGACTGTGCAGACCTATATTAGGCTATAGTAAGATACCACGAGCAGACTACTCCGTACGTTTTCGCATCGCTCTCGCGGGTGTCAAACACTGATCGATCTGCGCCTCACTGACGTTGATGAGATTAACCCCTTAGGTATCGAAATTTGGTACCGAACGACGAGACGTTTTTCGATACTCGATGGTATCGAGGCAATTCGGTCGGTGCCTAAAAAGTATCGAACTCGATACCCAGCCCTAGTCTTAACTTTGATGAATATCTCTTTGGTTTTGAGACTTTAGTCTTTGCAACTTCAGGTGGGTTTTTTAACGTAAACTTGTGTGTGAATGAGAACTTAGTTTAGTACTCACATGCTGTGACAGCCGCTTTCTGTCCGTGTGCTTCGGATGTGTGCGCTCAGAAAACCGTATATCAGAAGTTTAAACTCATGTGGTTTTAACCGCATGATTTCAGCACGATAAACATGATAATCAGAACCATAACAGATGTTTTTAGCAGATATCAGCTGTAATGATGCAGCTCTATTCTGGAAAAAGGGGCGGGGAGCAGCAGCTCATTTGCATTTAAAGAGACAGGCCCGAAAAACAGCGTGTTTCTGCTTCCACTCAAAATAGGCATTTTCAAAATGATATAATAAATGATCTGTGGAGTATTTTCAACTTAAACTTCACAGATACATTCTGGGGACACCAGAGACTTATATTACATCTTGTCTCCTTTAAACTAAAAATGTTTTTTTGCCAATGTGGTCAGATGAAAAATAAACTTAATTCAAAATGAAAACGAGAATATTTTTCTGAACCCATTGGCAGATATTTTTTCTTGTTTTAAGCAAAAACCCAGTTAATTTTGATAATTTTATCAGAAAACAAAACTTAATACCTTAAGTCATTTTGCTTCTCAAGTAAATCTATCTTGATTTAAGAATGTTTAGATATTTGTACTAGAAAACAAGACAAAAATATAGAGTAAGAAAATCGCTTTTTGCCACCCCACATTATCCGCCTGTTATGATACTTCCTCACCTAAAGGAGAGAATTTCATCTTGCAGCATAAGTTGGGTGAGAAGGACGAGGGTGCGTAGAGAAGCGAACTGCTGTAGTCCTGCGTGAAGCTCCCGTAAGGACTGTAGTGGCTCAGTGACTGCAAGTGTGTTTTCGAGGAGTGTGTCTGCGCATACACACTGCTCACTGAAGGGGAAAACACACTGCCAAACGACTCCCCACCTCCAGGAGGACTCGGCATCTCTCCTTTCATGCTATCCTGCACAATGAGGGTGTCCTTTTGGTCCTGGATAAGGGAGGGAAGGGCAGAACGAGGCGGTCTGGCAGATGAAAGGGACGTGGAGCCGTGGAAGGATGAGGAAAACGCACTGCTGTGCCAGGAGGATGGGGATGATGGGAAGAGGTTGGTTAGAGAGGGGCTGCTCAAACTTTCCAGCCAGGACAGGTTTCCCAGGATTGGAGAGGAGTAAACGGGATATACTGAGGGAGAGAAGGAGGAAGGAAGGAAGCTCAAAGAAAGAAACTGAAATCAGGGAAAGTCTGTTAATGCTGCTCCATTGGGCGGCTCAAGTAAAAAGAGCATGTTGATAGCACCACAGAGACATATATATTTTGAAAAGTTTCAACTCTCATTCAATTACTTTTCTGCATATTAAACTGGGATATGAGAAAGTATTTGGACATCAAAAGCATTATTTTACTTGTGTAAAGTAAAAATGCTCTAATAAAATTATTCTTATAATTTAATTTAGACCTTCAAAGTACAAATCCTGACTCTTTTCTCTGATAAAAGAAAGATTTTTGTACATCTTATTGAGTAATCGAGACAATTGAATAATTTTTTTTGTCAACTTTTATTCATAACATTAATGACATTTGGGAGATTTGTCCTCAAGACACAACACACTCTTTAACAATACATTTGAAATATAACCATTACTGAAGATGTCAAAATCACTCATTTTATGGCTAGATAGTCCCATACTTTCACTTACATATAGTTTCTCTGTACTAGTGGGTTCTTTTTATATTATTTATATGCTTTTTTTCTTTATAGGACAGCACAGTATATTTTGGACATGTTAATACTATGGCACTGTTCTTTAAAGTACCAAGAAAAAGTAATAGCATATGAATATGGTAATTGTTCAGTACAGTATACACTACTATTTGATTAAATAAAAGCAGCCTCGGTGAGCAGAAGAGACTTCTTTCAAAAACATTTTAAAATCTTACCGACCTCAAGCTTGTGAATGGTAGGTAGTGTATATCAAAGTAACGTGTGACACTGCCATAATACTTTCTTGACAGTGTGCTGTGTCCTGCAGTGCAGCACTGACCTGAGCTGGTTTGAAATGCTCCAGATGGACGACCATTGACAGGGCTGCTGAACAAAGAGGGCAGGCTGCTGTGATCTGCATCGGTGTAGGGGTACACTGAACCCTCCTCAGTATGGACCATATAGCTGGAGTCAGGTGGGTAAGTGGGCATCACCTCTGATGATACCATGGAGGAGGAAACCCAGCGAGCCTGTTCAGAGGAGGTCTCCATGTCTGTCAGGAACTCCTTTTGTACCGCGTGAAAAGGACATTTAATGCACATGGAAAATGTCACATACATTTTTTTTCCCCCTGAAGTAGCATGTTAAAGTGTAGTGCATTGAGGGAAAACCTCCTAATTATGCATAATTCTGTCAGTAAGAACAAGAAGAATCAGTTACAATCCAAGCTATTATTTAATCCTTTTAATAACTGCAGTAGAATATCTTCAGTTAAAAGCTGAACCACATAAAAATACATTTCAGAAATACATTCTGAATATGTTTGGAAACCAAGCTGCAATCGCAATAACATTTATTCTATGGACACAAGACCATATTTACATTTCAAATCACATTTAACACAAAACCCGTACTTTCACATAGCAAACAATCCCTTCTATCTTTAGCACAGATCTTAAAATAAATGATACTGATTTGAAGTGCACAAGACAAATCACAACAGCAGTGACAGTGTCACCTGTCAGAAATTACACTTCAAATCACAGAATCAAATGACTCTAAAACGAGATAAGCATCACTTGCATTGTTTGATTTGCTAATGCAGCTGTAGATATGGTAATGTAGATCTGACTGTAATGTGGCATACCTGAGCTTATCTGTTCAGTCTTCAGGACAGGTGTCTGTGAGCACCGCTGATGGCTCAGAACTTTATGTGTGAAGACTTCTGTGCTCGGAGTGATTGAGGTTAGACATGTGGGGACAGTGGGCGGAGCCACAGACAGGTCAGCTTCAGCAAATGGGGTGTCTCATAAGTGCAAATGCACAAAAAAAGTCTGGAAATATGCCACATCAGTCTGCACTGCAAATGAGAATTTCAAATATGCAAAGCCAACTAAATCAAATACCCAGATCTGCTAAAACACACAGAAAGGTTTCTATGTGGAAGTTGAAACGAATGCATCAAGAACATTTGATTAAATTCTCAAATATCAGCTTTAAACTATTTTACAATTATACTTATAATTATACTTAAAGTATAAAGACATACAAAGTGCAATATAAAGAAATAAACAAACGTAGAATATGAAAATCATTTACTCACATCTACATCATTTACTCACCCTCACGTCATTCCAAACCTGTACGACTTTCTTTTGTGGAGCACAAAAGAAGACATTTCGAAGAACGTTGGGATACAAACAACTTTGGACCCCATTGACTTTCACTGTATGGACAAGAAAAAAAAAATAGCTGGAGACATTTTTCAAAATATATTTCGTGTTCCACAGAAGAAAGAAAAACATACAGGTTTAGAACTATGTAAGAATGAGCAAATATTTATTTTTGCGTGAACCATCCCTTTAACTAAGCTTGCTATAAATTCTATGAATTATAACCAACGTAAAAAAAAGAATAAATAAATAAAAATCTTGATAAAAGCCAAACCACCAATGGAACAAAAGGGAAAGTGGAGCCAATAAAAGATGCAAAGCGCAGCTTAATATGTAACACAAGAGGACAGTTGAGCTGATTGCACGAATGCAAATAGAGACAAATGCTGAAATCATTCTAAAGACGTCTAGCATTACCACATGCACACAGAGCGGGGCTGTGGAAGTCATTTGTTAATCAAAGCGTACCGTTTTCTATCCTTTTGTTTGTTCAGTCTGAAGGGAAATGATAGTGTCTGTCATTTAGCTAATGCAATGTAAAGTATAACAGGCTACAACAGAATAAAAATTCCTTGTTTGAAGTTTATTTGCCTGAAATATCGTGTCCATGTTAATTTAACAGATTCATTTAAGTTACACTATTTGCTTCCACCTCTGACGGAGAGGTTCTGTGATGTATTTTTACAAGAGATTCACAACTATGACTGCGTTAGTGGTTAAAGTAATACAGTAATGTAAAAACAGATATAAATCAAGGACAGAACTGCCTTACGCACTATTAATAGAAACTAGTGTTTGCATGTTCAGTGATAAGACTAGCTTCCTTCACAGCTTTTCAACAATGTAATGATCATTTGAAAGGTAGAACGTTTCCCTATTATTATGAATTATATAACAGGGGATGTGCACTACTGTTCAGAAGTTTTAAGTTGGTAAGATTATTTTTATGCTTTAGAAAGAAGTCTCTTCTGCTCACCAAGGCTGCATTTATTTGATCAAAAACCAGTACAAACAGTAAAACTGTTATTACTATTTAAAATAACCGTTTTCTATTTGAACAATTTTAAAATGTAATTTATTCCTATGATGCAAAGCTGAATTTCCAGCATCATTACTCCAGTCTTCAGTGTCACATGATCCTTCAGAAATCATTTTAATATGCAGATTTGCTGTTTAGGAAACATTTCTTATAATTAGCAATGTTGAAATCAGTTGTGCTGCTTTATATTACACTTGTTTCAGTTCAAAACAACAGCATTTATCTGAAATAGAAATCTTTTGTAACATTATAAATGTCTTCACCGTCACTTCCGATCAATTTAATGCACCCTTACTGAAAAAAAAAAGCATTAATTTCTTTGAAAAAAAATCTTACTGACCCCAAATGTTTGAACAGTAGCGTATGATTCAAAACTAGTTACCTGGTGACTTGTTCTTTGGAGCAAAAACCTGGTGCTGTGAAGAGTGTTGGCACTAAACTGCATGACCAAACCTGTTCTGGTGCATTTATCACCGTATAAAGTTACGACTAACTGAATAAAACCATTATCAGTTAATTTCCACTAGCTGGTGTGAAACGACAAGGTTAATGGTTGTTGAGCAAAAAAGGAAGAATCGTGGGGTGGGGGCATCCATTGGCATTTTACAATTCCTCTGAAGTGGAGTAAGTAAAACAGCTTGAGATGATATCAAGTCAAATAGGCTACTCCTCTAGTATGTGTACTGTAAACTGTAGCACGCAAATGGAAATGGATATATTTATTTACAAAAACAGCTAGGCTATGTTCACACTGTCAGTTTTTTGGATTGACAACCGCATTTACTCACAGGTGTGAGTCTCGAAATGTCATGTTCACACAGCAGCCTGCAGTAGCTTCTCGAATACTGTTTGTATGAACGTGCAATGAGAGTCAAGTCCGTATTTATTACCGGTAACCATAGCAACAGTGACCAAAGTAATATCAAAGATGGCGACGTCCACAAAATGTAAAAGTCTTATAATAATTCATTACATTTATATAGCGCTTTTCTAGGCACTCAAAGCGCTTTACATTGTCAGGGGGTATCTCCTCATCCACCACCAGTGTGCAGCATCCACCTGGATGATGCGACGGCAGCCATAGTGCGCCAGAACACCCACCACACACCAGCTTATTGGTGGAGAGGAGACAGAGTGATGAAGCCAATTAGCAGATATGGGGATTGTTAGGAGGCCATGATGATCACAGGCCAATGGGCAAATTTGGCCAGGATGCCGAGGTCACACCTCTACTCTTTTCGAAGGACATCCTGGGATTTTTAATGACCACAGAGAGTCAGGACCTCGGTTTAACGTCTCATCCGAAGGACGGTGCTTGTTGACAGTATAGTGTCCCCGTCACTATACTGGGGCGTTAGGACCCACACAGACCACAGGGTGAGCACCCCCTGCTGGCCTCACTAACACCTCTTCCAGCAGCAACCTAGTTTTCCCAGGAGGTCTCCCATCCAGGTACTGACCAGGCTCAGCCCTGCTTAACTTCAGTGGGCAACCAGTCTTGGGCTACAGGGTAATATGGCTGCCTTATCACTTTCTGACATGACAAGAATCCAATCAAGTCGCGAGTTCATCTGTCAAACCTTCATTAACCGACAGCAGATTTAATATTTTGGGTGGGGAGTGTTATTAATATTTTGGGTAGGGGAGTGTTATTATGTGTGTATTAACTGTTCCCTCCTGGAATGGCCTGCCCAAATCAATCCGAGCAGCCGAGTCCTTAACCATCTTCAAGAAACGACTAAAAACACATCTGTTCCCCCTTTATTTGACCCTCTAACTCTAACACTTTCTATTATATTTTAATTCTACTTTATCTATAATTATCTTTTTTTATTCTTTATTTTAAAAAAACAACAAAAAACAAAAACTAGCTTTCTATTTTTTCTATTCTATCTACTTGTTTTTCTTTGTTTGTGTGTGTGTGTGTATATGTGTGTGTGTAATATATATATATATATATACACCTTGCTACGTGTACTGTGTTAGGCTAATCGAGACTTGTCATTTGCACTTATATACTGTTGCTCTTTTGTTAGTTTTGATTGCTTCTATTGTCCTCATTTGTAAGTCGCTTTGGATAAAAGCGTCTGCTAAATGACAATGTAAATGTAATGAAGCATTTGAGTCACAAATCTGACGGGAGTGGTTCCGGTGGAGAAAAACTGACTGAATCGAAAACTTTCACAGCTCATTTCTCCGTCACTGTAAGTTACTGAAACCACATATGAAAACACGCAATAGACGCGTGCTTGTGAGGCAGAGCGACTCTCTCTCGCACTGTCTGACATGACAGACAACTAGTTGTCCAATCCGGTTCTGTTCACACTGCACGTTTTCCGAGAATGCGGTTGAGTCCTGAAAATTTACGAGTGCGAGTTCGGTTACAGAATGCGGTTGTCACGCCTAAAAATATCCATACTCTGTGTGAACATAACCGTGTTAAGGACTCAAAAACAGGACTGACAAACATATTCTGCTGCTGTGCGTGAAATAGTGAACTAGTTAATAAAAGTCTATTCAGCAAAACATTATATAGCATATTCCTGTATAATAGCGCATTATAATAAATAATTTGCACATTTATTTATTTTTTCATCCTCAAGAAATGACAAACCACGCTTTGGTAAAGCATAACGACAAAAAGTCATAATTATGTCTTTTTGTCATAATAACGACTTTTTAAGTAAATATTTTATATTTAATCACATATCACAGAAAATCTAGACGTGCCATTTGAGAGTTCACTAAAAGTATGTTCAGGAAAACTGAAACATATAGCCTATTTCCTGTACAACAGAGCATATAAAATAATTACTTTTTTTTTTTTTTTATTGTCCTTAAAAATGAATAAATGTGCATGACTTAATGGGCCACTTCCTGGTGTGAAACAAAGTACAAAGCCCTACATTTATGCTCATACCGCTGTCACAAAAAACTCTGCGCATGTCTCTGGATCAGACTGGGGTCCACCAAGCTCTCGTGTAAAGGTCGATCCACTGTGAATTCATAAGGGGGTTGCATGCGCTGTCTGGAGTGCTTTCCTCCACGCTGAGGGATGGGCAGCTCTGAGTGATGAGCCGGGAGAGGGTCCGTGAAGAAATACGGATGGAGCAAAGCCTGAGGAGAGAGACGGGGCACTGTGAGTGTCACTGGAGTTACAGGACTAAATGAACCTGTACAGAACTTCAAATGTGCACCTGTCTAGCACTGATCCTCTGTTTGGATGGATAGACGAGGAACTTCTTCAGCAGGTCCACAGCTTGTGGTGACGTGTCAGGCACGATCTCCTCCAAAGGAATGGGGGGGTTTTCTTTAAACGTGATTTTATTGTAGTCTGGTAGTTCTGTTATTTCCTAGATTGGATCAACAAGACATAGGTGAAATATTCACCCATAGCTCACCCATTGTGTGTCAAAACTGTAATGATGAACGGGGCATAGTGAATGCAAATGAGAGCTCACTGGCCAAACTTTCTGGTTGGGAGTTCCCAGCACTCGTAAAACACAGCACAACTGCTCAATGTCATTCTCTCCAGGGAAAAGTGGAGAGTTATTCAACAGCTCCCCAAAAATGCAGCCCACTGCCCTGAAACAAGCCAGAAGAGACACAGACACACCAGCTGAGTGTAGAATGGGCACTACTGCCATCTAGTGGACATTTGAGGAAAGACAAAGTTCACAAAATGACTTGTGAGTAGAGACACTCATTTGAATACATTATTTATTGTACTATGAAATCTGGCATTTAGTCACAGTTTAGTTTGAATTGATTATTTTGGTACAATTCATCTCATTTAATTTTCAAAAAATGAAAACAAAGACAAATGCAAACTATACATTTTACATCTACAGATTTAAGAATTGCATAATACATTGGATATTTTTAGAGTAATTATAATTATTTATCGAAGGATAGAAACAGATAAAAATGCAAAAAACATGCTGATGCATTTTATACTCATTATCAGTAACATTTTACTCAAGAATTATTTTTTAAATATGGGAAATTTCCTACCAGAGATCAACTCCTTCATCATATTTCCGGGCACCATACAAAAGTTCGGGTGATCTGTACCATCTGAAACAGCACATTAAATATTTTTAGCCATTTAATCTATGCTTTAGCTGAAACTCACCACTAGGACCAGAGTAGCTCAATGCCAGCTTGACAGAAGCTTCAAGTAAACTATCACCTGGTGGCCACCTGGTGACTGTACAGACGATCTCCTTCATTAGAAAAGAGCCTGGCCAGACCGAAGTCAGCGATCTTCAGGTGACCCGTCGAGCTGATTAGAAGGTTTGCAGGCTTTAGATCCTGCACACAAAAACATGTAAAGCACATTAATAGGACAGATCACAGTGAAGGACAAATGTAATGACATGAGGAACACAGCCTCACCCGGTGCATGATGGAGTTCTCGTGGCAGAAAGCCACTCCTTTCAGCAGCATCATCATGTAACCTTTGACCTGGGATGCGGTGAGAGGACGCTGGGAATTCCGAATGACTTCTGACAGATCTGACAACATGTACTCAAACACCAGCACAAAGCCTGTGCCGTGAGGGAAGACATCCTTCAGCTTCACCACCTGTAGAGGTGATCAAAACAGAAATAAAAATACATCTAGATCAAATGAGGAAAATATAAATAATAAAGGATTCCAGGTTTTCCAAATCATCATAGCATGGAAGCCCATTTCTGCCACATGAAGAAAAAAAAAATCTTGCTTTGGTAAATCATAATGACATTTTAAAAAAAAATCATAATTATGACTAAAGTTCTGACTTCTTGTCATAACTTTGACTTCAAACTCATAACTGACAGTCATGATTTAGACTTCTCATATTTGTCTCATAAATGACTTAGTATGTCAATATCAGCTTTTCATCTCATAATTTTAACTTTTTTTTTTCATAATTTTGACTTCTCATAAATAATTTTTACTGTTAGATTTTTATTTTTACTTCTCAAATGATTTAGTATGTCAATTTAAGTGAAAAAAAGTGACTAAAGTGACATGACATGTGGCCAAGTATGGTGACCCATACTTGGAATTAGTGCTCTGCATTTATCCCATCCAAAGTGCACACACGCAGCAGTGAACACACACACACCGTGAACACACACCCGGAGCAGTGGGCAGCCATTTATGCTGCGGCACCCAGGGAGCACTTAGGGGTTCGGTCCCTTGCTCAAGGGCACCTCAGTCGTGGTATTGAAGGTGGGAGAGAGCGCTGTACATTCAATCCCCCCACCTACAATCCCTGCCGGTACGAGACTCGAACCCACAACCTTTGGGTTACGAGCCCACCTCTCTAGCCCAGGGGTGCCCAAACTCGGTCCTGGAGGGCCGGTGTCCTGCAGAGTTTAGCTCCAGCTTGCCTCAACACACCTGCCTTTAAGAATCTAGTATGCCCAGTAAGAGCTTGATTAGCTTCTTCAGGTGTGTTTGATTAGGGTTGGAGCTAAACTCTGCAGGACACCGGCCCTCCAGGACCGAGTTTGGGCACCCCTACTCTAACCATTAGGCCACGACTTCCCCAGACAATTTAGCCTTTTTCATCTCATAATTTTGACTTTTATATCAATTTCCACTTTCATCTCAAATTTCTGGCACGAGTTTGCAAGTCATAATTTAGACTTCTCATAAGTATGTCTTTTCATCTCATAAATATGACTTAGTATATAATAATAATATGTTTAATTTATATAGCGCCTTTCCCAAGCTCAAGGACGCTCTACAAGGTACACCAAAGCAGCAAATATTGATTACAAAGAAACAATTTCATTGGACATTTGCCCAATTCAGTTACAAATAATGCAGTTGCATATAACACAGATTATGTAGTAAAGACAGAAATAGAAAACAAAACAGACAAATACACAATGTAAATTAGTGATAGTGTTGATTAAACAAAAAAGTTTTAAGCTTTGATTTGAATTCACTAAAAGAGGTGACTGTTCTGAGTGCCAGGGGAAGTGAATTCCAAACTTTGGGTGCAGTAACAGAGAAGGACCTGCCGCCCATTGAAGATAGGAAACAGAATAGGGGTTATGTGAGCAGATTTAATAGTTAATAATAGGGCAGCAGAATTTTGAATGTACTGCAGACGAACGATGGAGTGAGCTGGTAAGCCAGAGAAAAGACTGCTACAATAGTCAAGGAGAGTGGTAATAAATGCATGCACTAATCTTTTCTACTGAGGAAAGGAAGAAGTTGTGCAATTCGACGTAGGTTGAAAAAAAGCAGCTTTGGAGAGTTTGCTACTCTGGTCGTCCAAGGTCAGTGATGGGTCTAGAATGATACCTACGTTTCTAACAGTAGCCGATGGAAAAACAGAAATAGCGTCAAGGTCAAAGCTAGAAACATCAATTAGATTTTTTATTAGAGATGGGGGACCATTTGTTTTACTCAAGTTCAGACTAAGAAAATTTGAACGTAGCCAATCCTTTAACTCACTGACGCATGAAGATAAGGATGAATCTGGTTGACAAGCAGTATATAGCTGGATGTCATCGGCATAACAGTGGTAGTTAAAACCATGACGACGCATTCTTTATCATAATTTATATCATGTATATCATAACTTCCGACTCTCCATCTCATAATTTTGACTTTTTGTCATCACTTCGACTTTCATTTCATAAATTTCTGCCATTACTACGGCATAATTTCAACTTTTCATCTCAGAATTATGACTTTTTGTCGTAATTTCCATTTCCATTTGTAACTTTTTGTCATAATTATGATTTTTTCCTTTTTTTTATCAAATCATTTTGACTTTATATCATAATTACGATTTAGTATTGCCTAACTTTGTCGTTTCACCTTATAATTATGACTTTTAATCTCATTTGATGTCATTTACCAATGCATTATGTTATGTGGCTTCCATATTCATAGAATGTGAGTTGCAGAAGCAAAAGAGCTCTAGCTTTACTACACAAGTCTCCAGTGATCAGTATCTCTCACATATTGGTTGTCCTCGATCTCTTGCAGGGCTTTGATTTCTCGCAGGGCCTGGTTCGGAATACCATCTTCAAGTCTTCGCAGAGCAACCTTTTTCAAAGCCACCGTCTCTCCTGTCTGAACAGAAACAGATGAAGCAGTGCAGAAGCGTTCTTCAGCTTTTGTGAACTATTGTCATTTACACAGGATCAGTACAGATATCCCGAAAACAGTCCAGTCTTACCTCGATGTGTTTGGCTTTGAAAACAATCCCGTGAGCTCCTTCCCCAATCCTTCCCAGAATACTGTACTGATCCATTCCGTGTCTCTGTTTCCTATTCACGCACTGGCAAGTATTCAGCAAAGTAACTGTGCAAAACAAAACAAAATATTAGTATAAAACTGAAGGAAAACAATTGCTAGCAGGACGATTGTTTCAAAGAGATCATCTGTGGTAAAGATCCGACGATGAGCGAATAGCAATTGCCATGGAGACCGTTTCTGTACGGCAAGCGAATGAAGACAAATGTATTTTTAAAACGACCACGTACTGATTTATTCTAGTCAACCACATAAAAAAAAACGGACAAACAATATTTTTCTAACAAAAATGGAAAGATCATTCTAATATTTTAATAATCAGTATAATTGTAGTTTTTGTTTTTCAACGGCTCTGGTATAAACAAAGAGCTGTCAGGTGGCAACTGTTACTTTTCTCATCGCTGTTCTGGACGGACCAATCATAATCGATTGCGCTTTCTAATTTATATATATATATAATTTTTAATTTACGGCGATTGCTTACGCTTATCTACACTTATGTGTCAGATACCAGCATTTGGAAAGTAATACATTTAAATGATTATGATTTTGTAGTGTAGAAATGCCCCTAGGTTTATGGGTAATGTTATCAACCCACGATCAAAAGCATTTTACCCTGGATATCCTATAACTTAATGCATACGTACATGCATTTTCATATATAGTTAACTGTTTTCTAAATCCATGCTGTACACTTACGAGCCAAATAGACTTGAGCAATCCTACATGTTAAAAGATGTTAAACTTGTTAAGTTTCACCTACATTTGAGGGCAAATATGGTACATTTTCGACTCGCTTACAGGATTTAAAGAAAATATTCATGTTAAAATCTCAAAGCCATGTCTCTTCTTTTACCGGATACAGATGATCTTTAATCTCTTGCTGGTCATCTATATTTCTTGTACATATCATTTCTCAGAAGACAAGACCACCAGCAACACAAATTATAAAACTGCTGAAGTAAACAGCTGGCAAAACCAGACAAATGAACACAGACAGAATTCCATTACTTTTATATGTCAAGACACAAAAGCAATCAATAGATGACAACATGTAAAAACATTTTGTTACAGGGAATTATATAAAAAAAGGCAAAGAGTTTTTCGTTTAACGTCTTGCTACGTGAAAGAACTAATTTACAACGGAGTTCAAACTCTGGCTAAGCCAACAATCCATCTGCAAAGTTTTCCAACCACTAGAAACAGGAACAAACTGTTTCCAACTTGCGTTCAAAAAAAGATTTCCACCAATTTAGCATTTACACAGGCCTGCATCCCTAAACAAGTCCAAACAGCCTGAAGCAGAGAATGAAAATGGTTCGATCTTTTGCTGCACAGCTTGAGAAGAATCCCAATTCGTATCTACCAACTCAATGCAAAACCAAGCATATAAAAGTAACGTGAGATTCAGAAAAGTAAATGTACAGGAACTATAGACTGATGACAAGGGGGAAATAAAAATAAAAGCATCTTTTTCTGTAGTAGGTTTCTATAAATGCCAAAAAATAAAAAGCTGGGTGTGGGAAAAAAAAGGTGGAGAAAGCCTCAAAAGTGGGTCATTGATCAGAACAAATACATATATTTTACACTACAATTCCCAAAATAAAGGTCAAATCATTCATGAACGCGGGAAACACTGTGGCCCGCATGTCAAATCCTACAGGGATGAGCAGTTAACATGTTGAGGAGAGGTGTGAGGTTTAAAACTGCGCCCTGAAGCACAAATACACGACAAGGAAAGACTTTTCTTATTTTTTTTTTTTTACGTTTTCCTATTTTTGGCTGCAGTTTCCTTCCATTTTGTTTCATATGATGGAATGGGGTGAGAAGTGGAAGCAGGAAGGTCTTTCAGCAGGAGATGGAGTTCAGTCATGGTTCAGCTCATAAACAGGGCGGGGTCAGGGGTCATGCGAGCTCTCACTGGTCAGGTCTGGCCTTCTTTGGACCAGCGCCTTTCCTAAAAGGGCAAAGAAACGTCCAGTTTCAGTAAAACGCATTAGGTCTGGTATACACATCTGCATTATTCATTTTGAGAGGTATAAGGGCAACATACTCACATATCAGGGGACGAGACCGGTCTTTTTGCACCAGGTTTGGCCGCAGAGCCATCTTTACTGGTTTCTGCAAACATATTTAAAAAAATGTAATAAAACAATTTCATTCCACAGCTTTAAGATGTTTAAATGCACCCTTTTCATATTTTCAGAGTTCTAACAAGTCAATCATATTTGGTTAAACTTGGTGAACAGAAACAACAAATATAATTTTTGCTTCACATTTGCTCCAACAGCAAAAGTAGAAATCCACAATAGCATTAGTATTAGCATAGTGTTATGGTTGTATTTAAATGTATTGCCATATCAGATTTACATGGCAGATACAGATTCAAAGTTCCAAAAACATTATACTAAAATAAAATGGAATTGAAAAAAAATTTATACATATTTTAAAAATAAAATATAAATTGAATAAAATAAATATGAAATTTTTATCAAATTTAACAAAAAAAAATGACTAGATATATCTACATACGTATATTTATATATGCACACAAACACACACACAATATATTATATATATATATATATATATATATATATATATATATATATGTCATCGCCAGTGTGGAAATGCTATGACGTTTCCAGAAACAATGAAAAATTCCCTATTTGTCGTGTATGTTTTGCATGATGATATGATAAATAAATGGTTCAATTTTAACAGCAGATTCAGTGATGTTTGCGGCGCGTTACGGCTCCCGGAGCTGATCGTGGCAGCTCTAGTCAGTGCTTGTGTTTATCAGCACGTTTCTGAAGCGGCTCTCTGCGCTGATTGGCTAAAAATTGTCTTTTGTGAGTTGTCACAGCGTGGAGGACGGAACAAAACCTCGTCGCAATGGCCAATCAGAAACGTTTTGTCAGAATTCACTCACCACTGAAAGTGCCGCAGTTTTTAAGTGCAGTTTTGCACGCTCGTGAATCATCTCATGACGCGATGTAAATAAGAGATTCATTGTGCAGTTTAGAGAGCTTCATTGATTATAACGGAACTTTGTAAGATCACGATGAACGAAGATGAGTGACGCTTTTTAGTCATAAAGGGAGTGCGCTTTGCGCACTTTCTAGGGTATAATCCATTCAGAATTTGTATGAAACTTTCATTTTTCGGACACATCGGCTACACCCTGCAAAGTTTTGGGAATGAAATCCGCATATTTATGCGGTATTCACTCTTGAAATAGCAGTGATTGGCAATGGACGGAACATAAAATATTTTGTAGTAAATATTTCATTCTGGAGCCGGTCCTGGCCAAAACTCCACAGACAGTGCGTGTCCCGAGCGAGATCTAATTCACGGACCAAAAGAGTGTAAACTTTTATTGAGATCGGGACATATCAACCAGTAATTTCATTTCATTTCCAGTAACGGATGGTAGAAAGTTCAGCAATGAATGGTGTGCGATTTATGACAGAATATAGTCCCACGACTGATAGTTTATTTTTTCCTCACGTGTCTCGCCTTTGGTAACAACGATTCAAAATGGAAACATTTCAAGTGACACGGGAAAAAGACACGGAAAACTTCAGTGAACATCAGAAAAGCAGCGTGCACATTTCTGGTTAAAAATTAAAGGCCAGCATCAACTGACAAACAGGAAGCATCACCATTCAAGTCAGTAGGAAGAGCCAAAGCTAGTCCAGTTTACTAAACGGTGGCAACCTCGTTAAGTTATTCTTGACTGTGTTGGATTGACGTTTTGATGCATTGCAATACGGTAGGGCATTGTTTTGATGTTTACATCAGAAAAAAATAATTTTGCTTTTATTTATTTCATATATTTATTTTTTTGTTGTTGTTTTTATTCCCTTGCCCCCCTGACTCAAGAGTCAAATGTCGCCCATGTATATATATATATATAAAAATATTTTAATATAATTTGCCACAGTCTGAAAAGGGGCTATCCAACAAAATGTCCTCACCTTGTAGCCACCTGACTTGTGTTGCGGGGCCGTATCCTTTCTCGTTGCGGGCGGCAATGCGGAAGATGATGGCGGGTTTAGTGGTGTAGTCAATGTGGGCATTGGAGAGACTAGATGACTGCACTAGGCAGGACGGGTTGGGCCCACAGTATACCCGCATAAAGGCAAGCTGAGCCGGAGTGGATGCTTTAGCCTCGACTGTTTGAGAGCTCTGGATGGCCAGATAAACCGAATACTCAATGATCTTCCCTGACGTAACTGAAGGAGGCTCCCAGGTCAGGTGAGCACCATCGGGGCTCTAATGGGAGAGGAAAAAATATTTTAGTGACCAAGATTAACTCACATGTAGACCTAACGCAAACCATTTGCATTGACCAACCTTATATATTTATTTTTTTGTTGTTGTTTTTTTTCCCTTGCCCCCCTGACTCAAGAGTCAAATGTCGCCCATGTATATATATATATATAAAAATATTTTAATATAATTTGCCACAGTCTGAAAAGGGTCTATCCAACAAAATGTCCTCACCTTGTAGCCACCTGACTTGTGTTGCGGGGCCGTATCCTTTCTCGTTGCGGGCGGCAATGCGGAAGATGATGGCGGGTTTAGTGGTGTAGTCAATGTGGGCATTGGAGAGACTAGATGACTGCACTAGGCAGGACGGGTTGGGCCCACAGTATACCCGCATAAAGGCAAGCTGAGCCGGAGTGGATGCTTTAGCCTCGACTGTTTGAGAGCTCTGGATGGCCAGATAAACCGAATACTCAATGATCTTCCCTGACGTAACTGAAGGAGGCTCCCAGGTCAGGTGAGCACCATCGGGGCTCTAATGGGAGAGGAAAAAATATTTTAGTGACCAAGATTAACTCACATGTAGACCTAACGCAAACCATTTGCATTGACCAACCTTGCTGATTTTGATGGCACAAGGTGCTCCAGGGAAGCCAGGTAAGCAGGTCTTGAACGCAGAAACCTCAGAGAACGTCCCACGGCCGCATGCGTTGATACCAGCCACGCGAAACTTATATGCAGTGCCTGGAGAAAGCTCAATCTTCTTCATTCGGCTGTAGTCTGGGATTGCGCCAGAATCATCCTGCAAGGTCATAGCAAAAATTATGATTAGTGGTCAACTGATATGGATTTTCTCTCTTTTCTTGCTCTTTTTTTTTTTTTAAATGCAGATGCTGACAAGGATTTTCTTTTGTTAAATCTTATGCCGATATCTTAGAGCGCAGGGTGACCGATAGACAATATATCTCACTATTTAAAGATAGTATGAAGTAATTTAAAGAAACTGAAGTAATTTTAACATTTTAAGATAAAAAAATAAAGCAAAGTTAGAATTTAGATAGCAAGTTTTTAATTTTGTAATCAATCCTATTATAGTATTTTTCATAAATAAAGAAGTTGTAACCAGTACAATCAGAAATCTGTTGTGTTTGAGCACACTGGGAATCTTTTTCTCAAAAAAAAACAGGTAGCACTAATTTTACATACAGTACACCGTGATTATGACACGAGTAACAGTTTATTAGGTGTTCAAGATATTCAACAGTGGTGGGCGGTCAGGGCCAGCAAAGCCTTCTCTGCTGGCCTAAACACTATCAGAATGACTGATTTAGTTTTAATATATTTTCCCATGAATGTGTATTAAATTATTTCCAATAGTTATTCTCTTCAGTTCATAGCTTTTCTCTTGGTTGCACTGCTTCCAGCAGTGTATGTTTATATTAGAGCTTTTATCCAATCATATTTCAGCAATCGTGTTGCCAAGGTCAAAGAAATCTGCCTTAAGGCCTTCAGAATCCACAGTGCAGGCGTCTGTTAGCTTAAATCAATAGCAATGAAACCGTAAATGTAAATAATGTAAATCACTGTAAATAATTGTATTAAAACTTTTATTACTGTTCCTCGGGTTTAGATTTTCAGTGCATTTTGAAAAAAGATTTGCCTACTATATTTAGTAAATCTAAAAACAGTAACGTTAGTCCTAATGACTGCGATAAACAACCACACACCTCCTTGGCACCGGCTCTGTGAAAGACTCGTGAAGATGAAAAACCACTAGAGTATGGTAGGTTCATTTTAATTTTTGACACTTTTATCGCTTGATGCGTTGTATGCTGATGTTATTTGCGCGATATAAAGCCAGGTTTAAGTTTCCGTAAGAATATCTCAGTTTCCCGAGTGGAGCTGTATTAACCGGTCTTTTGCTCCGGCCGCAGCGCCGCTGGCAGAGGCAGACCACCGGGGAGATGAGAGACACAGAGGTACGTTAAAACACATCTATACACTTTTCTTCATCGTTTAGTATGAATTATTTTAATGTTACTTGCTCACTTTCCTAGTAAAGCTGTGCTAACCAGTATTTTCCTCCCGCAGTGCGCTGGCAGACCGGCGGGGAGACTCGTGAAGACGAAATAAAGCAGTAAGAGAACATTAAATTGTTAGGTCAACTTTAAAACACATGTAATCACCTTATTTGTTTTATACCAATGCTATCTGTAAGGTATAAATGCGTTTGGGTGAGTAAATGTCTGTAAGAACATCGGATGGACTGTATTTGTGTCATTTTGTTAGGTTAATGCTTCAGCTACAGATGATGTGTTGCGCAATTGTTAATTGGGTTTCTTTCTTTAGTAATGACATTCATTCTCGCTACATAAGATACCTGTCTGTTATGTAGTGCCCTGTTATACTGCATTACTGTGTAATATTTATGGTTTCTATAGCCGTGGCATCATTATGATGGTATAAAGGGATGGATTAATTCATGTAGGATGCCACTGAAGGCCTAGGTGTAAAATGCACGGCCGG
This sequence comes from Sinocyclocheilus grahami, assembly GCF_001515645.1. Classification (NCBI taxonomy): domain Eukaryota; kingdom Metazoa; phylum Chordata; class Actinopteri; order Cypriniformes; family Cyprinidae; genus Sinocyclocheilus; species Sinocyclocheilus grahami. The sequence continues at coordinate 565,334 of NW_015505243.1, forward strand.
CCACTGATATTCAAAGACTTGATATATATGCACATTTGTCAAATGCTGACATTCCATGAAAATATTATAGTTTGTCTTTCTATTATTAAATAGAACTTTTAAACAAAGAACAAACTAATGAAGTTTTCAGAACTGTCAAAATGAAATCCCGCTTCCAAATCTTATCAGCCAAAGTGTCAAACTTATTGGCCTTGGCAAAATATATCTGTCGACCAGTAAAGTTGATTTCATTAGTCCTAAATAACACTTCCTATTCCAAAAGACATTTTACTTGAATTGCAGCAAAATGCACAAACAGCAACATGATCATTACTTACATCAGTAACCGCTGAATCATCTGCTGGCACATAATAGTGCGTGACAACCATGTTTGTAACCTTAACGATTCCAACGTCAAACCACTGATTCTCTTTCTTCACTGGTGGCTTTACAATGGCTGGAGGAGCTTCTTGCTTCTATGACAAAGACAGGTGGTTGAACCAGTCTCAAAGTTAACAACATCTGAAATGGTGCATGATTTGAACTACTGCACCGATAACCAACAATAAACTTACCCCAGCTGTTGATTCAATCCCATTGGCCACCTCAGCTAAAGCAGTAGCCGCTTGCATCTTGGCAGGACTGGCGACCACCATTGGCTGAGATGGTGCAAAAGTACTTGATGGGGCTAGAGCTGCAGCAAAATGGAGGCATTTTTAGCATGCACTAAAATTTGATCATAAAACGAAATTATTAGAAAAAAAGAACAACTTAACTAATTTGGTAACACTTTACAAAAAGGTCCCATTTGTTAGTTAACTACATCATTTAAAGAAATAATTCACCCCAAAAATGAATTTGCTGAAAATGTACTCACCCTCGCGCAACCCATGTACAAAAAGAGTTTTTCTTCTTTATCAGAACAGATTTGGGGAAATTTAGCACCAATGGATTCTCTGCAGCGAATGGGTGCCATCAGAATGAGAGTCTGAACAGCTGATAAAAACATCATAATAATTCATAAGTAATCCACACCACTCCAGTCCATCAATTAATGTCTTGTGAAAGGAAAAGCTGTTTGTGAAAAAAAGAAAAAAAAGAAAAATCTTTACAGTTTACTGTAAAGTTGTTCTCTTGAACTGTTTGAGACTGTTCACTTGTAAAAGGTGCTTGAATATGTGCAAATCCTTTCCTGATTCAGTTGAGGCGACTTTTTCCACTGGAGAAAGCCGTATGACCCGTGTTTTAGTGTACTTTAGCCTGATAAAAATTTCAGTTAAAACATTTTGATGGATTTGTTTCCTACAAGCATGCAGCTCTTCACTTCACAAGATGTTAATTTTAATTAATGGACTGGAGTGGTGTGGATTACTTGTGGATTATTGTGATGTTTTTATCAGCTGTTTGGACTATCATTGTGACGGCACCCATTCACTGCAGAGGATCCATTGGTGAGCAAGTGATGTAATGCTACATTTATCCAAATCTGTTCTGATGAAGAAAAACTCATCAACAGCTTGGATGGCCAGCAGGTAAGTACATTTTCTGCAAATTTTCATTTTTGTGCAATGAGACCGTACTGTGTGTTACCACTCATTTTTGTTTGCACCATTAAAAACAAGCATTTAAACACAAAAACAAACATCTCTTACTCTCTGCAGAAGTACGTGGAAGGAGACGGGCCACGGCTCCCATCTCGTGGCCATTGCTCTCAGATGCTGGGTCGTTGAGGCTGTCTGCTGGTGCCAAGCCTTCAGTGGGCAGAGCAGCTGCGGCTGCTTCAGCGCTTAACTGCTGGGCTGCGGCTGCGGCCGCCTGCGCCTCCTGGAGCTGATGCTGTTGCTGAACCAGAGCAGCGAGTTCCTGCTGGGTCAAAACTATAGGGATGGTGGTGGATTGCTGCCCGTCTTGACCTGCGTCACCCGCACCTGAGACAGGAATTTAAGTCAAACTCTACTGTATACATCATAAAGCATATGGCAGTCTCTCGTACACTTACTGAGCACAGCCTGCTGAGCCGCCTGTAGGACAGCCTGGATGGCGAGGGCCTGTGCTTCTTCTGTAGCCGCAGCCTGTGCTGCAGCCTCTGCTGCTGCGGTCACAGCCAGCTCCTCTGGGGTCAGTCCAGTCACCATGAGGGTGGTTTGCTGTCCTTCTGCAGACATCAGCTCCTGGGGCAAAGCGAGGGCTTCTGAGTCTTGAGCTGCGAGACTCATTGCTTCTGCGCCCTCCACACCGGCCTCCATCTGCTGTATGGAGATAACCGGGAATTGTTTATTTGCACAATTAAACAAATGCTAAAAGGTTCACACAAGAAAAGTTTGAGGTAGGGCTAGGTAATAAAACGATAACTGCAGAGAAATAATTTCTTGATAAAACAATAAAAAGAGATTAAGAAATGTTCGATATAATGTATACTCATTTGAACCGTGCCACATGGACCATTTATCCACTTGGCTCAAAGTTCAAATGGCAGCACAGCGTGAGCTCACTAGAGCAGATGGTTTACTCGCTGATGAGTCTTGGTCACGCGACCACAAACAGCGCTGTGAGATTCATATATATATATAGGAAAGGCTGCACTAATTGTTACCTCAACTGTTTAAATTTTTCTAATTTAGGTTTTAATAAATATTTATGCATAATTAATGTTCATTTAGTTTCACCAATTTTCTGCATCTCTCTCATTTACTGTAATTACATGTATTATATCGGTAAGATTGATTTCTCAATATTGGCATCGGCCATTAAAAATCCCATTTCAGTCAACCACTAATTTTGTTAAGGTAAAATTACTGGAAAAGTGTAAATAATTCAAAAACCTGAAGTGTTCGTCATGTTCTGACCATAAAAAGTAGTTTAAAACCACAAGTAATGTCTGGTTTCTAAAATTTTCACATGGAAGCAAAAATCTGCCTTTAAATTTGAAAGAAATAAAGATTTGAAATTTATCATGATAATTATCGATATTGACTGATATGAAAAAAGTTTATTGTGAATTTGTTTTTTGGCCATATCGCCCAGCCCTAGTTTAAGGTAAGATTTTTTTTTTTTTTAAGAAATAATGCTTTATTCAGCAAGGATGCATTGAAAAGTGATCAAAAAATGACAGTAAAGTAAATTTCTATTTCAAATAAATGCTGTTCTTTTGAACTTTCTATTTATCAAAGAATCATGAAGGATAATGCATTACCGTTTCCACAAAAATATTATGCAGCACAACTGCATTAGCAACACTAAGGGCACTTTCACACTAGCATGTTTGGTGTGTTTCGATTGACGTCAGAGTTCGGTACGTTCGGCTAGTGTGAAAGCTGTCATGCGAACACGGGTGCACACCGGGGCACCGAACCAGAGACTACCTGTCCTGAAGGAGGTGGTCGGAGTTCGATTGCACTTGAACTGTGGCACAGTTCGCATGAATATGAACGCAACACAGACTCGGGTGCGCACTTGTTCAGGAAGTACCTGCGCATGCGTTTTACCCGATTACAATATATTTTCTTCAATAAAACACATATAAGTGATGATAGTGCTGCTGATTTACCTTGGATTCGAGTGAGAGTGAGCCTGCAGTATATTCGCGTGTAGCAACTGCAATCAGAGCAGCAAATGAATGGTAATCTGCTGTCTCCTCAAAATAGCCATTTACATGCGCCGCACATACAGTAAAACCCATTTATGTCGTTTACTCTGCTGTGCATAATAGCTCCAAATTAATTAAAAAAAACAATATATTGACCCACGTTCTGTGTTCTATCATACGTTGTGCACGTTTGTGATGATGTAAGATCAGTGGTGTATAAAGTACCTGAAAGCCATACTCAAGTAAAAGTACAGATATCTTACCAGAAAATTACTTTGGTAAAAGTTGAAAGTCACCGTTTAGAATATTACTTGAGTAAAAGTCTTAAAGTATGTGATATTAATTGTACTTAAGTACTTTTAAGATTTAAAAAATACTTTTTGTACTTAAGTATTGAAAGTAAAAGTGCAAGTAAATGCAAAATGGAAAAGAAGCAAATGAATATATATTTAAAAAAATTCATACACAGCTTGAGTAGCAAGATTGTGTTCCGTTTAACTCTTTCTTCCATTTTGTATTTTTGGGTAAGAATAAGAAGCACTTCATCCGGTACTTAGTGTCTTTCATTCCAACATAAGAAAACATTTCTGGAATCTGCATCTGCAATAGCATTTAGATGTATTCACACGGTTTATGTATCTCAGAGGGGACATGGATGCATTTAAACTGCAGTTATAGATGCATAAATAGGACTAATGTTTTGTTTTTAACATAAAACGTTGAAAAAAATGTGAAATTAAAATCGCCAGTATGTGACAGCAAGTGACTGTTAATGAGCGAGTCAGTGAAATTCAACCGATTCATTCAAACGACTGATTCATTCAGAAACAGGGCATTTGACTGTGTTAATGAGTGAATCACTGAATCATTTATTCAACCGATTCGTTCAATAAGTAAACACCGTCCATTGCTCAGAGATGCAAAACAGTGCTGTGATCTTTGTTTGGAACTATTTTCGTTAGCAAAACTGAGCAAAAAACAAGCAATATTATGTCTAAAATGTAAGTCACTTATTGCTTTACTCAACTTGTTTAAAATGATTATTAAATCCGTTCATGCTGATATCTGCAGAAAAACTGTGTGCTATAGATTAAGTGAACTATATTAAATTATATAAATATAAAAAGCATACAGAAGCATTTTTGCCGTCTACAATTTAGAATGCCTGTCAGTGAAATTCAACCGATTCATTCAAACGACTGATTCATTCAGAAACAGGGCATTTGACTGTGTTAATGAGTGAATCACTGAATCATTTATTCAACCGATTCGTTCAATAAGTAAACACCGTCCATTGCTCAGAGATGCAAAACAGTGCTGTGATCTTTGTTTGGAACTATTTTCGTTAGCAAAACTGAGCAAAAAACAAGCAATATTATGTCTAAAATGTAAGTCACTTATTGCTTTACTCAACTTGTTTAAAATGATTATTAAATCCGTTCATGCTGATATCTGCAGAAAAACTGTGTGCTATAGATTAAGTGAACTATATTAAATTATATAAATATAAAAAGCATACAGAAGCATTTTTGCCGTCTACAATTTAGAATACCTCAAATTTTGAGTTTTAATAGACTAATAAATCAATGCACTCTGTGTGTGATTTGGTGATATAGCCTATTTCAGTGGTTCTCAAACAGTTTGGCCTATTTGATAATAATAATACTGGCCTATTTGATAATGTCAGATCGCACATCATTACAACAACACTTACCATATCATCGCAGATGATATACTGTATATCGCACACCCCAGACTCGACTTGAGTGGAAAATGAATCATCCGCGCTTGTGCACGCACTTGTTTGCACATGAGCAAAGGAGTTTTAAGGAGTCTAACTTCCAAACGCCAGACCACTGATTCGTCAAACCTGCTTTATTCGTTAATGCAGGTCCGTGTTCTTCTGACTATTTTGTAGTAAGTAACTAATATGCTTCGGGGAAATGTATCGGAGTAAAAGTATAAATTTTAATTAGGAAATGTAGTGGAGTAAAAAGTTGGCTGAAATATAAAAACTCAAGTAAAGTACAGATACTCCCAAAAAATACTTAAGTACTGTAACAAAGTATTATTACACCACTGCGTAAGATGACTGCAAACACACCGGGGTTCAACAGAATCAAGAGAGCGTGAAACCAGACCAACGCTGCGGGGGGGTGCCAGGAACAACTGCACTCGGGTTCGAACCACAGCAAACGAGCCCAGTGTGAAAGCCACCTAATATGCATTAACATTAATAACATAAAATGTTTCTTGAGCAGCAAATCAGCATATTAAAATCAGCAAATCACCCTCCTGGTGGAATGGCCTGCCCAACTCAATCCCAGCAGCTGAGTCCTTAGCCATCTTCAAGAAACAGCTAAAACACATTTCTTCCATCTTCATTTGACCCCCTAACTCTAGCCCTCTCTATTCTAATTCTAAGAAAGAAAGAAAAAAAGTGAACATCGCTGTTGTGGCGGCTGCTTGTCATACTCTGCGGTTGGCTTGTCAGTATCACGATATTACAATATTGCGGTTAATCGCAACAGCCCCAACACTCACCCTTTGTAGAGCTACTTATAGCTGAGGTGAACTCTTTTCATAATAGATGAACTTCATTGAACTGAATCAACACTGAAGTGACTTGAGCTTAATGATGACATTATTATCTTCTGTAGAACTTCTGTACAATTTGTCTCATTTGAAGTTTGCATCGTTGATTCTGTTATTTACCCGTTTATTACTGTGAAGCAGCTTTGAAACCATCTGTACTTTACACTGCACTAAATAAAGTTGACTTCACAAAGTTTCTTCCTTACCTCAGCCTGATCCCCTTGACCTGGCGGCTGTGCTTCCATGGCGACATGAACCTGTAGCATGGTGCCCTCCTCTCCCCCTGCACTTTCATCTATGGCAACGACCCTGACAGCTCCCTCTTCACCCAGCTCTCCCTGACACTCAGTCTGCATGGGCTCTTCTCCCGCTGCTCCGGCCTCAGTGCTGGTCTGCTCCATGGCCTCAGCCTCTCCCGGGACCTCAGCCACTACCACAGATCCAGCCATGGACGAAATCTCCTACATTGTGGAGAAAACACAAACAGAACGTGAGGAGGATGACAAAACATCTTAATCTAGAGCATTTATTTGCATGTCTAAGAACAGAATTCAGGCATTTGTTAAAAAAATAAAAAATTGCAAGACTAGAAGCAAAAAGTGGCTTCCACTACAGCTTATTCTGGTTTGGATGTACCCAATTAGACAGGAAAGGACTGTGTATACATGTAAAACGACTTTACTAGTAACTTTGGGAGCAAAGTAGAATATGGTATTCCTGGTAACAGGTATGTTTTCCACAGGAAATTGCATAAATCCAGCCGATCAGTTTAGAGGTGTTTGTGTACCGGTACTGATGGTCCTGGAGTGGGCGTGGCCTGTGTTACTGTGGTGATGGCTCTGCTTTGTGTTGTGGGATTGGCTGGTTCTGTAGATGATGTGGGTTCTGAGCTGGTGCCACTGTCACTCTGCCCATCACCGGCCTGCTGGGCTAAAAGGACAAACACAGATGAGCTTAATTACTAGGGATGCACTGGCACTGACAGAAAAATTACATTGGTAACTGACAGCCAATAATTATTGTTAAGCAGTTGACATGATGACCAACATTACAAATCTGCACAGTTTAGCACATTTTCTTTTTATAAAATGTTCACACTGGAGTGTCAATCTAAGTAAAATAGGCATTAAGACATTTTAATTTACAGTAGAAAAGATGGATAATCTATTTAGTTCTTCTGAGAGGGTGCAAAGGGGGGTCGGTAATTTAGCCCTGGTATTAACAGCTTGAAATGTCTGGCTAATCAGATCAAACCTGTTAATTAAGTTGGGGAGGACAAACAAACAAAAATACATGAAAAAAAAAAAGAAATGCACACAAAATAATACACCTTTGGTTACATATACTTTATACACAGATGAGTGACTTCATAGTATAAAACATTAACATTTTAAAGATAAAAAAAAATATGCCCATGGAGCTAAAAATAAGATGCCTTCCCTTTTAAAGGCAAATAAAAAGAAAATAATATATTTATTATTACCATCATCATCATTATTATTATTAATACAATAATTATTTCATATTTAATAATAACATAATAAAGCCTTCTCTTTTACAAGCAAATAAAAAGGGGGAAAAATACAATTATCACTATTTAATAATAAAAATACTATATATATATATATATATATATATATATATATATATATATATATATTTGCACATGAGCAAAGGAGTTTTAAGGAGTCTAACTTCCAAACGCCAGACCACTGATTCGTCAAACCTGCTTTATTCGTTAATGCAGGTCCGTGTTCTTCTGACTATTTTGTAGTAAGTAACTAATATGCTTCGGGGAAATGTATCGGAGTAAAAGTATAAATTTTAATTAGGAAATGTAGTGGAGTAAAAAGTTGGCTGAAATATAAAAACTCAAGTAAAGTACAGATACTCCCAAAAAATACTTAAGTACTGTAACAAAGTATTATTACACCACTGCGTAAGATGACTGCAAACACACCGGGGTTCAACAGAATCAAGAGAGCGTGAAACCAGACCAACGCTGCGGGGGGGTGCCAGGAACAAATGCACTCGGGTTCGAACCACAGCAAACGAGCCCAGTGTGAAAGCCATCTAATATGCATTAACATTAATAACATAAAATGTTTCTTGAGCAGCAAATCAGCATATTAAAATCAGCAAATCACCCTCCTGGTGGAATGGCCTGCCCAACTCAATCCCAGCAGCTGAGTCCTTAGCCATCTTCAAGAAACAGCTAAAACACATTTCTTCCATCTTCATTTGACCCCCTAACTCTAGCCCTCTCTATTCTAATTCTAAGAAAGAAAGAAAAAAAGTGAACATCGCTGTTGTGGCGGCTGCTTGTCATACTCTGCGGTTGGCTTGTCAGTATCACGATATTACAATATTGCGGTTAATCGCAACAGCCCCAACACTCACCCTTTGTAGAGCTACTTATAGCTGAGGTGAACTCTTTTCATAATAGATGAACTTCATTGAACTGAATCAACACTGAAGTGACTTGAGCTTAATGATGACATTATTATCTTCTGTAGAACTTCTGTACAATTTGTCTCATTTGAAGTTTGCATCGTTGATTCTGTTATTTACCCGTTTATTACTGTGAAGCAGCTTTGAAACCATCTGTACTTTACACTGCACTAAATAAAGTTGACTTCACAAAGTTTCTTCCTTACCTCAGCCTGATCCCCTTGACCTGGCGGCTGTGCTTCCATGGCGACATGAACCTGTAGCATGGTGCCCTCCTCTCCCCCTGCACTTTCATCTATGGCAACGACCCTGACAGCTCCCTCTTCACCCAGCTCTCCCTGACACTCAGTCTGCATGGGCTCTTCTCCCGCTGCTCCGGCCTCAGTGCTGGTCTGCTCCATGGCCTCAGCCTCTCCCGGGACCTCAGCCACTACCACAGATCCAGCCATGGACGAAATCTCCTACATTGTGGAGAAAACACAAACAGAACGTGAGGAGGATGACAAAACATCTTAATCTAGAGCATTTATTTGCATGTCTAAGAACAGAATTCAGGCATTTGTTAAAAAAATAAAAAATTGCAAGACTAGAAGCAAAAAGTGGCTTCCACTACAGCTTATTCTGGTTTGGATGTACCCAATTAGACAGGAAAGGACTGTGTATACATGTAAAACGACTTTACTAGTAACTTTGGGAGCAAAGTAGAATATGGTATTCCTGGTAACAGGTATGTTTTCCACAGGAAATTGCATAAATCCAGCCGATCAGTTTAGAGGTGTTTGTGTACCGGTACTGATGGTCCTGGAGTGGGCGTGGCCTGTGTTACTGTGGTGATGGCTCTGCTTTGTGTTGTGGGATTGGCTGGTTCTGTAGATGATGTGGGTTCTGAGCTGGTGCCACTGTCACTCTGCCCATCACCGGCCTGCTGGGCTAAAAGGACAAACACAGATGAGCTTAATTACTAGGGATGCACTGGCACTGACAGAAAAATTACATTGGTAACTGACAGCCAATAATTATTGTTAAGCAGTTGACATGATGACCAACATTACAAATCTGCACAGTTTAGCACATTTTCTTTTTATAAAATGTTCACACTGGAGTGTCAATCTAAGTAAAATAGGCATTAAGACATTTTAATTTACAGTAGAAAAGATGGATAATCTATTTAGTTCTTCTGAGAGGGTGCAAAGGGGGGTCGGTAATTTAGCCCTGGTATTAACAGCTTGAAATGTCTGGCTAATCAGATCAAACCTGTTAATTAAGTTGGGGAGGACAAACAAACAAAAATACATGAAAAAAAAAAAGAAATGCACACAAAATAATACACCTTTGGTTACATATACTTTATACACAGATGAGTGACTTCATAGTATAAAACATTAACATTTTAAAGATAAAAAAAAATATGCCCATGGAGCTAAAAATAAGATGCCTTCCCTTTTAAAGGCAAATAAAAAGAAAATAATATATTTATTATTACCATCATCATCATTATTATTATTAATACAATAATTATTTCATATTTAATAATAACATAATAAAGCCTTCTCTTTTACAAGCAAATAAAAAGGGGGAAAAATACAATTATCACTATTTAATAATAAAAATACTATATATATATATATATATATATATATATATATATATATATATATATATATA
>NW_015505243.1:575723-617094 GCF_001515645.1 Sinocyclocheilus grahami
ATATATATATATATATATATATATATATATATACACATACATATACATACATATACAGAATATATAACAGATGAAAACATGAGTGGATTAAAAACCTTTGCTAATTGAAACAAAAATATGGCGCCAAATATCGATATTTTAATTATTACAATAAGGCGCTCTATATAGATTTCCCTGCTCCCAGCATCTAAAAATGTGTGGAAATCGCGGTCGCACCATTTCCTTCTTTCCAAACCGCTCTGAGCAACCATGAACCGCGTTCTCTATGAAGATGGGGAAGCACGAGGAACCGAAGGATAAACAGATTTCCAGCCACTGTATTAGCTCTACTGCGGAGCCCCTAAAGGGACATGGTGGTGGGAAAAAAAAATCAGATTGAGTGAAAAAATTTGGGGTGGGAGGAAAAAATATTTTTCAGATTTTTTGCATTCTCTGGCAAAACTTTTGCATTCCCTCAAGAAACTTTTGCGTTCTCTCGCAAAGATATTTGCGTTCTCTCGCAAAACATTTGCGTTTCCCCCCTAGGGCATTTAGCCTAACATTCTTTTAAGTACCCCCACACTTAGACCGCAGTCACGCCTTTTCCATTAAGGGACAATATTTGTCCCCTTAAATTGATTTGCATTTTTACTGTTACAGAGGCAAAGTTTTTCTAGCCTTATTAATTGTATGTCATGCTTTATGTCATATTCTTCACATTTCATTAAGTGTATTATTAATATAATAAATAAAGCAATAAATGGCAAAACAAAGTTATACTTGTAGATTCAAAACTAAAATCACCAGTAGGTGGCAGCAAGTTACTGTCTAATGAGCAAGGCGAAGCATTCATTCATTCAGTAACGAAGCAAATGGTTGTAGTTATGAAAGGGTTATTAATCAGTTCTGATTATCAGTACTCTCCGAATCATTCAAAGCTGCAGATACATTCACTAACAAAACACTGCTGTTGCTTGGAGACGCACACCAGTTCTGTTGCGGATTTCGTTGGAACTATTATGTCCTTGTAAAATATAATAAACAATATTGTATTTAAAATGTAAAATGTACACTTAATACTGCCTTTTTTGTTGAACTGTTATATAAAATCAATGTCACATTTGCAGTCTTTTGGATATTCAGAGAAAATTGCATTCTTGTAGGTTTCAGAGTGAAATAAGAAGAACATAACAGTGCTCGCTTTATAAAAATTCTAATAATCTTTTATATGATTGAATCTTCAAACTGCTATCGAATTATGCCCTACAGTAAGTGACGGAGTATTTTATGTTTCAGCGATTTGATCGCGCCGGTGCCTCATGCGCACATATTCATTGCAAACGGCCTGTTCATTATTAAAATGAAACATAGAATCACCAATACAGACTAAATGTTACACAGTCAATTTAAATAATCTGTATTATAGTCTGTGCCGTACAGTGTGAGCCCCGGTCCACTCAAGTGCGGCACATTTTTGTTCATTATGATTTTTTTTCCCTTCGATATTGGAACGTACAAAGCCCAGTTAATTTAATAGATAATGGTTAGGCTTCTAAATACATTGCGAATATGGAAACATTTGGATTTGTGCTGAATGAGAGCGGTACGTGAGCCCATACTTTCGGTTTCACTTTAAATTAGGGTTTGGCTTGTTTATAGCTATTCTGGGCTTGTCTGCTGTCCTGTGCATAATAGGCTATATTTTATTAATAAACTGTGTACCCTATTTTGGTTTTAGCCTATACTGTCTTCGTCCATTAGCCTCCCTTAAGCGTTTTCTATAGCCTAACGGTTTTAAATGGGGGAGAAACGTTGCATTATGGCTATCTGCTTTACTGATAGTAATGCTATTAATAAGGTCATTAATATTACAATTGTTATTAGTATTAATAGTATTTATTAGGCCTAATACCGAATTGAGCCTCCAGTGTCACTGTTATAGTAGCCTACATTAATCGTTTTAGAATGTCCCAAAACCGTGCCTTAAACTATAAGCAAAGCTGACTGTATTTGAACTTGGGTCCAAGTTTAAAATAAAACTCTATGAACTGCTCCATTATTAACGTATGAGCTGTATGAACCACTAACTTACAAACTGTAAAGTAAACAGGAAGTGTTTGTCCGAACTCAACTGGTTTTGCGAGAGAACGCAAAAAAAAAATTCTTCCCACCCCTCACATTTTTGTAAATATTTTATTATATCTTTTCATGTGACAACACTGAAGAAATGACACTTTGCTACAATGTAAAGTATACATCAAAATAACTCAACACTGTCTAAACCGCTGGCCACAAAAGTGAGTACACCCCTAAGTGAATATGTCCAAATTGGGCCCAAAGTGTCAATATTTTGTGTGGCCACCATTATTTTCCAGCACTCCCTTAACCCTCTTGGGCATGGAGTTCACCAGAGCTTCACAGGTTGCCACTGGAGTGGAAATGAGAACTAAAAAACTGCCACGGAACAGCTATCAGCGTGGACCATAGGCACCGATCACATTACTGCAGAGCGCATAATCAGTCCATGAGTAGCCTAACCAATCCGCTCGGATCGCAGGTGGATTTCCCTCACTAACCTTAAGTGAGAGAGTGCCACCGGCGCTTCTTTATTGCAAGTGCGCGTTATGCAGTGGGCACCGACTGGCAGAAGCATAAATCTGCACCTATGGCATGGGCGACGAAACAAAACCTAGTCAGTGCCGTAATGCGGCGCAGAAGTGTGCAGTGTGTGTGTGCTTGTCGCGCGTCTACATTTGAAATAACGAACCTGAGAGCGCAGAAGAGGCGATGTGAATAGCTATTTTTTCCCTGCATGTCATGTGTGTGGGGCTCCGTTTTTATGATGAGAGGAAAGGTTGAGAAAACACTCCAGGTAAATTTTGAAATGTACCAGGTTAATATATATATATATATAGGCTATATATAAAGTTGATAAGCAGTTGAATGTGTTGGTTTACACACAAAGAAAAGTGTAAGCTTTTAATAAGTCCAAGAATAAAATGATTAATTTACTTAGCATGTTAAATTTGATTTTCAGAACTTTTGTGCTGTTTTCTAACAGTTTGGACTTGTCTAAAGAGAGAAAGCTTGCACGTAATCTTTTCACAGGCATTTTGTTTTCATAGTTACAGATATTGTGATGTATCGTTATAGGATTGTCTAGCAATATATCGATTATCGCAGAATCGATGCATCATGATATCACATCGTGAGCCATGTATCGTGATTTGTATCGTATCGCGAGGTACCCCTAATATTTACACACAAATAATGTTTAGGTGCTGTAGAGATAAATACCTGTTCCTTCTCCAGTTTCTAAGCTGCTTGTAGCTGTGGTGGCTGTGTTGGTTGTGCCGGTCTCATGAGTTTCACAAGGTGGATTGGAACACACTCTCTGAACTGAGCCGTTCTGTCCAGCACCAATAGAAGACGAGGCCTGGGTCGGCGTGTTGGTGGTGCCGGTCTCATGAGTTTCACAGGGCGGATTGGAACATACCCTCTGAACTGTGCCGTTCTGTCCAGCACCAATAGAAGACGAGGCCTGGGTCGGCGTGTTGGTGGTGCCGGTCTCATGAGTTTCACAGGGCAGATTGGAACATACCCTCTGAACTGTGCCGTTCTGTCCAGCACCAATAGAAGATGAGGCCTGGGTTGGCGTGTTGGTTGTGCCTGTTTCATGAGTTTCACAGGGTGGATTGGAACACACCCTCTGAACTGTGCCGTTCTGTCCAGCACCAATAGAAGATGAGGCCTGGGTCGGCGTGTTTGTGGTGCCCGTTTCATGAGTTTCACAGGGCGGATTGGAACACACCCTCTGCACAATGTTGGTTTGCCCACTGTCCATACTGGAGCTTGACTGCGTAGCCGTATTGGTCGTGCCTGTCTCATGTGTTTCACAGGGAGAATTTGAGCAGACCTGCTGGATGCCACTGGACACAGTTGAAGTGTTTGTGGTGCTCGTCTCGCTCGTTTCACTGAGAGGGCTGGAGCAAAGAGGCATCAGTGTAGAGGAGATGGCGGCTTGGCTTTTGTTGGAGCTCTGCACGGTTCCCGTAAGGTCGGAGCCCATGTTGGAGCGGGCAGTAGTGGAGGTGTTGGTGGTACCTGTGCGGAGATTCTTCGGCCGCATGGTGCCTGATCCAGCACTGCTCTCTGAGACGGGTGTTGCTGGTTCTGAACCAGAAGCTGAAGATGTAGCTGTCGAAGATGTTGTCTTGCTGTTCACGGTTTCCATCTCTTTAGATCCCATGTCGCAGCTGGCAGTGGTGGCTGTGTTGGTGGTGCCCGTATCATGGGTCTCTGAGGGTGGGTTGGTGCAGACCTGCTGTGACCTGCCCATGTTCACAGAGGCGGTGGTTGCAGTGTTGGTGGTGCCCGTCACGTGCATCTCACAGGGAGGGTTGGAACAAATCTGTTTGGTGCCAATTTTGGCAGAAGCCGTTGTAGCAGTGTTGGTCGTTCCAGTCTCATGGGTCTCACAGGGAGGGTTGGAACAAATCTGTTTGGTGCCAATTTTGGCAGAAGCCGTTGTAGCAGTGTTGGTCGTTCCAGTCTCATGGGTCTCACAGGGAGGGTTGGAACAAATCTGTTCGGTGCCCATTTTGGCGGAAGCCGTTGTAGCCGTGTTGGTCGTTCCAGTCTCATGGGTCTCACATGGAGGGTTGGAACAGACCAGCGTCACGGTGGTAGCACCTTCGCCAGCACCGTCACCAGCATCAGCACCAGTGGTGGAGGGCTGCTCTGAGGTGGGAGAGGCCATGATGGAGACAGGAAGATCCTGTGCAGGCTGAGCCTCAGCACCACTTGGAGTCGTGATCAGTGTTACTTGAGTAGGTTGGGCTGCCGTCTAAGAGGGGGAAAAAAACATTAGGAAGTTTTTTAATTGTACGTACCGAAAGGAATGAATAAATAAACAATTGTAAATAATAATGATTTATATGAAACAATATAAAAATATTATTATTACATATGTTCATTTATACAAATTAAAAATATATACAAACTATAAAATTAGATAAATTATAATTACTTCAGTAGATGTTTATTTTTTTATTTAATGTCTTTGAATGTTCATCATTACTGGATCAGAAATGCAGCTAAAAGTGATATGTAGTGAAATTCTATTACAATTTAATTAAAAATATTATTACAATTACTTAAAATATCCATTTTCTATTTGAATATATTTTAAAATGTAATTTATTCCTGTGATGCAAAGCTGAATTTTCAGCATCATTACTCCAGCCTTCAGTGACACATGATTCTTTAAAAATCATTCTAATATGCTGATTTGCTGCTCAAGAAACATTTCATATTATTATCCATGTTGAAAATAGTTGTGCTGCTTAATATTTTTGTGAAAATTGTGACACTTTTTCTCACAATTCTTTGATGAATAGAAAGTTCAAAAACATTTAAAATAGAAATCTTTTGCAACATTATAAATGGCTGAATAATAGTATTAATTTCTTTAAAGGGGTCATATGATGCGATTTCAAGTTTTCCTTCCTTCCTTTGGAGTGTTACAAGCTGATTGTGCATAGACAAGATCCCTGAAGTTGCAAAGACTAAAGTCTCAAAACCAAAGAGAGATTCTTTATCAAAGTTAAGACTCTGCCACTCCCCCCTTAAACGGCTCGTTCTAACACGCCCCCCACATATCTAGGTCACTATGTGGAAATATTAGCATAATGCCGCCCAAATGTGCACGCAAAGAAAGAAGGCGTGGTTTCAGTAACCGCAGTTAGTGTTGAAGCAGCCATGTCAGGGAGACGCTGTGTGTTTCTAGGCGAAAGCAAAAGCACTTTATTTGGCCTTCCGAAAGTAGATGCATTTAGGAATCTTTAAGATTACTTACAACAGAACAGCAATGCATTTTATGGATGACTGTTTCGTGAACCTAGGAGAGGAGGTAATTCTGACTTTGCTATGACAATCTGGCGCTTCTGAATCAGCTACTGTTTTGTTATTATTTTAAGTATTTGCTATTGACTGTTCAAATGCAGAGTTTTGCGCATCGTGTGTGTGTGTGCGCGCGAGCAAGCGAGCGAGAGAGAGCGCGCGAGAGAGTGAGAGCGAGAGAGAGAAAGAGAGAGAGAGAGAGGGGGGTCACATCACAGTGGAGTCAGCTGTCTTAACCGTGGCTTGTGTACTGCAAACACATACCAGCTTCATCACTGTGTCTGTCACGCGACTCTGTTCCCCTTTCGGGCTCTGTCTTTACATTTATTTTGAAAGATGAAGCTCGCGATTATGGTAAGGGGCGTTACATTTCCAACGAGTGCTTGCGGTGTTCGGCCAATCAAAATGCACTGAGTCAGCTGGCCAATCAGCGCAGACTGCGCTTGTCGGAAGGAGGGACTTTGTAGAAAACGAAGCGTTTGAGAAAGGCGGGGCATAGAGGACCTACAATAATGTACAGTATTTGAAAAATAATGTGTTTTTTGAACATTAAAGCATGTCAACATATTCTGTTACACCAAATACACAAAATAATGATCTTTAAAAAAGCATCATATGACCCCTTTAAAAAAAAAAAAAGTGACTCACTTGTATTGTAGCGGTGGCGAGGTTGGTCTGGGCAGCAGATACAGTGATAGCTGTGGGATTGATCACCTGGCTGGACAATGTGGCAATGGAAGCAAGTGTGGTGACTGGAGTCACCAGGCTGGCATTAGCACTTGCCACATTGGCCCCTGCCACGCTACTCGATACAGTACCAGTTACTGTACCCAGAGTTGTGACTCCTAAAATACAGAGAGGGCATTATTAATGAGGTAATGATATCAAGAAAAAAATACTTCTCTGTAATTTGCATAAAACTACACTACAGAGTTTACAATCTGAATATTCAAACCCGTGGTGCCCTTGACAACCAGTGTGGTAACAGTTGGTTTTCCAGCAGAGACAGTGCCTGGTGAAACCAGACGCACTCCACTCATAGGCACAGTGCGCAGGATAGTGCCTGGCTGTCCGGGCGCCCCCTTCAGGACCACCTGAGAGCAAATAAAATATTCATGAACCACTTAACACTCAATCAAAACTAGATGAGCTTAAAACGATGCATGTTTATGCTGTGACTGTGGTTTCAGAATTCAACTGGGCCTCACCTGTGTGACCCCCTGTTGTCCTGCACCTGCTGTCAGCTTTGGCACAGCTGTTATGAATTTCCCCGGAGCACCTGTGCCAGGAGTAACAACCTTAGTGGTGATAATTGTGATGGGGGACTTGACGCCAGGACTGCTAGTCAGACCTAGTAATGAGACCGGAAATAACATCAGGAAATAGCGTAAGCTTGCAACGATGCATAAAAAAAAAACTGATCTGTTAGTTAGATATAAACACGAGGTTGTGCGGTTTCACTCTTGAGTGCAAAAGTGAGATACAATTTAACTAAAATTGATATTACAAACGAGATGAACAGTCAATTGTGAGATGGACCTGTTGCTCCTTGTTGGATAGCAGACATGGGAATGGTTTTAATAATGGTGGTTCCTGGTTTGTTGGTGGTAGTTGGAGAGACTGTGCTGATTCCCAGGATAGTGGGTTTGGTGCCAGTCCCTCCTGCCTGTGTAGTTGTAATGATTGTGGCTGGCTTGCCATCAGCAGATGTAACCAGTTTCAGGATGGTACCAGCAGGCAGAGGAGTCTTTGTCTATGAAAAACAAGAACAAAATCAACATACGCTACTTGTACTGGGAAATTTACAATAAATGTTTCTGAACAGCAAATCAGAATGATTTCTAAAGAATCATGTGACACTGAAGAGTGGAATAATGGCTGCTGAAAATTCAGCTTTGCCATCACAGAAATAAATTACAACAAGTACAAGTGCAAATGACAATAAGCTACTTATTCTAGGTAATTCACAATATAATTTATATTAACCCCTTAGCAGTCCTGTAAAATTTGCCTAAAAAGGCATACCCAAAGTAAATTGCCTGCTGTTCTTGAACCATTTGGAGTATATGCATGATTTTTTTGGTCTCTTTTGAAAGGTGACCCTCTGACATTTGTTCCTGAACAGAACAAACCTCAGAATCACTGTAAGTCTTACTGGTATTGAGTAATAGAACTTTGAACACACTGAAAAAGGAAGGAAACATTCCGCCTACTTTTTTTTTGTAAGCAGATGCCTGCAGATGATTATAGCTGGGAGCTATTAGCTGGAAAACACAATGGGATCACAGCATGAAGCCTTGTTGGTGGTCTGACAAAGACACTGATTGTACCTGCTGTGTTGATTGTATATTAAAATGTATAGTATGCATCATTCGAATCACAAGAATGTCAGCTGTCCAAAGATATGTGACATGTTTTCTTTCTTCTTTTTTCGAGTTGTTGTATTGGTTCCTTGCCACTGTCGACTTTGGCTTGCTAAGTTGGGGACACCTAATTTCTGGCAATATTGTCGACTTGATTGAACTGAACTAAGCTGAGCTGGATGATGACATCATTGAATCAATGATGAACTGACTTTAACTGGAAAATTTAGTGTTTTCTATCGTCCTTTTGCATTATCGACATACTATTTTCCTGTTTAATACTGTAAAGCTGCTGTGACACAATCTGTATTGTATAAAGCGCTATATAAATAATGGTGACTTGACTTGACTGTGTGATGAAGTTAACCCTCAAAAACATGCAGTGTACCGCGGACGTTACAGAGGAACACTAACAGGTTAAGAATACATAAGATTAGGTAAGAAATGTACATGCTTAAAATGAGCAGCAACACTGACTTGTATAAGAGTGACAGGACTGCTTCCAGCCTGCCCCGTGACTGCAGAGGTTTGTATTGGTTTGGTCTGGACAACAGACATCACCTTCCCAAGGCTGGAGATCTGAGAACAGTTAAGGTTTATTACTTAAAGATAACCAAAGTCAAATGCTTAATAAAAAAAAATTGCAAACCAACATAAGGGCAATTCATGAGAGAAGTCATATAATGAATCATTCATTGTATTCCTTATTGAAAGGTTATCTCATTGGTGCACTTAATATAGGTCACAGTAGAACAAAAAAGAGAACCGTTTTAAAGTCTCTTCATGCTTGGGATTGCCCATTATTACAAACTTCTTTGAATTTATGTCACTATTAACTCATTTTAAGTCCAGACAATGTTATTGTTTTTTTTCTCTTACCAGAGAACCGCTGCCACCCATTGTAATGGGGCTCTTAACAAGGGTTATAGTTTTGGTGACTCCTCCGACCATGGTGGTGACGACCTGAGCCTGCTGGGCTACGGTTACGGTGCCTGATTTGTGCACAGTGATGATCGGCCGAGTCGGAGTGTTAGGAGAAGAGATGGCGGAAGTGCCGACCTGAGCAGCAGCTGTTTTCAGCATTCGGGTCGCAGGATTAGTAACCTGGAATGGAAGTAGGAACAAAGACATTAAATCACAAACAGCTACAGGACAGGAAGTGGATAATCTGGTTAATTTAAGTCCGGAAGGATGTGAGAAAGGGAAGTTGCGGAGACATTCTATTTTATTATTTTAGAACACATTAGACAGACATTTTATCCAAAATACTTTTTGCTAACCTATAGTACAACATCTCAATTTAATAATAATAATCCACTTCAGGCATGAAAAAGATGCCGGTAACACTTTACAATAAGGTTCCATTAGTTAATGTTAGTTAATGTATTAACTAATAGGAGCAAACAATGAACAATACATTACAGTATTTATTAATCTTCGTTAATGTTAGTTAAAGTCCCTCTGTAGTGAAAATCAAGTTTTTTTTGCTGTTTATTTGTCTATGTGGTGTTTTTAATATGCTTTTAGACAAACCATGTGCCAATCTATTAATCAACACCATTGCTGAGTATTTTCTCCTTAAAACTGTAGTTTCCCAAGGGCAGTCACAGAAATGCGGTTTGAAACAGCCTTCGGTTTGCTACGTCACAATCCAAAAACCAATCACGTCAAGGGATCGATTCCTATCACTAGCATGCAAAATATACCAATACCAGCACAAAACCAAAGATAAATCAGAGCAAAAAACCCATGAAGCCGTGGTTTAATGTGAATTTAGAACCGCTAACTTGCATTAACCCGTGGCAACAGTGTAAATGTAGCCCAGAGTCAGACGCACCTCTCCCGCATCGGCTTCTGCACTTCGAAATAAGAATCCCAAACGGCTGCATTCGAGTCTTCAAGGCATTTTAGGACACAACATCGTCAAGTAAGTAACTTTAACGAATGTTACAGTATTCACTGTAGTTGTCCGCTAGTAAAAACACAGATTTATCAGTCATTATCCATGTATGCCATTGTTTTGCATTTACTAGAGTTCAGTGGATCAGGAGGCGCTGGCTGGTGTGACAGTGGAGGCGGGGCTAATTTGCATATTCCTAGATCTGCGTATAGTAAATGAGGCAAGGGTGTAGAGTTACATTCAAGCTATTATTTTCACAAGAAAAAACATTGTAATTTTGATGATCAAAGATAAGTTTTAAGGGATCAAATATTTGACCACAGGGGGACTTTAATGAAAATACAGTCATTCATTGTTAGTTCATGTTAATTCACAACACAACTTTTGATTTTAATAATGCATTTGTAAATGTTGAAATTAACTAAGATTAATAAATGCTGTAGAAGTATTTTTCATTCTTAGTTCATGTTCACTAAAGTAGTTAACTTATGTTAATTAATGAACCTTATTGTAAAGTGTTACCAAGATGCCTAATGCCTGAATGGTTCTCGGACAGAATAAGCTGGAAATCTTACATTGTTTAGTCAAAGGTCTTGTTATGCAAGACGACACTTACCATTACGGGTGAAGCTACTTTGACAGTAGCTGGCAGAGTTGTGGATCCAGGAGTCACAGCGACGGTTTTCACGATGGTGGCCCCGGCTGGAACATTTAGCACAGTGGAAGAGGGTGGGATCTTCTGTGTGGCAGCTGCAGCTGCAGCCAAAGCAGCCATGCCACTCATCTGAGGGCTGCTGCCAATTGGCTAGAGACCAAAACAGTGTTCCAAAGGGTTTAAATGCAAATTCAACATGGGAAACTAACATTTGAGACAGGGGTGAACGATTGGGGGTAAAAAATTGAATTTATATTTTATACAGTATATGATAAACATTTAGATTTTTAGGCTGTGTTTGTTTGTAGGCCTGCACAAATATTGTGGCTTTATATCATTACAACAACAACCACAACAACAACAACTAAACATCAAGTTTATATACTAAACAATTTAGTTGTTGTATATAACTAAAAAAAATTAAAAATGTAATAAATATTTAAATGAATACATTAAAAAATGCATTTAATATATAATAAAATGCTATTATTATTATTATTATTACTACTAACAACAATATAATTAATATTATATATTTTTTTAATTAAGAATAGTTTTTTTTATAAACAATCATTTAATAAATATTTACATAAAATGTAATAAACTACTAAAATAATATTTTTATTACAAAAAATTCAATAAAATATTGAATACTACTACTAATATTTTACTGTAAATAGGGCTGTCGCAGTGAGTGAATTTCCCTTGCGGTAATTGAGTGGCTCAATAGCACGGTATGCGGTATTATCGACACACACACACCCACACAGGTGCATCTCAAATTAGAATGTCGTGTAAAAGTTCATTTATTTCAGTAATTCAACTCAAATCGTCGATGCTAAGACAGAGATTTCGCATTCCTTGGACATGACAACCTATTTTCACAAATATATATGACTCGGCCTGGAGGACAGATGCAAGTAATCGCAGGCGCTCAGTCGATCTCTCTCTCATTCAAACTCTGTCTGTTTAGGCTTGTTAAGTGCAAATCTACGGAGCCTCTGTACAACTCAGCATGGTACACATTATGTTATCATTACTAACTTGTTTAATATTCAGTCCACATGCATGAAGTGTAAAACGAGAAGGGCATAACCTTACGAAAAAAGAAAACACGGATTGCTGCGGTTCTTGCATTCCTCTGCAGTTTGCTCGTCAATAGCGCGGTATTGCGATATTGCGGTTATCGCGACAGCCCTAACTGTAAAATTACAAAATTAACAATTAATTTCCTAATTTTCACACTGGATCATGAGATTGCATTTGTAAAAGAACATTGCTGTACTTCACCCTAAAACCAGCAGTGCATATATTTATTTAATAAAAATCGCAGCCTTGTTTGATTATCACAATAAGTCAAATTGCATTTTCACTTTTATTTAAAGTAATTGTCCAGCCCTAATTTAAGATTTACACTGATACTGATTATCTACATACCGTCCCCTGGGTACTCTGTGCAGGGACAACCATGCGGACACCTGCAGGAAGTGATGTAACTGTGACTGGGGATTTTCCTCCTGGAGTGGCCTGACGCAAGGTAACGACTGACGTGCCAGGGGAAGAATAAGGCGCTGCCACTTTAAGAATAGCTGGGAATGAAAAGAATAAGTTGGGTTAGAAAACGTCACAATTATTAATATTATTATTTACAGAAACTGCAGTCTGCCGATTGCAAAAACCACAAAGTCATTTGTACCTGGTCCACGAGGTGAGGCTGCAAGCGGGCTGCTTGGTATGGCGGTGGTGGGGGAAGGAACTCGTGGCACCATTGTGACCCCAGACAGGGGCAAGCTCTGAGCTGCTGGAGCAGCAGCAGCGGTTGCCGGACTCTTAGGCGAGTTGACGGGTACAGACAGGGTGGGGTTGACCGTTGGTGATGTGGCAGCTGTTGCAGCAGGGATGTCGTATTTCTGCAGCTGCAGCAGGTAAGTGTCAGCAGTAGGCACTGCCCCCCAGCTCACCTCCAGAGAGTTGGTGTTGGCTCGGACCAGCTGCACACGTGATGGAGGCTGAGGACGATCTGTTAGTGAAAGGCGAGATTTTAAATAAAATAATGATAATAAAATATCTGAAATAATAATACTATGATAAAGTGTAATAATTTTTGTTTGTTGATAATTTAGCACCATGCCAGCTACTACAGCCATATTCATGCCGGAAAACTATTGAAAAATATAAAAGATAAATATTCTAAACTTTACATAAACAACAAAACTTGCGGTGTAGATACTATAGTTCCAGCGTTTTTCAAAAAAAACACAGATTGGGCGTGTCTTTTTCTGAGGATGTAAGTATTTGTAATGGGGTAAGTGTATTAAAGCTTCTTTTACACTGAGGTATCAGTTCAACTCACCTGTTTCCAAATACCACAGATCTTTGCAGCAAACTTGGTTGTTCCAGGCTTTGCGGTAGCCGTCTCTTCCACTCCAGGCGTACAGTCTATTGTTTATAGCCACAGTGCAGTGTCCAGCTCTGGCCCTTGGGATATTATCCTCGAGCGTGTCCATCAAGATGGTCTCCCAAGACATTGAGTCTGAAGGAAATAAAGGTTAAGATCAGCAGTGTTAAACATATAAGCTCTGTTCTGCTTCTTTGTTTAACCTACCTAGATTTAAGCAGGCCAGTGTGTTAGTGCACTTCCATTCCTTCTCGTGTGTCGCTACTTTGACATCATCCATGACCAGAGGAACCCAGCCACCAAACACAAACATCCTAGGAAAATATGAGACCAAAGTTAGTCAAATCCACACTAGCTAGACAACTAATTAGGTCAACATGGTTCAACATTTTATTTTTGTGATTACTATAAAATTAAAAACTGTGGGGCTATCTTTAATTTTATCCACTTCCAAAAAGGAAACCTGTTTCAGAGATGTGCAAGCTTTACATTTGATAAAAGATCATTAAGACAAAGATTTGTTTAAGTGGTAAACCAATACAGATTTTTTTTAATGGCTGACGCAGACACCGATATTCAATATAAAGCCGATAATAGATATAACGCGCTTTTTACAGGGATTAAAGTGTTTAAATCGTCGCTACGACGGATTTCCGTCAGTTCATAAAGACAGTCACTTGCTTCATTCCTGAATGATTCTGCCATTCGCACGAATCAATTGAATGAATGACTCAGTGATAAAATCAGTGACTTGCCACCACCTGCTGGTGGATTTAGTTTCATTTTTAGCATCATGTTATTCAACGTTATAGCATGGACATTTCTTGAACAAATATTTTAAGCCAATACTTTCTCTCACCTATGTCTAAAGTCCAGAGGTCTCCAAGACGGCAGCCACTCATGCCGCCATAGATGATGAGATGAGACTTTTTGGACGTTTTCTCTGTGTAGACAACAGCAGTGTGGCTCTCACGAGGAGGGGGAAGCACACCGTATGTAATGGGGATGTCCCAGCCTGCTACGTTAGACCCCGGGCGAAGCTCGAGAGTGTAGAGGTCATTCAGGTATCTGAGGTACAAATGGAGAAACAATTTAATTGCGGATCGGCTGCTCAAACATTTAAGAATTAATTTGAGCATTAACCATTTAAGGCTTTTTACCTGGGAATATTGTTTTTGGGATCCTCACTGTCATTTGCCAATCCACCAAACAAATAGCATTTGTTTCCAACCAGGGAAAAGCTGTGGCCCAGGCGAGGACATGGCGGTGGGCCATTCTTGGGGGCTTTGGGCTTCAAACGTTTCCACTCCCATCTACTGGCCTGTTTGAAGTATTTAACAGAAATTAATGAATTATTACATGATACTATGAAAAAAACAACAGTCAACCTATAAGTGCCCCCGTATGCCCTTTTTAAGGTTCCTAATATTGTTTTGGGAGTCTCCTACAATTGAATTACATGCATGCAAGGTCAAACACTTTTTTCCCCCTCAAAATATGCATTTAATATCACCTCATTTTCCAGTGATTCTCAAACCGATTCGTTCGAAGCAGTTCTAAGATTCAGTCTCTCCAAACCCCTCCTTTCTGTGAGCCTACTCTGCTCTGATTGGTCAGATGGCCCAGTCGGTTGTGATTGGTCTACTGCGTACAGCCAGTGTCTGAAACAATACGCCATTGCCATAGTTCCATATTTTGAACGCTCGATAGAAAATAAACATCTATTATTGATCAAAATTACAGGTTATGATTCAGTGGAGCCAGCTGGTCCAAATAAACCATCTTTCAACAGCCAGCGTTTTGTGAATCCAGCGTTAAACTCCCCGAGATTAGAGAAGCAGACGTGTACAATGTCTGCTGTACAATGACGTGTTTGTGGGCGGGGTCAAGTTTTCGCGGCCGGCCAACGTAGAATATTATGCAAATGTGTTACCCCGTGATGTGTAGCCATCACGGAAGTAGGATTTCAATTACTAACGACTCGCTTAGGCTGTACAGAGTCAACTTTCTTAATTTTGGGAGACAATTATTTTATTTATCGTGGACTTTCAGCTTTATAACTTTGCAGTTCGTTTACATTCACATTAGGGCTGGACGATATGGCCAAGATTTATAACACGATATATTTCTTAATTTCAGTCGATACGATATAATTCCCATATCAATATATAAACACTATTAAAAAAAAGCCTGGTAAAAACTGCCAAGAATGTCCACAACAGATGTCTGTGCATACAAACTTATGAAAAATGTATTTGCCAAGTCTATGACACCTCATTTAAAACCATATAATATTTAAGGGGAAAAAGCAGCACAAATAAATTAATATTCACCTTTTATTTGTATTTAGCCTTCATACAAACAAGAAATGTGAAATCACTGTCAAATAATCGTCTCAGACTCACCTAATTAATATTAATATCTTTAACTTCAAACTAGGCTAACATACACTACCAGTCAAAAGTTTTTGAACAGACTGAACAGTAAGATATTTCATGTTTTTAAAGAAATCTCTTCTGCTCAACAAGCCTGCATTTATTTGATCCAAAATACAGCAAAAACAGTAACATTTTGAAATATTTTTACTATTTAAAATAACTTGAAAATATTTTAAAATGTAATTTATTCCTGCGATTTCAAAGCTATATTTTTAGCATCATTACTCCAGTCACATGATCCTTCAGAAATCATTCTAATATTCTGATTTGCTGCTCAAAAATCATTTATTATTATGTTGAAAACAGTGGAGTATAATTTTTTCAGGTTTCTTTGCTGAATAGAAAGTTCAGAAGAACAGCATTTATCTGAAATAGAAATTTTTGTAACATTATAAATGTCTTTATCATCACTTTTGATCAATTTAAAGCATCCTTGCTAAATAAAAGTATTAATTTCTATAATTTCTTCAAAAAAAAAAAAATCATACTGACTCCAAGCTTTTGAATGGAATAGTGTATAATGTTACAAAAGCTTTTTATTTCAGATAAATGCTGATCTTTGTATCTTTCTATTCATCAAAGAATCCTGACATTAAAAAAATAAAAATAAAAAAACATTAAAAATCTTACTGTTCAAAAACTTTTGACTGGTAGTGTAGGCTGATTATTCTTATAGATTGAAACAAACGTGCTTTAGCCAGTATAAAGAGTATGAAAAGCGCTCCGAGCTGCTGCAGAAAAAAAAAAAAAAAAAGAGCAACAACAAAAACATGCTGCTGGAGACGGGCTTATTGAAAATGCAATCTGATTGTCTGCCAGCAGGAGGCGCTTTGAGAGCAGTAGAACTAGCGGTTTCTCCAGTAATGGCTGTAATCAAATCAGCTCCGCTCATGAACGCTTCTTTATCAGAAACTATTCTGAAGACAGTCCCTTCAGAGATACATTAATATAAAACACCCACAACGCGTTTTGATTTTGAAACGTGTAGAGTTCATGTTTATTCAACAAAGTCGAACACTACAAATAAATTAATGTATGGGAAACACTGGTAATGTATATCGAAATATCGGAAATGTGTTTAAAAATCATATCACCTTTATTGAAAAAAAATTATATCGCTATACATATTGATATTGAATTATTGTCCAGCCCCAATTCACATACAGCTACATTACACACTGCATGAAAGGCAATAATGGCATAATAGGGGCACTTTTAAGATAATGCTGACAGACTTACCTGTAGTTCATAAAGATCATTGCTGTACTTTCCGTACTCAACCATGCCCCCGAACACAAGGAGTCTTGTGCCATCGCACACAAATCCATATGCGGCACAGCCGGGAGGAATGTCACCCCGGACAGCAGGAATAAACCACTGATTGGTGGCTGTTGAGAAACACATAGTTGTGTCATTGTGGTTTTGATGAATAAATCTCTTTCTGTGCTGTGTTGCAATGCACCATGTTCTTTTATTCTGTGCAGAACAAGGTAATTATAGTTAACTAGAAGCATAAAAAATATGATGTTGCTTGAAATTACTAAAATATAGAATACGACTTTAAAAAAACACTTAAAACTTATTTTAATTCAGGTAATCGCCAAGGCAACATTTCTCGTTTTCATTTAGTTTAACTTGATATACTAAGTGAAATATAAATATATAAAATAAACTAGTTAGTTTTTTTTTTTTTTTTTTTTTTACATATTTAC
The DNA here is from genome assembly GCF_001515645.1 of Sinocyclocheilus grahami. Taxonomy (NCBI): domain Eukaryota; kingdom Metazoa; phylum Chordata; class Actinopteri; order Cypriniformes; family Cyprinidae; genus Sinocyclocheilus; species Sinocyclocheilus grahami. The sequence goes on from NW_015505243.1 coordinate 593,070, forward strand.
TAATTAATAATAAATATTTTTTTAAATAATGATTTTAAAATAAAGAATCAATATGAAAAAAATAATAATAATTTGAATAAAAAAAATAAACAACTTTTAGATAAACATTTGTACTTTTGATAGCAACTTCTTGAGTCTGTAACTAGAGATGCACCGATCGATCGGCCAGGGATCGGAATCGGCCGATTTTCCTCATGATCGGCCCGGATCGGTGACCGGCCGGTCAGTCTCACTTCTTTCAGATTCCGAGGCGATCCATTTTGTTACCAGCAGCACAGGCAATAACATCAGCCGCGCATTCTCGCGCTCTTCTCTCCGACGACCCCTTCTCTCTCACACACACACACACACATCTCATTCGCTCCGGTTAAATAGTGCTTGCATTGCGCATTATTTTAGTCATTCCCGCATGTTTCGCGCTTACACCAAATGCACACGCACCATCACTGATCTATATTAGTGGATCGCACAAGCCGCGCTCAGTCTCAAACAGCTTGAGAGCCACAAATACCAAAATTAGTGTCTAACTGCGCTAAAACAGTCAAATACATACAAAATTATGTCAAATGCCCGTCTTGGCGAGTATCCAGTTAAACACAGTCAGTTTTGGAACGTTAAATAGTTGAGAAAGAGAACGCATGTTGTGTAAGTACATTGGGTCTGTGGATAAACTCTTAAAGGGACCGCAGTCCAATATTCCTGCTGCTGTCTGTCATGTTAATCAAAGAACAAAAGACAAAGAAAATCACTTTCTGCTCTTGACTGAATACGTTTTATAACTTCAATGGTAAGCATTAATCTGTATTTAATTTTTACAATGAAGACTACAGAAATTAAAGTAATCAAACGTCATTTGATTACTTTAATTTCTGTAGTATTTCTTACCTGAATAAACACTTACTTAACCTGAAAAACGTAGTTTCATAGCTCTCTTCTATTGCATTTATTTGTGCTGTTGTTTTATTTGTTCTTATTTTATTACTGACTTTTTACTTGTGTTTTTTTAATGAAAATAAAACTTTGCATTGAAGAAAAGTAGATTTTTGTTTGTATATGCTGTCAATTATAGTTCTTAGAAAGAAAATCGGAATCGGCAAAAATCGGTATCGGCAGATCACACTAACAAAAAATCGGGAATCGGCCAAGATCGGTGCATCTCTCTCTGTAACCCTATTATAGTATTTTTCCACAAATAAAGAAATTGTTATAAACGTGCATTTTTATGAAGGCTACAAATGCACACTCCAGAGGATCTAATAGCTGGATTTGCTAAATTTTTAAAGGTTTGTGGAATTAAATATTTTATTTTAAAATAAATGCTGCATTGCCAATTAGCTCAAATAATATTAATAAAACAATTTGATGGTCTACATCAGGGGTGTCAAACTCAATTCCTGGAGGGCCGGAGCCCCGCAGAGTTTAGATTCAACCCTAATTAAACACCTGCTCCAACTAATCTAGTCCTTCAGGCTTATTTGAAAACTACATGGTATGTGTTGGAGCAGGGTTGAAACAAAACTCTGCAGGGCTCCGGCCCACCAGGAATTGAGTTTGACACCCCTGCTCTAAAGTAACTAACTAAAATATAAATAAACCTCTAGCAAAAAAATAATAATATATATATATATATAAAATGAAATTTGCAAAGTAATTACATTCATAAATTGCTGCCAGTATTTCTTGGTCTTCATGCTTGTACAACGTGTTAAGACATAGGATACACGTGAAATGTTTTGTTTTTATGAATCTTTCATGTGGAAATATATGTATTATAGAAATCTTGAAAGTACAGCTGACTGAAGAAGACAAAGGAGGAGATTTAAAAAGTGTGCATCGGCTACAAGTTGTCATTTATATTGCAATGCATCGTTTCTAGTATATTTGCATCGGTAAAAAACGATTAATTTATATTTAATTGGATGCGCTATACTTTTATTATTTAGAAAGTGACCAATAATCTGTGACCAATATTTTATATGTAGATTGATTTCTCCTCTCTAAACTGTTTCTCAAGCGCGCGCTCTCATCAGCGCTGCTGCTGCGTGAATATGATGCATCACAACACCACAGAGACCTGATGAAAAACTGGGATTAAAATCCAAAACCTGACTTGAAATAACCTAACAAATCAATCAGGGCTAAAGCGGTTCCATTAACGACAAATTAAATTCACACAATCTCACTAATTTGTGCACGCTTATTCTTAAGCAGACCTTAATGTCGATCATGGAGCAAATCGATCCACCATGACAAACAGCGAATATATCTGTGCTGTGTAATGCATTTGAGACGTTGTGTTTTCCTCAGTGCATAACTGACATGATGTAACAAGTATATTTTTTATCTGTAAATGTTAGAAAGTCATGCAAACATATCCATTTTGCTGTCAGTATAGTGGGCTGATGTGAGCGAACGAGCGCTGCTGCGCGCTAAACAGACAGAGCGCAATCAAATAGGAGTGCAATAATTCTGAGTAAAATATACATTTTGCAAAAAAAAAACTGTTTTTGGACATTAAATGTGTCTTTTGCAGAATTTTAAACCTACATATAAAGTGTATTTTTATGATAGCAGTAACTAGCCTGACAGTAGTTGCGCCGCCTCTATTGCCGCGACTCCTACAAAACGTTTTCATTCCGCGTCGCCCCATCAAGCTCTCGCTGGATCCACTCCTCTGCTATCAACGAGAGGAATGTCTGTACTTCAACAGACAACGAAACCACTTTTTGGTTGTTAAAAAAGGTGCTCTTGTTCAAAACAGTTGCATTCGATCCTTCGCTGGCTGTGCTGATTTAAATTTAAATTTGTGTTGCAAGTCCATTGATGCAGGTTGTGACGATTCTCTCCGACCAATCCGTGATCAGCAGAGTTTACACGTCACGTTTTGGTAACGGTACGGTTCACTTGAAACCCCAACCGAGGTGGTACTAAAAAAAAGTACCAGGTACCAGGTACTTTACCCAGTGGAAAACCCCCCAAAAGTGAACCGTACTGAGCCGTACCGTGCAGTGGAAAAGCGCCATTAGCCTGCTTTAGGCCAGGTTAGTTTCCCAGCATAAGTTGCCACAGTGACTAAGCTTGATCTAGGCCTATGTTAAATTTGCTTTATGGAACCAAATCATTTGACAATGAGTCAGATTAACCGAAATAAGCCTGGCTTATTTGGTTAACTTGTTTTATGAAACAGGCCTCAAGGCATGAAAAGTTATCATATTTTCTCCATTGCATCGTATTGCATCGAATCGCATTGTGTTGAATCGAATCTAAATCGGATCCCACTGCATCGTAATAGGGGTGAAACGTATCGTATCGCATCGGTAGCTGCTTCATATGTATCTTTAATGTATCGTAGGCTATGCATCGAGATGCGCATCGTATCGGCCTGAGTCACAAGATGCACATCCGTATTGACCCGAATATAAGACGATGTTTTTTCTTGGAAATACATCTGAAAAAACGCAGTCGTCTTATATTCAGGGTCTAGACTTTGACATGTCAATAATACACCCACAACAATAGGTGCTGCCAAATACACATAAAAAGAGTGTGCCATGAAATACGTAATGTAATGTGTGTTGTAAAGATCGCGAGTAAAAACAAAAGAGAAAGAAAACCTTACAGCTGCATGAGTCGTGACTGTCACGTTAGCCTGACGGGACCAAACTCCCTTTGTGATTTTAAAACGTAAGACAGTACCCAGATTTGAAGACTACAGTAAGATTTAACTTCTACTGTTAATAAGATTTTGGTGGGCTACTATTAGATGGATAGCCTAAATGTCCTAATTCAGATGAGCTCCCTGTTTTTTTTTTTTTTTTAAATGGTATATAAAAAAGTGCATATTTTTTAAATGTGATTGTTGGTACATTTGACCAGTTTTTACCATACTTTCAAAACAAAAATTTTAAATAGGAAAAATATGCAATGTGAAAATAATTGAAGAGAAAATGTGTTTTACTGAGAGAAAAAAACAAGATTTGGTTTTTAAAAAGCCTTTTTCCAAAAGGTACATCTGGAAAAAGGGGGGTCATCTTATATTCGGGCCAATACGGTAATATATATATATGACAAGACATTTACTAAAACTAACAAAGTTAACATTTAAAATTAAACACTACTTCAAAATTTGAATAAAAACTATAATATTATCTAATATACAAATACTATAATAGCATCTTAATGATACTAAAGTAATCCTGGTTCTGTGTAGCTGTTAACAGTTTCCAAAAGAAGACTCCATGAGCAATATGCAAATATAGGGCGTCTTTATATCACTATCTTAAAAATCATCACTCAGCAGCATACAGTGCAACATCAAACTAAAACAATGCTTTCTGGAGTGCATCTACCTCTTATAATTTCATAACATTCATCACTCCACAACTTAGCAACATTATTCAACCTCAAGTAAAATTATCCACAGCAAATTACACTCTTCCATTCATCCTGGAAGTATTTACATGGCAATGCGGGAAATATTGTGGGCGGGGCCTGTGTGTTGTGATGACGCAAGCAGCGTTCTTATAACCCGCCATTTCTCTTTTGCATTTTCCAGGCGTGCCAGACAGACCCCACGGTGCTTGGCTAGTGCTGTAGCGGTAGCTGCTTAGCTGCCACTTCAACCCATAAACATCTTAACCTAACTAAACACAGATCAGCTAGCAGCGCACCTAAATGCATCACTACATACTGCAAGTGATGCACTGAAATTAAATGCACTAATGTTAGCGCAAACACATCATGATTATGTGAGTTTTGAATTACACTGCCAAGTGTTATATTTTCGTGCACATTCTTTATGGCTAACTTAGTTAGCTGATCACTTATGCAGATTTTGTCTAGCCGCTAAATGCGCTAACCCAGTAAACAATCAGTCAAGAAATTGCTTAATAAATAAAAAGGAGTTGTGTAAAAGGTTACATATTAAATGAATTATTTCTCCTGTCAAGAGGGGTTTGTAATAAAGGCAAATAGTAAATCTGACTGAGGCAGAAACGACCGAATCTGGCTAATAACACAGCGAGCTAAAGGCTACAGAAATTAAACAGCTGCATGCACAAACACCACCGCCTTTAATACTAAATAATAACGTTCTCACCCGTGTTATAGACGTGTAGCTCATCCACAATGCCTTCGTTCCCTCCGCCGAATACTACCATCAGCTCTTTAATGGCCACAGCTCGGTGTCCGTGTCTCGGGCGAGGAACCGGGCCAGACCAGCCCAAAACCCTCTTCCAGCGCGGCTGCAGAACCGAGGTCCCCGAAGAAGCCATGTCCACTTCTCTAGCGAGACACAAATCCCACGCACAGCGCTGATTTTAGTTCGGATTCCACCAGCATTCGTGTGTTAAAAGCTCTGTGCTAACTGGATTAGCCCGCTAGTACCAGATAGCTTCGCTCCAGCTAACGTACGTTAACTAGGTCACCAAAACACGCTCGACTTCCACGCGCTCGTTTTTGGCCAAATGCTCCCCGAAATGCACCAAACGACTCCGTTATAGGAAATATTAGCGTTTACGCGCGTCGAAATTCGAGAAGCATAGAGCGTGGGGGGGGGGAATGTCGGCCGGTTAGCACGTTAGCCGCTCAAATCTGCGCGAACCGCCATTTTAGCGGCAAAAGACGCTTTTCATCACGAGAAGAAAGTAAATGAGACGGACGCCGGCGGCTGAGCAAACGCGAATTCCCGGCGAAATGAGGGACGGTAACCCGAAATACACCGCGTCGCGTGCAGGTGGGCTCCTGCGCATTTTTTCTTAAATATCCTTATAGTGGGAGAACCCGCATTTTTTGGGGTTAACGTTAAATGTATCTTGGAGAAAAGGAAAAGCGCGATGAGGATGTGTACGCAGCCATCTTGCAGAGGCTAGCTAAACGCTACCAGCACGGGCGCCTAGTTAGCTGCTAAGCGGCTAAGCTAACACATACAAGCTAGTGAATAGAAATGGGCGGCGGAGGCAAAAAAAAAAAGGGCGGCGTGAAGGAAATCATAATAATAAACAGAAAAGGCAGTTGGAAAAAATATAAACAAAGAAAATCAATCTAAAACACACCAAGAAGGGAACAAGCATGTGCAGTGGGGAAAAAAATTAATACATATAAAAAAAAATGGTCGGCGAACCGAACAAAGTATCAGGTCTTTCGTTGAATTTAATATTACGGAAATCGTATTATAATATTAATCCGTCAAAGAAACTCCTCCGGTAAAATGTGTTAAAGGCTTACAAAGTTCAAATAAATGCGGATAGAGGTATCTTATTTAGTCTAGGTTCATGTGATATGAGGATTTGTCATGCCTCTCTCGTCTGGGTGCCGCCATCTTGATAAACAAACCAAACAATCCACCCTCTGGAACCAAATGAAGCTTAGCGCTTTTTAGTGATCCGAATGCATATGTATAAACAAATATACAATAAAACTCTTCAAATACAGTTTTCTCCCTACAAAACAGCGCTGACAAGACTAAAAAGTAATGTTGTTAGCTATTAGCCGCATTAGTTAGCTGAAATGTTCGATGAGATCCATTGGGCAGCCAGTTAGCTTCCATGCAAAACAGCTCATTGCATCACAGTAAATTCTACATACTCGTTTGGCACAACAGAGAAAAATGTTACACGTCTCATGTTTATTTACTGTTAAAATTGCAGGTGTGGTTTTTATTCGAGATGCACAGTTCAGTAACTTCTGTTATTGTTTCGTCCCTGGCTTAGCTTAGCTTCCCTCAAGAAAAATGGCGGATGTACCGTTAGCAGTCATATTGAGAAAGCTGCAAAAAAAAAAAAATCGGATTCTGTCATTGCCTGACACCAAATACTTACTCGTTCCGATTCGTTAACTTAATTTAAAAATCACGAGAGAACGACTTCGACCCTGGGTGCGCCTTTCACTGTAGATATAGCTAACTCTACATCTTTTCATGCAGCCCCGGAAGCCGCCATCTTCTTGACAAGCGCTCTATAATTCAGCTTCCGCGCAGAACATCACATTCTTATCGTATGCGCTCAGATATTTTCTGGCCAGATATGACTTATTGGTTTGGAAACAAGGGTCCAATCACTGCCTACTTTTTTTTCTGGAAACCATATTGTGTTTGGAATGTTGTTGGATGACAGAAGGCATAATATATTCATTTATGTAATGTTGATTCTTTATCCATAAATTTGCTGGAATGATAAGAGACGTTTGGAAGATGAATGAAAGCTTAAGTAAATGTGTTCATTTCACGCCAATTTTATTGGTGTGCTATGCTTTATTTATTTATTACAAAAAAAAACAAGCAAGCCTAGCCCAGGAGACAAAAAGTAACGTAAATCATTACTTTCCATAAAGAGTAACTAAGTAACGCAATTAGTTACATTTTATGGAGTAACGCAATATTATAATGCATTACTTTTAAAAGTATATTACTTTATATATATGTGTGTGTGCGTGTGTGAATGTAAAGGTTTGCTAAAATAATTAGGTTATTATATGTTTTTGTTTGGAAGGCTCTAAATTGAAAGCTTTAACTTTTATTTCATGTCCATCATTTTAAAGTTAATCCTTCAATGACACTGTTGTCTCATTGCTGAACAAAAACACTTAACTTTACAATTGGGATTTTGGAATTAACGGCACAATAAATATTTATTTCACTGTGTTTAGGTTATCATAGTTTTACATTTGTAATAATAGATTGATGTTTAAAGTTTGGGCCCTTTTTGAAAAGTATCAAAAATAAATTACTAAGGCATAGTAAAGGAATATTATAATGCATTCCTTTTAAAAGTATATTTCTTTATATATGTGTGTGTGTGTGCGTGTGTGAATGTAAAGGTTTGCTAAAATAATTAGGTTATTATATGTTTTTGTTTGAAAGTGTTTGGAAGGCTCTAAATTGAAAGCTTTAACTTTTATTTCATGTCCATCATTTTAAAGTTAATCCTTCAATGACACTGTTGTCTCATTGCTGAACAAAAACACTTAACTTTACAATTGGGATTTTGGAATTAACGGCACAATAAATATTTATTTCACTGTGTTTAGGTTATCATAGTTTTACATTTGTAATAATAGATTGATGTTTAAAGTTTGGGCCCTTTTTGAAAAGTATCAAAAATAAATTACTAAGGCATAGTAAAGGAAGGTTTTTTTGTTTGTTTGTTTTTATGTGATCTCCATATAATAAACATATAAAAAAGCTGGAGATATTTTAGCATTAATAACTAAACATAGTGGGGGACACCCATTACAGAATATACAGAAATCATGTAAAATATATTTTTATTATGTAGCAGAATCCATGGTTAACGTGGTAATTTCTCCTGTAACTCCAACATGATCTTCTACCATATATTTATGGCCTCTGTGTGAAATAAAGAAATTGAATAATAATGAATCGGCTAATCATATAATTCATGTAAATATCATATGCTTCTAATACACTCCACTGCCAATAAACAAGAGTTGTATTTCATTCACACAAATAAATGACCCAAACTGAACTGTTTTTCTTTCTTTCTAAGGAGCAGATTAAATAGTTGTATCTGATATCAATTTTTCAAGTTGTTACATTACAGTGTATACAGTTAAAAAGTAAAGGGCTGATTGTAGAAATCTGTCAAATTGCTGTTACATAATGAAAATCGCACGGGCTAAATGTTTAATTCAATTTCTATAACATAATCACAAATTAGTACCATAGAAACAGATTAGTCATTCATGTTAAATAGTACTCTCATACATGTAGGTGTTTTGGCCATAATCCAAAAACTTGACCATGTCATAAAAAAACAAAAACATGTCGCTGAGAACTAAGCCAAAAACAACAAGCAAACAGACAGACATTGGATCGCCAAAACAACAGGCGTATAACAATAAATGATGCACTTTTATATTTCTTTGGCTTGTCAGTCAAGATTCACAACTACAGAGCTTTCTTCATCCGTACCACTTTTTATTAATCTGCAGCTTTGGCCGAGGTATTCATCAAGGCATTTTCTCTACCATAACCATAAAAAAAGTACCATAAAGATATCTGTGAATATTTCATGTAATATTTTAACTACATATTTGCTGGGTCCCAAACATCCAATGCTAAACTGCAGCAGGCGACTGCATGTTGATTCCAGATGTCTCGCATGCAAACTCATCACTCTCTTCTGGCTCCCTTGTTTCGGCATTCATCCCTCGGTCTACAAAAAAATGAAAAAGCATGAATATATTATTTTGATTCAAACAACCAAGCACAGACATTTTGTTGACACATTTTGTTTTGAAAATGACAGTTTTCACCTGAGATTTGGAGCCACATTAGAGGGGTGTAAAATGGCTTTAGAAAGCTGGCAGCACCATTATTTGATTTTTACACAGAGATTGGTAGGTCTATTAGTAAAATCTGTTGACTTTAGCAATTTGTTTCATTATATGCCAACAGTGACAGTTCAAAAATGGCAAAAAGCACTTGTGTTTTTTGCATGCCTGTAACTGAAGAAGCATTGAAGATATCTTAATATAATCTTTTAGGTTCGGGTTCTTAACAAACCTTCCTTTTGTTATCTTCATTTTAAAGGCCCTTGATGGTTCAATTCCAGATAAATGGAGACCTTAATGCGGCTCCGTAAGTAAATTGGTAAATTGTTCACATTTTCTGTGGTCAAAAACACATTATTAATACAATTGCATAGAACACGCCTGTCTGCATGCCATAAATATTATTTTTCCAAATGTGTCATATCTGTAACTCTAAAAGTATTCAAGATATCTTAATATCCTTCTAGATTCTCATGCTCAAACTTTTCTTTTGGAATCTTCATTTTTAAGGCATGGTTTATCCCCATAGATACTGGGACCCCAATGTAACTCCATGTCCAAATTTTGCCCATTTTCAAAAGGTCATTAACCAAATGTAGACAACTTTTTAAACAGCTGATCGTTATTGTGTTTAAAGAGGAATGTCTGAAGAACAAATAATGCAAAAAAAAAATTTCCTTAGTTTACAAGCCTTTCATTTAAGAAGTGTTAAAGATATCTTAATGTCATTTTAGATTCTTTTATTCTTATGAAACTTTTCTTTTGGAGTCTTCATTTTTAAGGCCCTATATGGTTCAGTATTATAGATATTGGGATGTCAATGCGGTAACGTGTAGTTACAATACTGTGTATTTGAATTCTTGGTAGCTTCAGAAGCCGTTAAAATGAACAAAATCCCATCTTCCAAATATCCCTAAAACTGAGTCAAACATAGATTATTATAAATACGCCTTTGAGAGCAAGTTATTGTACCTCAAGTTACTCAGGAGTTATGTTTTATGCAATTCTTTTGATCGAAGGAAACAAGATACATTTCTAGTTTAAACATTATTTATTCTTCAGACATTCCTCTTTAAATGCAGTGAGTATCAGCTGTGTGCAAAGTAAACCACATTTGGTTTTCGACCACTGAAAATGGGTAAAATTCAACAATTTGAACATGGAGCTGCTTTGAAATCGCCATATCTATGGGAATGAACTATATGCAATTTTTCCTAATCCACTGCCCGCATCGCATCTTTGTCAACACAAAAGCGCATTCTGTGTGAATGGCACCTAGTGATATATTCTACTTATGGTCCTTCACAGAGCGCGTCACACATGAGAGGTTAATCACGTGCGTCGATTGGATCATTCTTTTCTCTTTACGGTTAACATTGGCATATTGTCAAAGTGTCTAATTCAAACGTTTGGTAATATTTCTATTCAAAATCATGATTCCTCGATTTATAAAAAAAAAAAAAAATTGTGGCAAAACATTCAATTCAAATTCAGCGATAAAATCTGAAAAATCGCCCAGCCCTAAATACTGACAATACATACAAATGACAGATATGACAAAAAATATGTTTATCGCTTATTGGGTCCTGTTAGATGATGGGGGTCTTGTATTCAGCCTTGAATTTGTCACCACAGTTGTACTTTGAATGCAAAAACTGACAATTTGTGACTTGAGCAATGCCTTAAAAGCAAATCTACAGACATTGGCCACGGGCAATAAGATGGAGCAGATGCAATCTTGATAACCAGGATCTATGACTATACTATATGGGTAATTTTCAGCTACATTTGAATGATGCATTTGTTAGTATACAGTAATGTCATCCAGTTACAGCTGATTTGGACACTTACATAATGAGATGCCTGATGACAGCAGATCAGAAGTTAAAATCCTTCCCTCTTCATAAAGCTCAATTCTTTGGACCAGTTGCTGCCTCATAGGATTGATAAACACTTTCTGGTCAGAAAAATCTGTAAATTCAGAAAAATTCAGACAGAGAATGAGAGAGGGCCAACCAGAAAGTTATAATACCATACATTTTTTAAAAATGCTCTTAACTATTTATGATCTGCCCGTTTTAATAACAAAGAATCTCATTACCTTCATTGGGACTGGACTGTGAAGGGCTTTCCACTAAAGAACCATTTGTTTTACTGCTCTGAATGCCACAGGCCCCACATGACGTCGCCTGAGCTCTGCTACAGTGACTTGTCAAGAATTGAGAAAAGCCTTGACTCTCATCCGATTCACACGGCACGCCAGAGGACTGTGAAGCCCATGATTCAGCATTCAACTCTGACTCTGAGCAGCTAGACTGAGTCACGACAGAGGTCAAGGTGGGATAGACAGTCTTGTGAAGGCAGGGGTACGTGCTCTCTTGAGGGTGGAGTTTGGAGAACTGATGGGCGAGAGAGTCCAGAGAGCTGCTGTCGGAGCGCAGAGGCTCAGGGGTGGATGGATGAGAGGATACGGGAGACATTCTGACCGTGGTCGATCTGCCAAAGGTCTTCAACCCTGAATGCACATCTTGAAGTGCTTTGAACACCTATAAAAACACCAACCGAGCCAGAATAAGCCTGATAATTCTAACTAAAACATAATATTATAAAAGGGTATTATTGTTTTTAATAATCTTATTTTTTCCCTGTTGTCCGTTTAGTTTTTGTGACCGCTCTCTGACCCATCTGTTTTTAGTTGCTGTGCCTTTAAGAAACACGCCCTTCACATGTGAAAAAGCTGGGTTTGTTGTCGTCAGGTGCAATTGTTTTTAATTTCTCCATCCTTTAATAACTTCAATAAATGCTCTTTTTAGTTCTGAATGTAATACTATATTTACACTACCATTTTAAAGTTTTCAATTTTAATGTCACACCAAGGCTACATTTATTTGTTCAACTTCAAACATACAGTAAAAGCAGTAACATTGTGAAATAATTACAATTCAAATTAACCATTTTTTAATTTGTATACATTTTAAAATGTAATTTATTCCTGTGATGCAAAGCTGAATTTTAGCAGCCCTTACTCCAGTCTTCAGTGTGTCATATAATCCTTCCGAAATCTTTATAATATGCTGAAGAAACATTTCTGAATAATATCAATGTTGAAAACAGCTGCTAAATAGTTTTTGTGGAAACCGTGGCACTTTTTTTGTCAGAATATTTTTATGATATACAGTTTTTATTTGAAATAGAAATCTTTTGCAACCTTATCAATGTCTTTAATGACACTTTTGATCAATTTATGCATCCTTGCTGAACCGAAGTATTAATTATTAACAGTATTTACCATTTTTACTGAACAAAATTAAAGAAACATTTTTTTATTTATCGTGACATGATCCCTTAAACAAGAGTAGCTACTAAAATCATCATGTGCATCAACAGCATTTGAATAGATTCTCCTACTTCTGTCATGCGAGGTCTCTTCTTCCGTCGTCGGTCTAAACACTGACATGCCAGCTGAGAGATTTCCATTGATCCATGCGGGGTAGATGTGTCTTTAGTCTTTAATTTATGCATCCTTGCTGAACCGAAGTATTAATTATTAACAGTAATTACCATTTTTACTGAACAAAATTAAAGAAACATTTTTTTATTTATCGTGACATGCATTTGAATAGATTCTCCTACTTCTGTCATGCGAGGTCTCTTCTTCCGTCGTCGGTCTAAACACTGACATGCCAGCTGAGAGATTTCCATTGATCCATGCGGGGTAGATGTGTCTTTAGTCTTCAGTCGAGGATCCAGATGTTTCCTGCAGATGTTCTCTGCTGCATGAGCATAGGACAGCTCCCGCGAGTGCTTCACTTTGCTGAAGCTTCTTCCATCGTCTTCCTCCTCTTTTACTAAATCTTTCTGTGAGAAATAACAGGTTTAACCACCAGCTAGCTCTACACTAACATACTGTATGTGACTAAAATATGACTTCAGCTCTTCTTACCAAGTAAACAGTTCTGGATTGGCCATCGATCTCCAGAGCCTGCCGCCCAGTAAGCACCTCTAGCATGACCTGCGATACGAAATAAACTTACATTAACAAATATGGAAAGCTGAAAAACTTTTGCTGTAGGAATGGGCGATGCTCATTGCTTTGCTCATCTGAGCTGCATCTCACCACTCCAAAGCTGTAGACGTCGATCTCCACTCCTAGCTGCCCATCCTTCAGGTATTCTTCTGGGAGGTATGCAAGAGTTCCCCGGACCGTAGCCGTTTTAGCCACGGTGGACGTCTTGCCTGGGGTTTTGTTGGGGTTCAGACATAAACGCGCCAATCCAAAGTCCCCAAGCTTGGGCTCCAAGTGATTCCCTAAAAGGATGTTAGAGCTGTAACAGAGGGAACATGACTGGTTGGTACCCTAATGATTAACATGGGTGAATAGTGGAGTTAGACTGTTAAACAGTTTTTCACCAATTTTGTGTTCAGGATTTTTTGGGTGGGGCTAAAACGGTGGCACGATGACGCACTGGATCCACCGATCATGGCCCATCCCCTAACATTATAATAACTTTCGATGACGCACTGGAGCCACCGATCATGGCCCTGCCCCTAACATAATAACTGTCGATGACGCACTGGAGCCACCGATCATGGCCCCGCCCCTAACATTATAATAACTGTCGATGACGCACTGGAGCCACCGATCATGGCCCCGCCCCTAACATTATAATAACTGTCGATGACGCACTGGAGCCACCGATCATGGCCCCGCCCCTAACATTATAATAACTGTCGATGACGCACTGGAGCCACCGATCATGGCCCCGCCCCTAACATTATAATAACTGTCGATGACGCACTGGAGCCACCGATCATGGCCCCTCCCCTAACATTATAATAACTGTCGATGACGCACTGGAGCCACTGATCATGGCTCTTCCCCTAAAATTATAATAACTGTCGATGTCAGGAGCCACCGATCATGGCCCCTCCCCTAACATTATAACAACTGTCGATGACGCATTGGAGCCACTGATCATGGCTCTTCCCCTGACATTATAATAACTGTCGATGTCAGGAGCCACCGATCATGGCTCTTCCCCTAACATTATAATAACTGTCGATGTCAGGAGCCACCGATCATGGTCCCCCCCCTAACATTACAATAACTGTCAATGACGTACTGGAGCCACCGATCATGGCTCTTCCCCTAACATTATAATAACTGTCGATGTCAGGAGCCACCGATCATGGTCCCGCCCCTAACATTACAATAACTGTCGTTGATGCACCAGAGCCACCGATCATGGCCCCTCCCCTAACATTATAATAACTGTCGATGACGCACTGGAGCCACAGATCATGGCCACTCCCCTAACATCGATGACGCACTGGAGCCACCGATCATGGCTCTTCCCCTAACATTATAATAACTGTCGATGTCAGGAGCCACCGATCATGGTCCCTCCCCTAACATTACAATAACTGTCGATGACACACTGGAGCCACCGATCATGGCTCTTCCCCTAACATTATAATAACTGTCGATGTCAGGAGCCACCGATCATGGTCCCTCCCCTAACATTACAATAACTGTCGATGACGCATTGGAGCCACCGATCATGGCTCTTCCCCTAACATTATAATAACTGTCGATGTCAGGAGCCACCGATCATGGTCCCTCCCCTAACATTACAATAACTGTCGATGACACACCGGAGCCACTGATCATGGCCCCTCCCCTAAGATTATAATAACTGTCGATGACGCACTGGAGCCACCGATCATGGCCCCTCCCCTAACATTATAATAACTGTCGATGTCAGGAGCCACCGATCATGGTTTCTCCCCTAACATTACAATAACTGTCGATGATGCACCGGAGCCACCGATCATGGCCCCTTCCCTAACATTACAATAACTGTCGATGATGCACCGGAGCCACCGATCATGGCCCCTTCCCTAACATTATAATAACTGTCGATGATGCACTGGAGCCACAGAGCATGGTCCCTCCCCTAACATTACAATAACTGTCGATGATGCACCAGAGTCACCGATCATGGCCCCTCCCCTAACATTATAATAACTTTCGATGATGCACTGGAGCCACAGAGCATGGCGACGAGGTAGATTCTCAGGTAGCCGGTCCTCTGAATTGGATTCTGGCTCTGGAGGCTCAAACGTGAATGTCTGTGTAAATCCAATTAAGCTGCCAGGAGCATCCATTCAGGCTGTAGCAGTATTTGACAGTTAAAGGGATAGTTCACCCAAAAATGAAAATTTGATGTTTATCTGCTTACACCCAGGGCATCCAAGATGTAGGTGATTTTGTTTCTTCAGTAGAACACAAATTATGATTTTTAACTTTAACCATTGCAGTCTATCAGTCGTATAATGCATGGCAATGGTAACAAAATCTATGAGAGTAAAAAAAAAACATGCACAGACAAATCCAAATTAAACTCTGCGGCTCGTGACGACACATTGATGTCCTAAGACACGAAACGATCGGTTTGTGCCAGAAACCAAACAGTATTTATATAATTTTTTACCTCTAATACACCACTATGTCCAACTGTCTTTGAGCGCGCGCACGGCATCCGGTGCGTGAGGTGTGTACGCGCTCTGGCGTAGTTTACGCAAGTGCCCGGAAGTGATCTCTCGCGCGTATACAGTGGGGGAAAAAAGTATTTAGTCAGCCACCAATTGTGCAAGTTCTCCCACTTAAAAAGATGAGAGAGGCCTGTAATTTTCATCATAGGTATACCTCAACTATGAGAGACAAAATGAGGAAAAAAAATCCAGAAAATCACATTGTAGGATTTTTAAAGAATTGAGTTCAAACAGATGCCATTAATACAGGTAATGAGTGGAGGACAGAGGAGCCTCTTAAAGAAGAAGTTACAGGTCTGTGAGGGCCAGAAATCTTGCTTGTTTGTAGGTGACCAAATACTTATTTTACCGAGGACTTTACCAATTAATTCTTTAAAAATCCTACAATGTGATTTTCTGGATTTTTTTTCTCATTTTGTCTCTCATAGTTGAGGTATACCTATGATGAAAATTACAGGCCTCTCTCATCTTTTTAAGTGGGAGAACTTGCACAATTGGTGGCTGACTAAATACTTTTTTGCCCCACTGTATGTCACTCATTGTTTACACAGTGCGCAGTCATTGTAGTCAACTTGTGTACTTAGAAGATTTTTTTATCATTCAAATTTGGCTGAGTGGTTAATACACTTTTCTGTGGTGTGAGAAACTCCGAACACATACATAATATTGACTTTGCAAGGACTTTAATTCCATCTGAGGTCCTGAGAGATGTAGTTGTGAGGTCATTTGGGGCAATATGATTCCTACAATTTATGTAACAGCAGTGTGATTGTCAGAAGCTGGGACTGGCGTTTGGGTTTTTAGGAGAGAAAACTTTCAGTAATGTGTGATGTGATTTCAAAGATGCACACACCAAAATTCATCTAAAATTAGTGACTAGTTGGTTGGTTAGTGACTTCATGTTTCTCATTTTAATTAATCACAATTTTAAAAATTAAAAAATACACGATTGCATATTCATGATTGATTATTGCTGTCCCTCCCAAGCATTCATGTTAATCCCTATCAAATGCTGCTGATTCAAAGAGTCCAGCAATGAGCCTAGAGACTTTACCATTCTAAAGTTTAGGACCGGTAAGATTTTTTTTCTTCGTATTTTTTTAAAAGCCTCTTATGCTCACCAAGGCTGCATTTATTTGATGAAAAAATACAGTAAAAACAGTAATATTATGATTTTTTTTTAAACTATGAATTTTCCGAATCATTACTCCAGTCTTCAGTGTCACATGATCCTTCAGAAATCATTCTAATATGCTGATTTGCCACTAAAGAAAATTTCTTATTAATATCAATGTTAAAAACAGTTGTGCTGCTTCTTATTTTTATTCGTTTTGGACAGTTTTCACTTGGAAACGGTGCTTGATCTGTGCATATTTCTCTCCTGATTCAGACAATTTTTCACTGGAGTAGGCAATATTATGGATAGAGGGCTTGGATTTTAGCAAGGGTTTGAACTCAAAAACATCTTGATGGATTTGTTTCTTACAAACACGCATCTTTTCACTTCACAAGACATTAACTGATGGAATGGAGTGGTGTGGATTACTTGTAGATTATTGTGATGTTTTTATCAGCTGTTTGGACTCTCATTCTGACGGCACCCATTCACTGCAGAGGATTCATTGGTGAGCAAATGACGTAATGCTTAATTTCTCCAAATCTGTTTCGATGAAGAAACAAACTCATCTACATCTTGGATAACCTGAGGGTCAGTACATTTTCAGCAAATCTTGATTTTTGGGTGAACTATTCTTTTAAGACAAAACAGGAAAGACAGATATAGAGCCCGAGAACAGGAAGCATAAGCCAAAGGAACAGAGGATGGACAGACAGTTTCTTACCGTGACAGTTTTTCTACTTCCGTCCTGAAACTTTCCTTCACGACATTCCAGTCCAAATGGGAGTCCTGCTCCGAACACCCACACGAAAGAGAGAGAGAAAAAAGATGGACGCTTAGGAAACAAACTGAATGACTCATCAGAACAATCAAAATCATATTTGTTTGTTTTGTTAGTTCTGTTCTAATACTTCTTTCAGTTTCTTCACAGCAAACTCTGTGTTTCTCATCACAGCTTTATACACGTGTCCGAAACCTCCTTCTCCAATCTGATTGCATGGGGAAAAGTTGCATGTGCATCTCTGTACTTCCTCAAACGGCCAGTTCATCGCAGTGGAGGAAAAAGGCGGGGGATCCACGCGGTTCTCACACAGGCACAAATGTGTCAGTGGATTAAGAGACTGAAAGAAAGAAAAACATGATGGCTAAAGGAAGAGTCATCCTGACTAATGCCTCACCAGCACAATAAAAACAATGAACGGTCAACCTATCAAGTATTTTCTATTAGTTGTTTTAATGGCTGAATTTCTTTTTTTAAATCAAATGAAGCACCTCTATATTTGAGATTCTTGAATTCATAGAGTCCAGATCAGGCGGTGGGGGGCTAGGCTTGGGTAGAGGCCTGACTTCTGGAAAAGCAAAATGACCATTTTTACCATGGATGTTCTGATTAGAGGCAGTCAACTTGCATTTTTAAAAAGAATATCATCATGTTCGACAGATGCAAGCACTGTACTTAGAATAAAACGTTACCGGGGACAGGGTGAGACTCTTTGACAAAGGTAACTGTACTGCTTTGACATGCAGGGACTGGTGGCACTGTTGAAGGCTGCTCTGAACGAAACTGCGGTATATGTCTGCCTGTGGAAATGCATACAAAAGTACATTAATGGATTTATTATCTAAGTATAATGGCATGCAGTGTCTGCACAAAACTAAATCATAAAACTGAAATATATCAGTTAGTAGTACACACCTTTTCTATGTTTAATGGACACTTCTCTAATACATATGTATTTTAGTATTATTTATATACTATTTTAGCATTCATTAATTTTGAATTGGCTTTTTTATATTATTTATATTTACATATTTAGAATTTTAGTTTCAGTAATTTGTTATATGCTTTTGTTATTATATATATATATATATATATATATATATATATATATATATATATATATATATATATATATACACACACACACACACACATACATACACAAATATATAATCTTTGTTTTTTCTATATTATAATTTCTTTCTAATTTTTATTTAAGTTTTAGCACTTCAATTGTAACTTATTTTGGAAACAAGGCAACATTTCTAAGTTGTTTTTTATTTAAGTTTTAATCTAAAATATATTTTATTTCTGATTTATTTAAATTACCAGATTTTTTACACTTATTAGTTTTAGTTAACAATGACAGCATTGATCTAATATGATTACTGATGACAGTCTGATATACAAGACTAAGCTTTACTGGCAGATATTTGGCCTTTTTGAGATTACCTGCCATTTGCCAATAACAGTGCAAGTTTAGTAGACCAACAAAAGTACTGCCTTATGCCTCTCCCTTATGTCAGTTCCAATATATACTGTTAGCCATGTCAATGAATAATACAACATTTGTTTAAAAAAAAACAACAACAACAAAGTAGTGAATCTCAAGCAAATATTGCATTAAAAACTGTCATTTCAACCTCAATTGCTATAACTAAATGAGCCAATATAGCAAATTTATCTGCATTATATATGCAAGTAGTTGTATTTTGATGAAAGACTATTGGGACAGTTTATTTCTTTGAAATAACATGCACTGATAAATCCTGCAAAATGAAACAGAAAGATGTTTTAACAAAGCAAATACGGTCAATTTGGACTGTTTAAGATTAAATAACTATATAACTAATTATTTGTTGTTGATTTTTTTTTCAGTAGCTGTCAGAGGAGGATGTAATCAGTTGTAGCTGTAATGCCTACAGCCTATCTAGTGATCAGAGAACAGAAACTAAGACAAATAAGCATGTGTGATCACAGCAGAAAACTGTCACACCTGACAGCATTGGGTTTCTTCATAACTTAAATGTGTTGCCTGTCAATAAAGTGCCTAAATCAAGACTATCATGTGAGTTTCATGACAGCCACAAAACCCACCTGACAACCTTGCTGGTTAGGGCATCAGATGTGGTAGAGACAACAGAAACAAGCAAATGACAAGACACAATGATATAGAAAGCATACATACATTTAAGGATGATATCACGGGCCCTAAACCATTGCAAGCCCTCAAGAATCTTCAGCAGTTCTCCAACCGTCCCGTTGCGACAGCCCCATTTGTGCATGAGGTCGTCTGTCCGTCTGGGGCTTTGCTCCAAAAGGCGTAGTTCGGTCTGGTCCGATATTACCTGTGAAGCTGCAGTGAACATTGGGACTTGGTTCCAATAGTGTAAGAGAATCATTCATGCCAAAACTTCATGAAGAATCATTATTATGACCAGTGTTGGGGGTAACTCATTACAAGTAACGTGAGTTACGTAATCAGATTACTTTTTTCAAGTAACTAGTAAAGTAACGCATTACTTTTTTAATTTACAAGAAAATATCGGAGTTACTTTTTCAAAAAAGTAATGCCAGTTACTTTGTTTTCCCATTTATTGACTGACAGCTCTCCTGTCCCCATATTGGGAGAAATCGTAAGTGCAGAGGAGTTGTGTGCGCTGTGTGAACATGATGTTACTGTAGTTCCAGACTAAATGTGAATGTGCATTAATTCATCCCACTCACAAAAAAACAGATTTAGTATTCATCAAAATGAATTAAAACGGTCAAATGCAAACCTGCAATAATTAAATATGTTAAATAACACAAATGTATCCGTGAGAGCTAATAGAGAGCAGACGGATCTGCAGGATTTTAAATCGCTCTCGCAGTGCTTTGATGTCATACACCGATCGGTCTGCGCAGCGCCGCTTCAAGTCGAACACGCCTAATTATTATTGAACAATTGCAAACAGCAGTTAACTTAATTCACGTGATGTGATGCACCTTGTTAGTAGCTTGTACCTGTGATTGTTGATCAGTTAGTTGATCTAGAAAAATGGAAAAGGTAGTAATTTTCCAGGAATTTATCCGTTATCCATTATCCGTTGTAACCCGAAAACACAAAATACAATGCATAATTTAAAATGCATGTAAAAAAACCTGTGAAAAATCAATATGGAAAATTCCTTCATACAGTAGACTATTTTTACAGACATTTCTGTGTCTGTAGTGTAGCATACTAACAAACTACTAATACACTGCTTAAACCAGTGTTGTTCAGAATGTGTAGTTTTACTAGTTTAATAAAAAAACTTTAAAAAAAATAGCCAATAAAAAAAATATAATATGTTAATTAAAAAAAACTTAAATTGTAATTGTTCAAAAATGTGTACGTTCAATAATTCAATATTGTATTTAAAAATAGTTATATTATTATATTATGCATTGATATTATTGAACGAACAAATCAAAATTAACAAAATATATTTTTTTGCTGAGATTTGATGCAGTGACACAATTTTGCATCTTGATTACGTGATGACGTCATCGCGCAATGACATCACAACATAATTTAGCAACAAATCGACCTTCCTTTAGCAACTTCCCAAGAAAATTAGTTGGCAACACTGAATGCATTACTTTTCAAAGTAACGCTCCCCAACACTGATTGTGACTGTGTAGAAAGTTCTAGCTTGCTACCTGGATAAAAGGACAACACTGGCTAACAAATACCATCCTATCTAAACTCATTTCCAATCTGGTGTGATTTCATCTTGATTACGTGATGACGTCATCGCGCAATGACATCACAACATAATTTAGCAACAAATCGACCTTCCTTTAGCAACTTCCCAAGAAAATTAGTTGGCAACACTGAATGCATTACTTTTCAAAGTAACGCTCCCCAACACTGATTGTGACTGTGTAGAAAGTTCTAGCTTGCTACCTGGATAAAAGGACAACACTGGCTAACAAATACCATCCTATCTAAACTCATTTCCAATCTGGTGTGATTTAGCAATGTGATGGATTCAATTTCAGCATCTCACCTGAATCAACGGACACAAAACACAACCCCAGTGATCCACGTCCGTTGTTAACTTTTTTAAAACATTACTAATTATGTACCCCTTTATTTACTCCATCGATCATGAGACCAGGGCAACAATCCTGACATTTAGCGAAACATTGTAGTTACCTCAAACACATTCATAACTTCACAGAGATGTACAAACTTGACTCACAGCTAAACTAAGCAAATAAACCATGACTGTAAGAAATAAACATTTCACGAATTGATCAAAAACTTGACTTCTGACCTCCCCCTCAGACGGCTAAGCGAGCTAGCGAGTGTGCTAATCAACACATCCTCCGGGGTTCGAGTTCAGATTTAAATAAATGACTACAACATCATCCTAATCAAAAACTAAACATAAATGCATAATCCTTACCGAATAATATCCAGTCTAAGTGTGAAAGTGAGTCCATAAATCGGGTAAAGTCACTCATAACAGACGCGGGTATGGTGTACAGAAACTCCGCTCCAGACATGTTCAAAAACCTAACCTTATTGTAGTTTTCTTCTTTGCTTTGTTTGTCTTTTTGCTCTTTAATCAGCTCTGATTTAGTTTTACGTGGTCCTCGAACGCTGGAGTTTCCTGCTTGTGGCTGTCTGTCACTTGTGATAGTGGTCTATGTTGTCTTTTACTTTGAGTCACCGCCACCAGCCGTCACAAACCGTGATGAATATCTATTGCGTCATCTTTAAACCTGTGCGTCCCCTAATTAATATTCATGAGCCACCGTAGAAGACACCGCCCACTTTCTTACGTCAGCAGTTGCGTTTTCTCATCCCCTTCACCATAGTACAGTTCGTTAATTCCTTCGCCATCACGGCTTACTCACATCTTCCACTTCCCTTTTTCCACATTTAGTAATAGTGTAAATTTCACTGTCCTGATCTTTAGTGCTGCTTTTGCATTTTGAGGCACATGCTCAAAAATTTCAAGTGATGCTATATCCCTTACCAAAAAGTAGTATACTTCAAGTTTATTTTAGTAAGTATACTTAAGTAAAGATCAAGTATATTTAAGTATACTTTATGTAGTAAGTATACAAATATCAGTGTACTAGTAGTAAGTGTACTACTTCAATACTCCTTGGGACTAAATTGGCCCACTTTCTAGTATATAAAAGTATACTTTTAAGTATACTTTAAGTATAACAGTAGTAAACTTTGAGTACACAACTAGTTTGGTGTGAAAGGGCTTTTACATTTGCTATAAATAGAACTTCTTATATTAAAAACAATCAAGCCCTGCTCATATTTTAAAAAGTAACGCGAAAGTAATGCAAAAGTAATATAACGCATTACTTTCCATAAAAAGTAACTAAGTAACGTAATCAGTTACTTTTTAGGGAGTAATGCAATATTGTAATGCATTCAGTGTTGCCAATTTAGCAATTTTGTTGCTAGATTTAGCAACTTTTCAGATTACCCTAGCAACTTTTTCTTCCAAAAGCACCTAGCAACAAATTTAGCTATTTTGTTTTATTTATTTGGCAACTTTTAGCAACTTTTGATAAGTGACTCAAACGATAAAAAGGCAAACATTTTCCATCTAAATTAGACAAAAAGAGGAAACCAAAGATACCTAGCAGTACATACGTCACGTGAATTAAGTTAACTGCTGTTTGCAATTGTTCAATAATAGGCGTGTTCGACTTGAAAAATGTCACTGTCCTGATATTTAGTGCTGCTTTTGCATTTTGAGGCACTAAATTGGCCCACTTTCTAGTATATAAAAATATACTTTAAGTATAACAGTAGTAAACTTTGAGTACACAACTAGTTTACATCAAAATGTTTAGTTTGTACTGCAACTATACTAAAAGTGAACTACTGATAGTTTACTAATGAAATAGTTGTAGTAGGTTTTTAGTACACTTTGAAGTATAGTCTCAGTAAAGTACTAGTTTAGTAGTTTTATACTACAAGTATACTCGTAAGTTTCTTTAAGTGAACTTTACATCATCCTTTAAGTACTACTATGTCCCTATTTAGGTATTAATTTGTATATATATTGTTACATGAATATCTGAACATACAAAACATCAAAAGAACAGAGTATCTGCTTGTAAACAAAAACGTTTTATTCTAGCTTCATGCACTCTTTTTTTAAACACTTGAATGTGGATAAGTTTCATAAATAAAAAATAAAGAAATAAACAACATTTTGAACAAAAAGCTGAAAAAAGACTATGAATTGGATTCAGAATGATAATCAAAACGTAGA
>NW_015505243.1:617563-636816 GCF_001515645.1 Sinocyclocheilus grahami
TTACACAGTTTTGATGCTGTTTTATGTCTGGTGATTGTGTTAGAATACATGTGGAAGCATCTGTTGTTTCGGTTTCTTCTTCACTTGTTTTTTGGAAATTCTGTACAGAAGATGTGTACTAGCGCTCCCTACAGTATAACAATGAAAACACGGATTCTAGGAACACAATTATAGCTAAAATATATTAAGACTTTTTCTAAGTATAAGTCAAGTATACTTAAATGCCATTTTAAGTATATTTCTGAGAAGTACATAAAGCCCATTTCTGAGAAGTACATAAAAAGTAGACTAAAAGTATACTTTCCTATTTTTAGTTTAAAAGATGTATACTAATAGCACACTTGAATAAACTTCTTTTTCGTAAGGGATGCCAGACGTACTGATCATTTAGAAACGTTTTTTGTCTGAAAAAGACATTAAAGTTGCATTTATATAAAACATGAGTGATTACTAAATGAACTTAATGTACAATATGAGCAACAACCATTGTTTTAATTCAACTGCAAAATTCTATTTGAAACTGAAATGTTGATTTTGCTTTCCAGATTTCAGTCATTATCACTTTTCCTTCTTTTGTTCACGTTTTTTTCCTCACACTATTAAATTATAGATATGAATCTTACAATAGGATGACAACACTACAATTGTTTTGTTTGTGATGCGAGTCAAATAAATGTTTTAGACAGAGAGCAGGTAAATGTTGTTTACTATTGTGTATCTGTTACATACGGCAAACAAATGATACAGTAACACAGTACTATAAAAGTAGACACAAACTATACTTTTCACTTTCAGGAAGGCAAGGACTTAGCTTGGCAGATGGTGAATAACCACTGACACCTAGTCTGTAGGACTGTTTGGTTAAAATAACTTTTTTTTTTTTAGATACATACTACCCATCCCTTTTATTTAAAACTAAATCAAAAAGTAATATGAAAACAAAACTGCTTTGGACAAGGGTAAAAAATACATACAAAAAGTTAATGGGT
Organism: Sinocyclocheilus grahami; assembly: GCF_001515645.1. Taxonomy (NCBI): domain Eukaryota; kingdom Metazoa; phylum Chordata; class Actinopteri; order Cypriniformes; family Cyprinidae; genus Sinocyclocheilus; species Sinocyclocheilus grahami. The sequence goes on from NW_015505243.1 coordinate 618,553, forward strand.
GTCCTGCCGGGAAACATACTTTATAAAGTGCAGATCTTAGACTCGTTGTCCTTCCGGTCAAGGTTGAAGGGTTTTGTTTTTTTTCTCATAAAATGCAATGTGATTGGAAGATTATGTTTGAGGCCAAGTTTTTTTTTATGGTCATGTCAAAATGGTGAATATTTCCCAACAAACACACAGTACTCATTAAACTGTGAGACATTCAACATAACAGGGATGGAAAAAAAAACATAAAAATCCTATAGCTTTTTACATCGTCAATATTGCCCAAGTACATCGCCCTAATGTTATCCTTTTTTTTCTCAATTAAGAAAATAATGCAAGGCAAACATATTCTTGATCTCTATAAATCCTTAATACATCCAAAGCACTGAATACCAACAAGAGGCAAACACAGGACTCAGAATAAAAATACAACTACAGTATAAAGATAAATTCTATTACTGAAACTTCAAGGCACAAGACTATGTTAAATAGACCATGAACTTTCTACCATGGTGGGTGGATCTGGAATCTATTTCTTGAAGTTTAACTTCTGTTTCGTTTGATTTTAAATTGTCCTCCTTGCACAATTCAAAGTGCTGCATTTTAGTCATAAGGGTAAATTTATTTTACTTCACTCCTACTGTTACACAAATCAGAGACATACTAAAGGAGAAAACTCATTTCCGATCTGCTGGGTATACTATCATACTATTGCTATGAAGATAAAATGGTCTATTTCTAACGATTTATAATTGAAAAAAAAAAAAAAAAATTCTACTAATAAAAATAAATCTAACAGAAATCTACAATTTACTCTAGCCACAAGTAGTGGCGTTAACAGCCCAAACTCAGCTACCATCAGTTAAATCAAAAAAATACTTCAATGAAATAAATTTGTTCATATCAAACAGACCGATGTGCACAACCTTCATTAAACAGAACACATTCAGTATTTTATACCTCATGAAACCCTTCGGATTCGGTTGGGCTCAGCTCTTAGAGTGCTGTTTGAAAACATCTTATATATATAATAGTAAAGGGCAAGCAATGTCCTATCTTCTAATGGCAATCATGCATATTGATACATGTTCACGTACATAGCATGTTTTTTTGGCTACAGGGACACAAGGACATTCCAAAGCATATTTCACTGCCAGAGGCACAAAAACCCCAAACAAGTGAGGAAATAAATCAAACAAACCAACATATATAAATAATAAAAGTAATCATCTTATTCTGTCTTTACCCATTTGTAGGGCTCCATTTTTGTCAGTGGGCTTTGAGCGCTACAAAAAGCAAGAAGTTCATAAAGCAGAGGGTTTTTAACAATACATCATTTCTAGGTGGACACAAATGCCCAGCTGATGGAAAAACAGGAAAATGAACAATGAAACCCTAGTTACAACACACACACACACACACACACCAGTGCACGTTCTACCTATGAAAAATGACCGAATAAAATCCAAGCATTTGAGTAAATTCACCATCCACGTTGCTTCATTGGGATAAAGGTGTTTCTTTAGAATCAAAGGTCACTTCTACCACCTTAGTAAGTCTCCACAAAAAAAAAGGCACTACCCTTTCTGTTTCAGCCAGACTGATGCAGCTTGTGAGTCGTAACTTCAATTCATGTCTGGAGGTTTCGTTCCTTCGCTATTATTCTGAACCTGTAACTGAGAATGTGCTTGCCGAGCTCAAGGCAAAGGAATCCATTCGTCTACCTCCAATCTCCAGCTCGAGTTTAGTCAAACCAGGGAGACGTTCACCACAGACAGGACACAACGTCAGCCGTCGGTTAAGTGAGCGCTCAAACTCTGCCGAGGACAGAGGGTGAGCCCGTGGTGTTTGACCTTAACACTTAAAGTCTCTTGTTTGACGTCAAGCAATTAACTGAGTTTGTCTATACAGCGAGGACCAGATCGTGTGCTCCTCTGACTTAAAAATCCATTTCCTTCATCTGCTTTTGACTACTCGAAATGATTACATAGCCCTTGTTCTGAGCAGAAACGCTCTTTTATTTTCTATGCCTCTTCCCGGTGAGGGTCGAGGGAGCGGGAGGCTAGAGGAAGAGAGTGGAGATGCTTTCAATCTTAGTAAGACTTGAGGGGGAAAATAAATAAGCAATGTTCCTTGTGAATGTCGATTGTAATTTAATCTACACAACAACAAAAAAATGTTTTCTCTTTAAACGTATTTGACATACCAGATAACAAGGCTACTCTAAAACTCACTTGAAAAAATAGGACCGGTAAGTTCTCTCTCGCATGCATTTCAATCCCTAAACGACAGCAAACATCCAAAACAACACCCTACTCTAGTTGAACTACCAGATGGAAAAATGTAACAAGTGCTGAGTGTTATGACTCTGATTAAAGTTTAGTAGTACATATTTTTCAGCATTTATGTCAGTGGCAATGCACATCCATCGCCCAAGCCACAATAACTATGAATGTATAAACAGACAAATCTGAACTCAATACTTTGTGGAAAAAAGGGCAACCCCTCACACTCTCACAATCTGTGATGACATCAGACCCAGAGATCTGTGAAGATTGGTTTAAATGTAATTGTATGGCTGGTTTGGCTTGGATTATATATATATTAACATTTTAAATTATTAAAATTAAATTTTAAAATTATATATATATATAATTTTTTTCTTATTTTAATTGATTAAAAAGTAAAGATTTGGCAAGCACACAGAGTTGCATGTAACAGTCAAACATCGACATTTACTAACTAACTGCCTTTGTCACCCTATTACTGGCCTTAAATATGCAATCTCAAATACTGTACGTAGAGATTTGGGGTTCTTGGACTCGGACTGTAATTATGAATGAAGTACAGTTGAATCCACATCATGTAAAACATGAAAGTTAAAAAGATCAACAACATAAAACTAAGATGACTATACATAAATAATGGTTTCCCACTCAAACTCAACTGATTAAGGACTTGACTCGACTCGGACCTGACAAGGTGGACTCTGACCCAACACTATTGTAAGTCAAATGTTGCCTTTATGCATGATAATTTGGTAAATATGGGGTATTTGTACAGAAAAAGCTAATCTAAGCAACAGAATGGCTCTTTATAACAACACTGAACATGCATTCTATGCTGACACACATCTGAAGAAAGTTTCAACTTCAGGACATGAAACAGAAGTCTGTGCAAGGCTAACCAGAAAAATATATGCAAATAAATTGGTATGCTTCTCACAATTTCAATATTCAATTCTGTGAAAGTGTTTTAAAAGTAAGGTGCATTTCATCTAGAAGAAGAACCAAAAATGAAACAGAAAAAGTGCTGTATATTTTCCGTAAAATCCTAATTTTACATAATCAACAAAGAAGAACTTCCTCAGTTTTGGTTCAGGATTTCCTTAGGATTACGTTTCATCTCAAAGGTACAATCAAATGAATTACCAACACATCTTCAGTATGTCCAATCTCTAACAACTTTATGCACAAAGCAGTGATTTGGTGTCCTTCTTTCTGATTGCAAATATTCTTTGTCATTTTGAAAAAGTAGACTTTAGAAAACTAATAGAACTATTCATGATTGCATGGTGTTGTACAATGTATGCAAGATTTTCTTTCATTTGTTGCCAAGTAATGTTTCATAATACTCATAATTCAAAATATTTATGTATCTATAACATTTAACCCTCATCATCAGTGCTGAACCTGGCTTTATAAACCTTTATGTACAAGAAAGACAATGTCGGAGTACTAGAATAAATAGCACGCAAAGCACGCAAACATCAGCAACCCATGCATTTGACACAACTACAGCCTGACAAGACATTATATAAATATAGCCATCTATTAACTTTTCCGTCAGAAACGTTTTTAGAACAGCAGCTCTATAACCACACACGATAAAACCAAACGCTACATTTGAAACTGTATGCTTTTTTTGTTAGGGATTTGTGTCGTAAGAACACAAGGCCACTATTTAAATTGTACTTCATGGAAAAAAGCAGGTAAACATAACAAATTCCTTTTCTCGTATTCTTTTACGCGAGTTGACATCAACTCCAGATGCTACACTGGACTGTGCTTTCAATATTCCCTAACAAATACATTTGTGCTTTATCTCCCTCACCAGAGAAAATGAAAAATAGAGCTTTCCGCTCCATTTGCATTTTCTCAGGCACCTCCGAAACTGGTGATTAGGTTAATCAAACTACTGATAATGAATAGACATGTGCACTAAAAATACCAACAACTCAAAAGGAAATACTGCTTCCAAATTCAATTGATCTTCACAGGTCAACAGACTGGAAATGTCAGCTTGGCACGAACCCACAACTAGGAAGTTCTTTTCTGTCAGAGTTAAGCTAGCGTCTTATTTCAAAGGTGATGATGCTGCAACAGTTGCATCCGACTCAAATGGAAAGGTGGAGATCGGAAATGTGGCCCTTTTTTCTTCAGCTTGCCGTCGGATTTGCCCCCTCGTTTTAAACACAAAAGGAAGAACACACTGATAGGACACCTTTTTTCTAGGGTTGAGATGACATGACTATGCTGCATGTTAGTACTTTTGAGAGCATCTTTGATCGGAAAGTTTCGCTTTACGACAACTATGGCGTGTGAGTTGTGCATCCATTACCACTTGAGTGTGTTTCTACTTCCTACAAGCTCTGACAAAGGAATAACTGGTTTAGGTGAGTGCTAAGATATACTTATACAAAGATATAGTGGGAAATAAAAGGAAACCATAAAGAAAAAGATTAGCAGAGAATTCATCCGGAAGCAAAATAATTTTCGCCCCGCGTCCAACCCACAGAGAGAACGAGACACAACAGCTGCCTTTTGTATAAGTACGTTTACATTTTTGTTTCCTTTTTCTTTTTTCCTCAGTAAAAAAGAACGAAAAACCACTCGTCTTGCTGCGACCGCCTCCAACTCTTTGCACGTAAAAGCGCTCCCGATCCGTCACTTAGTCAGTCAGCTCACTGGCTCGCTCACTGGTGTCCGGGACTCGACTGTTTCCTCTCGGCTCGGCCTCGGAACGGCAGAGGGAGGAACAATGTCTCTCAGCTCCTTGCCATCCCCCGTCACAGTCGCCTGCTGCCCTCTCAGGTCAGAGGAGGCCATCTTGCTTGCGTTCTGAGCGTCCCTGCTCGAGGAGCTATCAGTTCTCGCTTCCTCCCAGCAGGCCACATGTTCCGCTTTGGGCCTGGAGGTGCTCAAGTCCTGGGGTTCGTTTTCCGTTGTCGCAGGCGGCCCCCCTTGTGTGGAGTGACCCAGGGAGAGCTGGTGAGCCTGCGGAGTGTAGGTGGAGGGCGGCATGGCCTGCAGATGGTGGTGTTGGTGGTGGTGATGATGGTGGTGGTGTTTAAAGTGCTGCCCTCGATGATCTCTCTTCTTGTGACTCTTCGGTCCGCTGCCGCTGGTTGCCATCCCGCTGCTGCTGCTGCCGTTCCCCGGATCGGTGGATGCCTCTTTGTGCTTCCGGCCAGGATGCTTGTGAGACTTCTGTCCCGTTTCTACCTCCTCCCCTGTAGGGGTCACAGTTGATGCAGTCAGTCGTTTTGCTATCCCTGGTACAAACGTCTCCGTCGTGGAGGTGGTGGATCCTTCCAACTCCTCTAAAGTCTCTCGAGTTTTGCGTTTCTTGATGGGAAGTGCCCTCTCCTGAACAGGCTTTACGGAAGACTCCTTCTGAGCTTTTTTCTTGGCCTCGGCGGTGAGAATGGCCGCGGCCGTGTATGCAGCGACTGAACCTGTCCCCACCACCGACTGTGAAGCAGCTGCAGGCTTGCGGCCACGTTTTTTGGGGGTGCTCAGCGGTTTCTGTTCTGATTTCCGCTTGCGCCCTCGGCGCACTTTGGCAACTGCCGCTTGCACCACTGGAGCCCCTGGTTCAGTTTTGGGAGCCACAAAGGGCATCTTTACAAGGAGTTTTCCTGGACTCTTTTCGACGACACGCTTTATTGCCACCCCTTCTGTGGCCTGCCGTACCTTGCCACTGCCTTTGGGCCGACCCCTCCGGCGACCAGAAGGTTTGACCACTTTAGGCTTCTTTGGTGGTCTCTTTTCTCTGCGAGAGGGGCTCCCTCGGCCCGTGACTGTGAAATCAAAGTCATTGGGATCCGTAGTGGTATCACCCACCTTTTGGAAGTATGCCATGAGCTCCACTTTGGAACGGAAGGCTTTCCCTTCTGGGCTGAAAAATAAAATCAATATATTTTGTATTATACATATTGAAGACTGTAATTCTGAGGAAACAATTTGAGAATTTGAGAAAGTGTATCTGTGTTAAATTAGAATTTTTAATCGTACATGTAAATCATGCAGTCCAAATAAAAATGAAATAAAAGAAAAAAAAAATTGTGTTACAGGAAGTAAATCATACAGACCTGTGGTCCAAATATGAATATTTTCTTGGATTTCAATTTAATTTATTTAAGCACCCTATAATAAAGAGTGATATCAAAAAAGAAAAAAAAATGGTGCGGGAAGTAAATCATACAAACCTGTAGACCAAATACAAATATTTTCTTTGATTTCACATTTATCTTTTATTAAGCTCCTTTTAATAAGAGTAAAATGAAATCAAAGAAAAAAAGACAGTGGGAACCATGACACATTGGTCAGTGTTGAACAGCATGCACCCTTATTCATTATGTCAAATTGTTTGGCAGAAAAATACACTTGACAACACTGAATTATTTAGCCATACAAAAAATCTTAGAAATCTAATCTAAACACTAATCTCTGCGAGCCCGACCAGTGTAATGTACAACTCTCTCTATACATGTCATTTAGATTTACTGAACAACCACTAAGTTGTTATATCGTGCTTCAAATACTGTTGGGACCTGTTACACAAGCTCACGTCTTACACTGGAAGCGACCAGTGACACGCCACCTCAGACAAATGTGATTAAAAGGCAATAGAACAATAACTAGATTAGTGTCCACACCAGAGCATGATAACGCTCTGTTTACAGGGTTCGTACACATTTTTACCAATAAATTTCCATGACTTTTGAGACAATATTCATGACCTAATGTTCAATTACTTTGCAAGAATACATGTAAAATAAGAAGAAACATCTATGTTAAAATGTAATGACTATTAATGCTACTTCTTTACTTTCTATTTGTTTTAATAATAAGTACAAGCTACGAATGTGCCAGACCATGCAGAGAACATATCACATCACTGAATATTATAATTTATTTAACCAATATTATCAACTAAACTCAGGACCTGAATTGCATTTAGGAAACCCTTTAGGTCTAAACAAGTAGCCTAGTATTCAGGTACAGAAATAAACTGTAAATTAAAAACAGATTAATCCATAAAATTAAAGTTACAAAAGTTATTTAGTCAAGAGCAGTGATTGATCCTTTTTTTTTTGTCTTTTGTTGTTTGATCAAATTTAATGACTGACGGCACAGCTTTATTAGGCTGCTGTCTCTTTAAGACCGACCGCACGTATCCAATATGCTGATTCACAACAACTGCTTACATTCACTTAAGACAAAACCTACTGTTTATGAGGATTCTCGCCAGGACGGGCATTTTGACAATTGTGTGTGTATTTGGCCGCTTAATCGCAATAAGGTGCGGAAAAATAACTCGATTTGGAACTCGCGAGGTGTTTGAGGCGGCTTTATGTGCGCGCGCTTTGGTTCTGACTGGAGCGCGCAAGTACCGAATGGTTTAAAAAGAGTTAAAAAGATGTGCAAATCATACTGTTTTTGTGCTGATGCAACACTGGCCCGATTAAGCAAGTGACAATTCTGTCAACTGTCCCGAAAATCTCGCATCGCAGCATGCAGCCGCTCTCTTGTAGTGTAGGCGAGATGCGCTGATGTGAAGCCGTTTTGAGAGTGAGAGAGAGAAGACGAGATACCTCTGACTCACTCTCACTGTTTTCATATGACTGATTTGATCCGATATTCTGTGTGGATTAATTTACACCTAACCTACACGCTCTATTAAATAAATGTTTGCGGGAATTTCCCGCATTATAAACACGAAACCTTCGGGAATGAGTAAATCTAGGCGATATACGCGCGATCCCACAACGAAATTCAGGATCTGATTCAAAAATATATTCTATTACACAGCGATTTGTGAAATAAATTTCCACGACTTTTCCAAAAATTTCTGGGTTTCAAAATTTTTCCAAAACTTTTCCAGGCCTGCAAATTGCCGTTTTAAAATTCCATGACTTTTCCAGGTTTTTCATGACCGTATGAATCCTGTGTTTATTATGAGCAAATGCTACATTTATGTCGTCTGCCACTTTAAATGCTCGAGCTCTGTAAAGCTGGATGGATTCTGATTGGCTGTCTATGTTTTTATCATTAATTTTTTAAGTAGTTCCAACTATATTGTTCTCTGTGATGTTATCGTTGTAGTTGTGGTGTGGACTCTGCTATTCTTTTAAATTAAGAATGAATTTTAAAACTTTATCGTTGTCATCCTTGGTGTGAACGGGCCTTAAGACTTTAACGACAATAAATTGAGAAAGACTCTTCATCAGTATAAAACTGACTTTGTATGGGCTAAAACAATTTTACATGTTAAAACTACATATAAATATGGTGAGAAATAAAAGATTATTTAAATTTGTAGGCCAGAGACCAAAAAAACCACAAGCTAGCTTTGACGTAATGGACAGAGGTATATAACAAACAAGATTCAAATAAATAATTCATGATATATGTAACCATATGTAAACAGGGAATATAGCACATCAGTTATGAGGCCCTAACTGGTACTTCCAGTGTTAACAGGTTTAGTTTAGTTGCGTAGCAGCATGCCGTCCCTTTTAATTAGCAGTCAAAGACTCTCCAAACACAATAACTTAACTTTAATAATGACTGATTTGTTGCATGTGTGTCATTTGGATGAAGTATTACGAAACAAATTTCATCACAGTTGCTCCCAAAACTCTACTAACTTCCAGTAACTTGTACTAACTTGATCAGGTACACATCAAATTTTCCAGCGGATCGCCCCGACTTGCGCTGTTTCAGCTTGCGCGTCCAACCTTGAGGCAGTGAAGGGTCGTCATACAGTGGGCCTCTGTCCCGAATGATGGAACGCCGCTGCTTGGCCGATGCGGAAGATTCTGGAGCGCTGAGAGCAGCTCCAACTTCAGGGTCAACGGGTTCAGACTTCCCTGCCTCTGTCTGTTGTCCAACATCCCCCTGCGTAAGGAGGGGCGGCTGTGGAGGAACAGACACTGTGGCCTCGAGTTTTTCCACATCTTGCCGTTCCCTTTTGTTTTTCTTCTGCTTCTGCGTCTTGTCTTTTGAGCCCTCCTGGTCTTCATTCTTGTCCACACCTCTGCTGACAACACAAGAAATAAGTGGCACACTGAAATAGGATGACAGTCTTACGGGTCTGTATTCAAGTCAACCGCTTGTCTAAATGAAGTATTTTTTTTTACTGAACAGAAGTGCTGCGTTTGCCATCATAAATTCAATATTTTGGCTTCAAAGCATGCTCATTTTCAGATCACGCAAGCTCTATTAAATACCACCAAAGAGCAGGCAAGATGTGGCCTGAATTTGAAGTGTCAGCATAAGACTCGGTTAACCAAATAAACTGATGCAGTTTGCACCTTAACATCTTTAGACATCATGTGAAACCTGAGTCTAGGATGTGTCTATTTCGTAACATCAGGAGAAACACGTTCAATTTGATTTCTACTCTGCTTACAGACACATGGAAATCACCCTGGAGGTGTCGAAAGGCCTGTGTCAAGCAAAACCTTGACGTGGAGGTTGAATCATTGAGTCTTCAGAGGATGGAGGAATTTCCCACTTGTCTGTGGCTCGTCGATCAAAGCGACAACAAACTCCTTGTCATTTTTACAAAAGAGGTTAGAAATCAACTTAATTTGCAATAAACCTAATTGGCAGACTACTCTAAAAACGTATGCTTTTGTCATCGGGACCACATGGCAGTTTGGTGTTTGAGTAATGAACAACAAACTAAATATTTCGCCCATAAAAACATCAGATCACAATAAAACACTTATACATCGTGAACGTCATTTCCACATCTACAGCAAAGAAAAACTGAGAGATTTAAAGGCAAAAAATAACTACCAAAATATGCTGCCTACTTATTTTGAATTATCGTTCCAAGTTTACAAAATTTTCACAGCCAGACTGAATTAAATGACACATTTTTTTTTATTTTCTTAACATTTAGAGTTACTCTATCAGGGTGGAGACTGTAACAGATCCCACATGTTCAAATGTTGTCACTTTCAATGACAGCAGGTGAAGTCAAGCGATGAAAACAACCACAAAATTTACCAGGTAGAAAGCTGAACGAATAGTTACTTGGTTTTTTTATCTTACACTCACTAAAACAATGACTAACTATGTTTCAGTACATCAACAAGAGTCACCACACCTGAGGTTATAAACAAACATTCACTACAGATTACAGAGTATTCAATTTTGATGTGTACGACTTAGCACATTATCATACTATATTGCAAAATAAAAAACATATTTGAATTCTATTTAGCTACTTTATGAGTATATATGCTGTACTTAGCATGCATATTAAGTATTAGGGCTGCACAATTAATCAAATTTCTAATCGCAATTACAATTACGGATGCCACAATTATATAATGGTTCAAAGCAGCAATTAATCGTTCAAAGTCCACTTATGTTATTCTGCATGCTTAAGATGTTTTTTTTTCTTTCTACGTTATCTTAAGGGGTTTTCCATTGTTTTAATTTTAGTATAACATTATAATACCATGCATATTTTTACCTTTTTATTTCAAGAGAAACCAATCCGATGTATAGTTGACATTTGAGGCTTAATACTAGTGTTTTCAGCTTGTTTATTTTCATATAAAAATATGGCATGCACTTGCTTCAAACAAAGGTTTAAACATCATTCATTTAATCGAAAATTAATTATCGCAATTACAATTTCAAAGGAATAATCGACAATTATGATTTTTGTCATAATCGTGCAGCCCTCATAAGTATAGCTAGAATATTTAATTTGCACTATAAACCCTGAGCTACCATTTCCCATCATGCATTTTCACCGGTTTTAAAACTTTAGTAGAGCGCAACAGTTGGGTTTCAGAAGCAGAAATCACATTTTCAAAACAGAGAACTTGAATTTTAAAAATAACATAAAAGTTTTAAGAGCTCAAAGACTGTTAAGTGATCATATCATATATGCTTCTGTAGAAGTCAGTGAAAATTTAAGTTTTAAAAGTTGCTTAATATAAACCATTTAACTTAAAATGGTTTCTTTTAAAAAAGAAGCTTAACAGTCAAATTCCCAGTGAAAACCTATGATATCCATAATCCAAAAATGAGATACACACCAAAACATTTATTTAGAAATGAAAATCATGGCAAAAATTGTTCTGAAGTGACTGCTCACTCTCAAAATGCACTGCAAATAACATAATCAAGTCTGCCTCCCAAGTCTCAAACTACTTATTTCCATATATATGAATATATTTTAGAATGTAATGCTGTTTTGCTTAAAATTCACCAGTTTTAGTTTTCACATTTTTTAAAACAATTGCATCACAACGTTTCATGGGATGAGTAGTTATGTTGAGGTTCTGGAAACTCTGAATATGATTTAAATTCTTGGTGACACATAAAAGAGGAGTGACAGCATGAGATAAAGAATCCTTCAACCAGCCAGGATCAAAAAAAGACATTGGTTTCTACTTGACTTTTAAATAAAACACTAAAATAAGTTTAAAAGAATGAACTTCTAATGTTTTAACTAATAAACCCAAACTTCTACAGACTGCACTGCATCCTCAGTGACATTCACTTGACTTCTTGATTTATATCTTTTGAAGAGCAAGTGAATATACATTTCTACAATTATTCTGTTAATAAACCATCCAAGAAAGTCATCATCATTTTAGGCAAAACCTGCATCAATTCATCAATTTAGCTGGACAAATATGTTAATTCTGACATAAAACATTTTTGGGAAGTTCACATCCTGCATTGTGACTTGCACAACCCCATTCAAAATCAATTCAAATGCCTTTTTTAATACATTTTGCATATATGTTATGCACACAACTTTTATGACTTCATGTTAAATGAGAAACTACATGGAATATATTTGTAAAATGATCCACAATGCAGGACCACCTAAAATGAGTTAAAGACGATTAAGTTATTAAAAATCTAGGAAAATCCAGTCACATGACCAAATATATACAATTTGCCTTATTTACATATATTTTTTCATTTAAAATTTTGCTATGCATTCACATTTATTAATTTACAACTTCAGCATGTGTTGCATGCTCCATGAAATGATTGCTAGGACAGAAAGTTTCATTTGGCGTAGATGAGAAAAATTTGGCGTATTCTGGTTGTTAGCCATGGAAAAATTTATAGATGTGACCTTATGCATGAACTACAAGCCAGTAGCCAGTACCTGCCCTTGCAATGAATTCATGGAGCATGCAACACAGGAAGAAGTTGCACAGGATGCAGTTGACATGTCACAAGTGTGTGCACAAGACATGAAGCAGTGTCTTGCATGTCACTCAGTTTGTGCAAATCCCCCTGCGGTCGACCACACACACACACACACACACACACACACACACACACATACACAAACATGATGCTGCTAGATCCGTTGGCTGGCTACCGGAAGTCAGCGCAACAATATCACCAGTCTCACATGGGAGTGCCTTGTGCATTGCTAAAGCAAGCACACTGTCTATTTCAGTGATGCGAGAAAAACAAGTGTGTTTTGCACCTGGAGTTATATGGTTTGCATGCTGCAGGGGCAAAACGAGCAGCAATAACAACACAAGAGACACACACACACACACTGTGACATCAGGCAGAGAAATAACATTAGCACACTGGCCAACTTGCATGCATATGCAAACTTGGTACCTGATGATGCACAGCTAGTACCCACACAGCACAACACCATTGCATTGGGCTAAAACGCATCTTAACCTCATTTCTAAGCACTTAGTCAAGCCATTCCACGCCAGGACAGGCAGATCTATCTAGAGCAAATCTCATTTCGGTCCCCTGCCTTTTCCTGCAGCGCCACAAGCGAGCTAACTTACTTCAGTCCGCTGTTTTTGACAGCTAGCGAGCGCCTGGAATTAAACGACACGGGAGCGCCTTAACATTGCCGCGAATATCAGCCAAACAAAACGCGTGCGTCCAAACCCCCAGGCTGCCTTTCGCTCTAGATTTCAGAAGAGTTTTTGAAGTAGCGTCAGAAAAGGACACCGAACACACACTGGGCTAAAGCGCGCGGTTCTCGTGGCGCACAAAGTGTCCGCTGATCGTGGAAAAAGAGCGGGAGAAATGCGAGTGACGTATCTCAACGCCTTCGCGGGCTAGCGCGGCTAACACCCCCCCCTCAGCCTTTTGACAAAATATCACAGCGACGACCAAAACCGACGCCATCGCCGCTCGCGACGCCTGACATTGGAATCCGTGACAATGGGAATGGATGCGGTTCACACTTACAGTCTCTCCTCTCCGCTCTCTGCGGCGGCCATTTTTATTTAAATAAATAAATCTCCAAAAAATCACGCAACATCTTTGTGGATACCCCTCACCCTTCTCCCCACTGCCTCTAACACAACACCATCCTTCGGACGCGAGATCTCGCGAGAGGTGGGGTGGAAGGGAAAGGGGGTATAGCGCGTACGTTCTCGCGAGAGCTAAGCAGTGGCTAACCAGAGAGAGAAACAACGTCCAGGGCGAGGAGAGCTGCATTGCACACCAGAATAATAGTGCATAACTGTATTATTCCATTCTGTGACAAAGTCCTGTTTGTCTCAGATAAATCCATGTCAAGTTTGTGAATGTGTTTTCAGATATTTTTGCCTTGTGACAAAAATGTAGATTTATAAAATGTATAAACACCCTTTTCAAACAGGTCTCTGGAAGACTATGAGTGTCACTTTAAATCAATAAAAAATACATTTGATTTATATATATATATGTGTGTGTGTGTGTGTGTGTGTGTGTGTGTGTGTGTGTGTGTACAGGTTTATATATCCTGGTGGTGACTTAAACCTGAATACACACAGACTCATGGGGACTCGTGTCACGGTGGGGACCTAAATTGAGGTCCCCACGGGTACAAAAGCTAAATAGACTTTACAGTTTAATTGAATTTACATATATTTTTAAAAGTTAAAAAAAAAAAAGTTTAAAACAATAATTGTAAAAACAGCAATTATACATTGTTTGAATTGTTTTTTCTATTTATCTAAATCACAAACCTGAACAAGCAAGAATAAGGCTGTTTATGCCAGTGAAACTCATATGTTGTGCAGTTGTAACTTTCTTCAATTACATATTTTGCTTCACATTGACATTTTCATCAGTCCAGCTGAGAGCAATCAACAAGTGCTGTGAGGTGACGTTTGCAAGGTTGACATTTGTAATTTATTTTTTTCCCAACTTCCTCTTTTAACACATGAATGCGATAATGAGGTAAGAAAAGGAGGAAATGAGAGTACTATTGGGGATGTCCCATGTCTTTACTTACAGGCCCACAGATAAAGGTATATTCACAGACTTGGCAGAAAAGAAAGACATTTGAAGAAATGCACATTTATGTAACCTTTACCTTTAAAACTGAATCAACATCAAATGGAAATACCATGACTCAATAAAAACTCTGCCATTTGCATTTTAAATAATTGTCCAATCCATATGTTACATGGTGAGATTTTTATGAATTTGGATTGGAGTTCTTGAGAATGTTTTCCTTCTATTCAGTTGAGCTTATTTTAGTCTCCCATCCTCCTGCAATCAAAAAACACTTGCTTGGTTATTCAACAACACTCACATCTGAAACAGCGAAAACAGAATAAATCTGACAGCTACAATCTCTTCAGAGGCACTAAATCTATACTAAGGCCCATCACTATAGATAGGCTTAGAATAGAATATAAAATAAAATATGTACAATGTTAGATAACAGATAAAAAATAAACGGCCCTATATTTTAAAACTGAGATATTTTTTGCCATTTTCGATAGCATTTTTGCACCAAACACTGCTTAATTTCTGACCCTGCCTGGAAGACACAAAAAAGTAGTGATAGAGTGATACAAGGGTATAGAATTTAGTAGTGATGCTAAGGACATGTCCCTACCAATATCTAGCAACTACTGAATTGTCCCTAGCAATAATTTTGATCATGCAATTAAATGTCTGTCGTCTGCTGTTACGTCCCCACCAATGCAATGGAAAAATCAAACCTGCCTTGGAGTGATATATCAGAGCCATGTCATAGCGTCCCAACTAAATTCTACACCCTTGAAAATCACAAGCAACACCCAGCTTTGGAAACTAGAGTTTTGCTACATAAAGTTTAACCATGATATTTGTAGTAAAACTGTGGTTATGCAAAAAAAATGTAACAAACATTTTTTTTAATGAATTAATGTCTATTTTTATTAAGTAAGGATACATTAATTACAAAAATAAATGTACAAAAACGTTCTGTTCATTAATGAATCGTTAAGAAATGTGTTTTCCACAAAAATATAAAGCAGCACAACTGTTTTCGAATAATCAGAAATGTTTTTTAACAGTGAATCATCACATTAAAATGATTTCTGTAGCATCATGCGACACTGAAGACTGGAGTAATGGCTGCTGAAATAGTACATATTTCACAATATTACTGTTTTTATTGTATTTTTGATCAACTAAATGCAGCCTTGGTGAGCATAAACCATAACATTACCAACCTAACTAACCTTTGAATGGTAGTGTATTTGTAAGAAACTAATTATCTTTATTAATTATATGGTTCTGAAAACCTAAAAAGGAAGAAAATTGATTGAAATTAATCTGTTGTAGTGCATCAAGTTCTAAAAAACGTTAAACATAATGCAAAGCATACAGCAAAATGCATGGATTTGATTGGGTGCGTATCTAATCTACTCATCTACTCCACAACAACATGCAAAAAACCCGAGGCCACATCCACCCATTCTCCAGCCTGTGGGCAGTACAAAATTGAAACTGAACAGTGGCGTGGTGCGCGTGGTGTGTTGTTGTATTAGTCATACAATACTGATTAAAAGAGTTCAGTGATGCAAAGGTCAACAGCTCATTTGACTGGAATCAGCTGAAAAACAGGTGGAAGCAGCGTAAGGTTCGCTGGTCTTCAGTGGTTTACAATGATCTTCCAGCCTGGCCGAGCTGGTGTTCAGCTGGTCACCCATTCTGACTAGAGCCCAAACCCCCTGACAGACCAGACCGGGAGACCAGCGAACCAGTTTGTCTTAGTGTAAACAGTTTTTTCTTTTACCCAGTGGGGAAGACGTTTTTCACTATACTGTTTAGACCAGTGGCTCTCAATTACATTTGCAACAGGACTTAAGGCTGATGATACATGAGGCAACTTTTTGAACAATGTTGTCATCAACGGGCAACCAGGTGAGACACAGGGCTCATGACCGATCTAAAGTATTCAGATAGAACTTTGTTACCCATTCTTAATGGGAAAGTGCCCAAGCAACATTGCTCAAAAAAAGTTGGCTGGCAAAATTGCTCAAAAAGTTGCCCCGTGTATCATCAGTCTTAGAATCTATCTATCTATCTATCTATCTATCTATCTATCTATCTATCTATCTATCTATCTATCTATCTATCTATCTATCTATCTATCTATCTATCTTATTTAAAGCAACAGCAAGTGTTAACAATCAATAATAAATATGGCTTAATGTGATAATATGGCTTCATTTTACTCAGTATATTAAAAATGCATTATTTGCATTTTATTTTCATTAACATTATTTTTTATTAATTGCATTTCACATAATTTTTGTCTTTGCTGTCAATGACCGTATCTGAACAAACCAGATGAGAACTACTTTAGGCGAAGTGTTATGACTTTATTCAGCATTAAATATTCCCTGTGTTCTGCAGGTCGGGTCGTAGTTTCCCAGAGTGCCCTGAAGATAGTGATGTCAAAACCTGCACCCAAGACATGGATCCTGTGGCCTTCAACACCCACCCATGAGTTTTTTACCCATGCACACAGTATATGTCATTACTTACAGAGTGAGAGCTGGCAACAAAGATCTGAGAACACCATTCACAGGTACAAAGGTCCCTAGATGCATATTTCGTATATGAAAGGTATTTATGTGCATAAAATATTAATGTGAGCCGATTTTCATCTGTGTTTCAGGTTGACTGAGTGTTCAGCGGGGGTTGCGGAGCAGTTAGCCTCCACCCAGCGAATGGCAGAAGATCTGATCGTGGTCCAAAGTGCTTCGTAATGGAGAGGAGCTCAAGAGCACCCTGCAGGACTCAACTCAAGGTGATGGTCAATATATAAAATAGAAGGGAGTATGCTTATTGAAGTATGATATCTGGTTTAGAATCACTGATAGTGAAAGTTTTAGCAATAAAATGTTAAAATATACATTTATTTAAAATGAGAAAAGCTCATGTAAGAATGCTGCTAGAATGTTGAAATTCTGGCTGATACAATAAGCCAATAATTATTTTATGTTATGATCTATCACTGATAACTAAAAAACATCTAATACATTTTTCTTCTGATAATAAAATTCTATACTATTTAGTCTATAAATATTGTAAATATTCACACACGCATATATATATATATACAGTATATATATATATATATATATATATATATTGGACTTATGGCTTTGAATAGACATCTTGAAAGGATGTAGAAAAGACTTTGTAAAAAAAAAAAAACGTTTTCCTTGCACAAATTACCACACTGCATCATATTTGCTGAACGAAATGCTTCCAATAATTTTTGGTTTTGGGGTGTTGATCGTTGAAGGCCTAATTCTGATTTCAAGGTTAGAAATATGGCCCGTGACAGATGAAAATGCAAACATGAGCCAGATGTTTTCTGCTACATCTGTGGGTGTTTTACTACATCCAAAGAGTGACAGAAAATTGCAGATTTTGTAAAAAAAAATATATATATAAACGCTTATGATGAACATTGACATTTGATTTTGTTATTTTGATAGATGGAAAATAAATCGTTTCCTGATATTAGGCATTGTTATATATATATATATATATATAAATATGAAAATATACTTTGAAAATTTAGTATTTTGTGAAGAAAAAAAAACTTGTACATGATCAAAAGTTTGTGATATTTTTGAACACAGCATCAAATTAGGTAATATTAGGCCTTTTTAGCAAATCAACAGATTCCCCCCCCCCCCCCCCCCCCCCCACGGCGACGGTCAACAATACACAGTCA
>NW_015505243.1:648935-693853 GCF_001515645.1 Sinocyclocheilus grahami
TGCAGGGCTGCTAAATATTACATTGAAAATGTTCACTCATTTAACAAAAATATCATTTATCAGTCTTTTTTGAAGTTTCAGAATTCTCAGCTGTATAGAGACATTTCTAGCACTTTTCTCAATAATATTGATCCATTTCTAGCAAAGTAATTATAGATGTTTATTGTAAAAACCACATGGCATGTGTTTTCCAGCTGTATTTTGGTCGCAAATGTCTGTATGGTGATATACTTGCATTGTTTCCCCCACAGCCGAGGTATAGCCTGAGAAGTCGGAAATCTTTGTGTGGTCCAGAAGTTAGCAGAGTGAAGGACTGGTGCAGAATATCAGGAAAAGGTTTGATTTCCATCTAAAGATCTGATCCAGTGAATAACAGAGATACCAGATCATCAGAAAGCTCTAAAACCTCTGAAAGATGGGAGATCTCAGACATTTCATCCATTCTGAATGTATGCTTCCTTTTCAATCTTTATTTGTTCCGTCAGATGTTTTGTTTTTATATATCCAATAAATAAATTCCAGTGTAACAACTGAAGGTTCAACTTGATCTTTACTGCAAGTATGGCAGGTTACTTGTTTATCTGACTTTCTAAGCAAAACTGACATCTAATGGCCAAACTGTGTAATGGACGCCAACAATTATAGAAAAGGCTCAAACCACCTTCCTAGTCAAATACTGTCATCACTGTAGTTAGTGGGGGTCAGGTCCTTTTTGCTCCTTTTTTTAGGTTAAAAGTGGATTGAATTCTGTACTATATATGACACATGCAGGAATAGATTTAGAATGGTCTGTATGTCATTATAACTCCAATGATTAAGCAGTGATGATAAACATGCAAAAAATGTATTGCATAGAGAGACGCGTGAAGAGATCCAGTCCTGCAGCTGGACAGACTCTACTGACTCAGCCCGTACGAACTCAACTTATATAAACATTGCCGAATTTGATGGCGCCCTTTCCACCCATAACATGCTCATTTATGGGAAAACACACTCAGAAGGTTCACACTGCTGACAGAAAGGCAAAAAGTCGGGTTAATCTCACAAAACCTGTCATGGACATGTCAGAGGTATTTTTACTCCAAGATCATAAATTATTTTTAAAAAGATACATTATTTATTGACATCTATTGTTAGGACCATTAATGTTTTTGAATTGGTTTTGAATTCTGTGTGACATTATTTCCATGACAAATTAAGCATTTCTCTACAAATGACCATAATCCAAAAAAGAATTAAAAAAAAAAGTCATGGTAATATTTGTTTTGCTGCTTCTCATTTGTTCATTTTCTAGAAATGTGTAATACCAATTATTATTTAGTGTGATATGTTGTGGTATTCAACCATTGATTATTCAAACAATGCATCATTTGCCATTAAAGGAGTAGTTCACTTCCAGAACAAAAATTTACAGATAATGTACTCACCCCCTTGTCATCCAAGATGTTCATGTCTTTCTTTCTTCAGTCGTAAAGAAATTATGTTTTTTGAGGAAAACATTTCAGGATTTCTCTCCATATAATGGACTTCTATGGTGCTCCCGAGTTTGAACTTCCAAAATGCAGTTTAAATGCAGCTTCAAAGGGCTCTAAATGATCCCAGCCGAGGAAGAAGGGTCCTATCTAGCAAATCGATCAGTTATTTTCTAAAAAAATTACAATTGATATACTTTTTAGCCTCAAACGCTCATCTAGCTCTGCATGAACTTAGCTTTTTCCGGTCCAAGACAGTTAGGGTAGGTCTAAAAACTCCCATCTCATTTTCTCCTCCAACTTCAAAATCATCCTACATCGCTGCAGAAGTACCGATCCAGTGTTTACAAAGTGAACATGCAAAGAAGATCAAATGCCCTTTACAAAAAAGCCCCCGGCAAACCAGCGATGTAAGACGATTTTGAAGCTGGAGGAGAAAATGAGATGGGAGTTTTTTGACATACCCTAATTGTCATGAACTGGAAAAAAACAGAGCTCTTGCAGAGCTAGACAAGAGGAGGTTAAAAAGTATATAAATTGTCATTTTTTTAAAAGAAAATAACTGGTCGTTTCGCTAGATAAGACCCTTCTTCCTCGGCTGGGATCGTTTAGTGCCCTTTGAAGCTGCATTTAAACTGCATTTTGAAAGTTCAAACTCAGGGACACCACAGAAGTCCATTATATGGAGAGAAATCCTGAAATGTTTTGCTCCAAAAACATAATTTCTTTACGACTGAAGAAAGAAAGGCATGAACATCTTGGATGACAAGGGGGTGGGTACATTATCTGTAAATTTTTGTTCTGGAAGTGAACTACTCCTTTAAGGGTTGTACAGACAATGTGCTATTCATGACATATCATGACACCCAATTAGATCCACCCAAATTCAAAACTGGCTAAAAGTTCAGCCCCCCTTTGAAACATTCTCAACTTGAGCTACTGGTGCAATGTAGGTCAAATGGGACAGTCCATGTTTACAACCACTTTAGCTCTCCTCCAAAACCCACATAGTTTTATGGGGTGTAAGTGTTTATTTATGAATTTATGAAATATAAACGATCTCCCCGATTGGGATTTCTTTTCAGAAAGGGGGAACGTTCCAATCCTTTTGAAAGTTTTTCCTTTGCATCAGATTTCAAGCGCAGACCCTTAGGAAAAGAAAGAGAGAGAGGGATAAAAATGAGAAACAGACTTTGGGAAAAGAGGAGAGAGATGGAGGGGGTTGAAGCTCGGTTTCATATGTCCTGCAGGAGGAGGAGGAGGAGGAGGAGGTTTTCAGTTTAACACACTTTGGCGTTGTAGAGTCCCACAAAAGAACAGACAAGCAACCGGTGGAGAGCGACAAGAGCGGAGCTGTAACGTTTCAACATTGTAACAATGTAACGTTGCGACATTGTAACATTTGTTTTGTTTGAGGATCCCGCTTAAAATACACGCCGACATTCGAAAGGGGTTTTCAAACAGCGAATGTGGATTGTGTTTGAAGCAGCTGAGTGTGCATTTTTTGGGGGATACGGTTGTACCGAAAGGAAACGGGGGGGGGAAAACCCGTCGGGATAATAACGACAATATGCGGCGCCGTTTACATTCCGCAACCAGAAGTTTAGCGAAGGCGAAATTGGGAAAGTTAGTTTTAAAACGCGAGTGTCAGAACCTCTTTTGCTTTGGAAACGTCATGTGATAATGATCATCTCTTCTGTTATGGATTTATAGCGTTCTGCACATTCTGTAACCGCGACACTGTAAATGGCATAAGAAGATGATGGAATTTCACAAAGGTCATTTGACAAAAGCGCATTGGGAGCTCTTTATATCACGTTTGCTTGGACTTGTATGTGGTTCTGGTTAAACCGATCGTTGATGGCTGTTTCTGTTCGGATTTACTCTCCACCGGCTGATCAGGGGGGATCGATCCGCCTGATTCACCCTCTCCAGCATCTACAGGAGGACGACCTCGGGACGCGAGAGTGGCTGGTGGTTTTGGACCTGGACTGTTTCGAAGATTCGGCTTTTATAGCTGGACCTGGATCATAAAGCTCATTCACTGGAAACCGTCCGCGTCTTGTGTCCTATATGCCTGCGTGAGGGTTTCGCAGGCAGGGATGCAGTTGAATCGACCCAAGAGCGCGCATCTCATCAGCTCCAGTCCGCACAATTCATCCTCCTATTCCAGCCAGTTCAAAAGCATGCGCTTCTCATACCACATCAGCAGCGGGTTACCCAGCCCACAGCCTGCCCTGCGCAGATCAGGTGAGTCTGGAGCTTAGTTAAGGTTAGATGCTCTGTACGTGTATCCGTACAGAGAGATTTGGTTTCGCATGCAGTTCTGCCAAAGCATCATTACAAATAACAGAGGTGACATTGATGTATGCACATGCAGATGTGTCAGTGACAAATAAGGATGATAGGAAGGAGAATTTGTGTAAAAATCAAGTTTAATGTGCCAACGTCTTGGAAAAGTAATATTTAGCATTGTTGGTGTCAATGTTAATGTTGAAAAGTTTCAAGAAAAGGGGATTTAATAACTCTCTAAAATGTCAAGTGATGTAACCACTGTTCTCAAATGTATATTTTTTAAAAAGTTTCAATCGTAAATTACAGTATTTGAACATGGCTTTTCATTAAAAGGTCAAAATATGATATTTGATATATGATAGCCCAGTCACGAAGTCCTGTCTGTTTTGATGGTTTTCTTGTCACATGACAACAAAATGGCTTCCTGTGTGTTGGTTATGCCTCACTGTTTTTAATTTGGATGGCGTTTTTTATATATATCAGCGTTTATTTTAATATTAATATTTTAAATCAAAATTACATAACTGGGGTAAGATTTTTTTCAAGGTCTTTGTGCTCACAAAGGCTGCATTTATTTGATAAAAATACAGTAAAATATTTAAGTAATATTGTGAAATATTACAGATTTAAATAACTTTTTGATTTCAATGCTTAACCGCTTTAAAAAAAAATTAAGAAAAAAAATTAAAATATTTTAAAACAGATAAATGCATTTTAAATCGGTCATATTTAGGCTACCTTTTATTACTGTTTACTTTGTTTGATTATGCTGAATTAACGCTTTTTTTATACAAATAATAATTTAAAAATGAAATATGCCAAACTACTTATGAAGAAACAACATTTCTTTGAACAAGAATTTTATTGTTTTAATATGACATTTTGTCTTATTTATAATCTCTGGATGGTTACATCACCTTGACATTTTTTACTTTAAAAGTGCAGAAAAAAAAATATCAAAAGGACATTTATTCAGAAAATGAAAACATGTTTATCATAGAAGAGGTTCATTAGAGTCATTTTTTTGTATGAATTGCTTTTCTTTATTTCACTTTTTAGATCCGGACTACAAAAACGATCATCATTGACCCATACAGTATATGTATATAGCTAATGATCTGGTAAACCAAAGCTTGCAGGTTCAAACCCCACAATGGTAGATCTATTAACTGTGACCATTGTGTCCTTGAGTAAGACTCTTAACTTTAGCTGACTCCAGAAGAACAGAAGCTTTTTGCTACATTTTTACTACAGTTCTACAATTGCTACGCCAACACATCAGACCAATTAACGACAACTCAGTCGCATGACAACCCGGCTATATTATGATAATATAAAAGAACAGACATACATCATTTTTACATAGAGTAAATGAGCACACATTGTGACCCTGTAAATTGCTTTGGATAAAAGCTTCATCTAAAGTAACACGTGTTGATGTGAATGGAAACATAGATGTTGAATGCTTGGAATTCTTGATGTGTTTCTCTCTGAGAGTAAGCTTTGGCTCCGGATGTCTTCAAGACTAGAAAAATGCCACCACTCCAGTCCTTGTGTCTAGCATGTTGTGTAGGCGCTTGTCCCAGAACAATTACCCGTACACTATATTAAGGGGCGGCCAAGCTTATTTGAATGATTACCAAAATAAATCAGCATTTGTCTTATTTGTCCTACACAGCATAGAAGCAATTGTGCTCTGAATGGATGGACCTGAAGACAAGGTCATCAGTCAAAGTGGCATAATGTATTATCCTGCCACTGCATGTTAGTCTCAGAGGACGGCTTGTCACTAAATCAATGCTCAACGTTCCGAGTGACATTTTCATGTGATTCCCAATTTTAAGGAGATAGTACTCCTGTATAAAGAGCATGCAGTGAGTGTCTTGATAATACAGTGCAATATATTCCAGTTTGCAGCAGCCACAGTAATCTGTGTAGATAAGCATGTGTTGGTGATCCAGTTCGTCAGATGTTGGTTGTGCATGTAATGATATTCACATGCTCTGCTGCTCACTTGCTGATAAGGCAACAGTGGAGACCTTGAAGCGGAGCCTGACCGGAGTCCCTTTTGGTGTTACACTGCCATGTTTGGTGTTTGGTGCTATGCTGCCACTGCCATGTTTGTACTCGGGTGTGTGGTTACTTGAGGGTCTGTCAGTTTGGGATATTTACTCAAGCATTGCGCTGTGAAATCCAATTAAATGCGTCTGGAGTTCACTTCAGTTCAGTGGGTCTCATCTGTGCTGACCACCAACTCACTCTTGGCTTTCAGAAACATGTCAGCGGGGTTTGATGCACTGGAAGGCCAAACACATGAAGAGTTGTCCCCGGTGAATGTCTTTCTTTAATAACTCGTGGCATTTGCTCAATCTATTACCCTTGAAGAGCTCCTGTGGTGAAAATCAAGTTGTTCACATGTCTGTAATATGGTGTTTTTTAAAGGGATGGTTCACCACCAAAATTAAAATTCTGTCAATTTCGCACACTCAGGTTGTTCCAAATCTGAGTTTCTTTCTGTGTTGAACACAAAAGAAGATATTTGTTGGTAACCAGACAGTTGCTGGTAGCCATTGATAGTATGGAAAAAATACTATGGAAGTCAATAGCTACCAAATGTTATTTTCTCGATCAGGATTTGAATTCAAATCATAAAAATATTGCAAACCATAACAATGTACCCAACATAGTTGACTGGCAATTAATATACTCCTTGACAATAGCTAATTGGAGATCAAATATAGAAAAAAATAAGAGGACATTTAGCATAATGTGTTCAAAATGCTGGCTGCAGAAGAGAATTGCATCACATGATTCTGGTCACATAGATTTATGATAATTTTATTTATTTTTTTCCCTCAGGGGGTGTTTGGTTAGTAACATAGTTGACAGAATTTTTGTGGACAAGAATTACTGGTAAATTAAATATTTTCTCATTTGAAAGAATAAAATGAAATGTTTTCTTATTTGAAAGAATTTTTTTTTTTAACTTTTTTAGAATTTTTCCAAGATATTTAGATTGTAGAAATAAATTTAATATAGATAATCTTGACTGTAACATTTTTTTGTTCATTATTTTGAACAAGACTCGCTCAAATCAAAAAGCAGACTTTGCAAAAAATGTATTTTAAGGCAATTTCAAGCAAACGGAAAATCTGCATGCACAAAATATTGGTGTGAGATTTTTGTATGTATTCACTTAATTGCTAAAATATGATATTTCTAGAGAAAATTGTTAGTAAAAACAATTATCATCAATGGACATGAAATGTACCCTAAATTATAGAATGACCGAAGCATTAAATTCGGCATGAAATGGAAGTTGCGTTTGTTTGTCTTTTCTTCCCTATTGTCTAATTTGATTTCATGGTGACTTTAAACTTTGGTGCTGCTGTATTTGCATATGAATGTTGCTTTAAATTGTGTGGCTTATACATAGCTGTTGTTGTGCAATGCATGATGATGTCTTGTTCAGTAAGTCTGTGTAATTCAGTAAAATGAATGCATCCCAGCACATCAGAAATAATATGATGTTGAGGTTAAAGGGATAGTTCACCCAAAAATGAAAATGTGATGTTTATCTGCTTACCCCCAGAGCATCCAAGATGTAGGTGACTTTGTTCCTTCAGTAGAATACAAACGAAGATGTTTATCTCAAATCGTTGCAGTCTGTCAGTCATATAATGTAAGTGAATGGGAATCACGGCTTTGAGAGTCAAAAAAACATACACAAACAAAACCAAATTAAACCCTGCGGCTCGTGACGATACATTGATTTGTAAAGACACGAAATGATCTGTCTGTGCAAGAAACTGAACAGTATTTATATCGTTTTTTTACCTCTGATTCACCGCAATGTCTGAACTGTCATGAGCGCATTCTCAACAGCCGGCGTGTGAAGCGTCTTCTTCTTCTTCTTGCTCAATGTATCGTCACGAGCCGCAGGGTTTAATTGGGTTTTGTTTGTGTATGTTTTTTTTTACTCTCAAAGCCGTGATTCCCATTCACTTACTTTACATGACTGACAGACTGCAACGGTTTGAGTTAAAAATCTTCGTTTGTGTTCTACTGAAGAAGCAAAGTCACTTACATCTTGGATGCCCTGGGGGTAAGCAGATAAACATCAAATTTTCATTTTTGGGTGAACTATCCCTTTAAAGAAGAAAGAATGAATGTGGAGTCGATATAGTCTTGTGGCTGATTTAATGCAAGAGGAGCAAAATGATCTCGCTTGGACTCGTGAATGGGATCAGTTTTCATGCATAAAAATAGCATGTGGGTTTTCTATCCTCGTTAACATATGGGGTCATTGGGTTTTTGCATTGTTAGCCTAAACTCACTTGGATCTGATATAATCAATATAACTTCTGTATCAAATGTGTTTGAACACTCTTCAAGTGTCTGTTAAAAGATTTGCAATTTAAAGAGGGTTTAAATTTATGTGCATTCTTTGCATTGAGTTTATTTATGTAGTATGTATGTATTTTTTAATGTTTTTGAAATAAGACTCCTATGCTCACAAAGGCTGCATTTATTCATTTGGGTAAAAATAGTAATATTGCGAAATATTATTACAACTTAAAATAACTCTTTTCTATTTGAATATATTTTAAAATGTAATTTATTCCTGTGATGCAAAGCTGAATTTTCAGTATCATTACTCCAGTCTTCAGTGTCACATGATCCTTCAGAAATCACTCTAATATGCTGATTGCATTATTACATTATTATTATCAATGTTGAAAATAGTTGTTCTGCTTAATATTTTTATTAAAAAAAACTGATCTTGAAAACTTGCATATTACCATTAGTTTAATGATGTTTTGTTTTGGATATGGTGCATTGGTAGTATTATGTTTTTTTATGTAACAAGCCAATGGCATATTTTCTGAAGTACAATGGCGTATCATATAAATAAATATTTTAATCATTCAGTAGTACTGTGGTGCTATTATCATTTGATACCATTATTGCACCATGATTTTACCACAGTATTTTTTTTAACCGGAAGACCTCAGTGGAAACTTGTGCTTCTCTTCATTTTAAGAATATATGATCCTTCATCCTTATGTAGAAATAATGGCAGAAACCATATTTCACACCATGTTTTCTGTGTTCTGTTTGCCTTGGATGAAGGAGTTTCATTGGAAAATGTTGGATTGTAAGGGAAGAACGTGTTGCAAAAACTTGGACCCGTCTATTCTTAACAGGGTGTGTATCTGCGTAACGCAGCCCGAGTACGATCAGCCCCATAACTCCCATGATCATTGTCACATAGTTTTGGAAGACAATCTTATCTCCTCCCAGACAGTTATCACGGGTAGCTGTAAGCGAGAAAACTCTAGCTCTTTCACTTCTCAGCGTTCAGAGCGGCTGAATTGCTGTTATTATGACGGCGTGAAAGCACAGCATCATTGGTCAACGGCCAAATCGGTAGATGAGTAGGAAGTCTGTCTGGCTGCTCGGCCTGGCGCTCTCTGTGGAGAATTACACTTGTGTGAATGAGCCAAACTCTTTGTAAATCTCCAGAGCGCCGTTAAAGAAACAGTCCTCGAGATGTATCCATATATAGGTTGGGAAAGAAGGAAACTGACTGTAATGGCTCTCTGAACCTTAAGGAAGCCCCGTATGCAAAACAGAGCCCTCTTGGCCTCTTTTATAAACAGAGTAAGGATAATACATTGTTTACTTGAACTCATCCTAGTTTGATCACAAACAGCCAGGCTCCAGAAGTTAAAATCCCACTCGTTTGCTTCTCCGTGAAAATGCTTTTTAGCAGTAACGTTTGAACCTTTCCAGACAGACCTACCACGAAATCCCAGGTTGTTAGGTGATGTTTTATGTTTCTTTGCAAACCACAAGTAAGTGTGATAAATTACGCAGAATTGCTCCGCAAAGACCGCCCACTCCCATGATGCACTGCTGATGGCATAATCGAGTCCATCTCCCTAAACTCCCCGAACTGCTTACACTATAGCTGTCAACAAGTTTGGAATAATTAACCATTTTTAATGTTTTTGAAAGAAGTCTCTTGTACTTCAACCAAGACTGGGTTTATTTGACCAAAAGTGCAGTAAAAATGGGGAAATATTATTGCAATTTGAAATAAGTGTTTTCTATTTGAATTTATATTTAAAATAAAATGTATTCCTGTGATGCAAAGCTGAATTTTCAGCATCATTACTCCAGTCTTCAGTGTCACATGATCCTTCAGAAATCATTCTAATATGCTGATTTGCCACTCAACAAACATTTAATAAAATTATATTTTAAAATATGTTCTAATGAAAAAGTTATTTTAAAATGTAATATTTAACAATATTACTGTTTTAACTCTTTTTGATCAAATAAATACAGCTTTGATCAACAAAAGAGACTTATGTCAAAAAAAATTTAAATTATTATTTCTTTTTTTTTTTAAATATGATTATCTTTTGACTTGTAGTGGATGTATATGAACATATCTAAATGCAAAAAAATTTAAATATACATTTTTATGCTTGCTAATATATTAACAATATATGTAGTATGACCCAAGTTTTATATTATGTACTTTTATGTTAATATTTCAAAACTGTTACCTATGTCAATGAAAGTGCTCCATGGTTTTGTACTAGGTTTTTGTGATTGATTAATTGATTGATTGATTTAAAGTTTGTAATTTTGTGATTAATCTTGGAGCTGTTAGTTTGTTTAATGTCCCAGTGGAGAAAATGAATAGGAAAAAATACTTCCAGGTTCAAGGTCACTGAAAAGTGGACAGTTACTGTTGTGCTCCACTCATAGTATCATCTTCCTTGCTGAGTAACAAATTCTGTGCGCAGTCTAGTCAGACTTTCTGTAATTTTGTTATTTGCAACCTACGCAATGCAGAACTTGAAGGATAAATCTATTCTCTTGTATTGTTTTTCAAACTTCTCTTTCAAAGTTCTGAATCATTTTGGCAGAATCAGTGACAGAAAGAAATTTGATCAGATAGAAATGTGAAAGCTTAAATCCTGGCCTTCATAAATGCTTTGCTGACCTCAGCCTCTGGAACAATGGCAGCACAGCTATGCCTTCAGTTCAGCAGACGTACCCTTTAAAGGGGTCATAGGATGCTACATGCACTTTTTGAAGTAGTGGGAGGGGCCACACAGACAGGCCCCTCCCACGATAGTTTGATTGACAGTAGCGTTTCAGCACAGACTGGACTGGTGTCTTACCTTAGCTCCGCCCTGAGTGACTGTCATCAGTCCGCCATTGTTTCACCGCCGGAGCAGATGTAGACAAGAATGACTCCTAAGCGATTTAGGTGTTCTGTTGTTGGATGTAATAATGAACATAGAAGTCGTCATTTACTTCCGACATCTGAGCCGCTGAACTCACAGTGGATTACGTTTGTTTCTGAAGGAAATGCGCCCCCGATCTACATAAATGCGTCTATGTTCGCGCGAATCATTCCTGATCCAGCCTCATCTACAGAAGAAGTGAGTATAATGTTTTGTAATGAATCTTTGCAAATCGCCTTTCCTAATAATGTGCTAATTAGCAAGTTTCACGATGAATGCAGCTAAAGTAAACCGTCTCTCTGAGAGCAGCTTGGAAGAGAGGGGCGGGGTCAGCAGAGCTCATTAACATTTAAAGGAAAATGCTACAAAAACGCCTTGATCTGAAAAGAGCTGTTTTTGACAGGGTAAAAAAGGTGTTTTTTACACTACCATTAAGAAATTTTAACCAAACTATGTTACAGACTTTTCATGAAGATCCTAAAGAATCATATCAACTTGTGGAAAATGGGCATCCTATGACCCCTTTAAGAAGTTTATAAATGCCCACATGCTCGTATAAAAGCCATCTGGTGAAGAGATTAGATTAATCTGAGGTGGTTACATTCGGAATATGTGTCTTCCAATATTATGAATTGTGAAAATTGTATGTTTGCACACTTTGATGCATGAAAGTCATCATCTGCCTGTTAATGCTATACAGTAATTAGCATTAAGTGTTAGACAATTTAGCAAACCCGTAAATACTAAACTTTGGCATATTTACATATTTTCTTAAAATGTAATTTATTCCTGTAATGCAAAGCTGAATTTTCAGCATCATTACTCCAGTCTTCAGTGTCACATGATTTTTCAGAAATCATTCTAATATTCTGATTTGCTGCTCAAGAAACATTCTATTGGAAACGGAACAATTCCTTTTTCAAGAAGTAAATTTTTATTAAATGGGCCAAAATTACAAATACAGAAAGAAAGGCAGTGCAGCAGTTCATCTGATTACAATTTCACTTTAGCATGTTGATTTATCAGCCCTGTGTAATATTTCGACATGGTCTACACTTACTTTATTGTTGTAGGATAATGGGATTTGGAGCCTTTGGGGAAATAAACAGTGGAGTCAATGGAGCAACTGGGAGCTGTGTTGATGAAGCTTTATTGCTCTGCATGGTTCTTGTTAGGATCCCATAAAAGTCTGTCTCTAATGGTTGTTGCATATTATGATTATGAAATAAACACAAACTGAGTAGGAAAAGTCCTTATTTAGATTTGATTGTTGCTTTAGGATTGAACTATTTCAGGTGTTTCAGAGCAAGCATTTCCACAAAGCAAAATGCATGCAGTTTCATACTTGCGTTTAATACTTGGGATTTGAACAAACCCTAACATTAAAGTAATAGTTCACCCAAAAATTTTAGTTTGCTGAAAATATACTCGCCTTCAAGCCAAGATGTATATGAGTTTGTTTCTTCATCAGAACAGATTTGGAGAAATTTAGCGTTACATCATTTGTTCACCAATGGATCCTCTGCAGTGAATGGGTGCCGTCAGAATAAGAGTCCAAACAGCTGATAAAAACATCACAATAATCCACAAGTTATCCAGTGAAAAAAGTCCATCACCTGTTGTCCTCTCACATCAAAATCCACCAATATATTTGTTTAGAATTGTTTTGGACTGTTTTCGCTCATAAACAGTGTTTGATCTGTGCAGATTTCTCTCCTGATTCAGATAAGATGAGTTTTTCACTGGAGAAAGCAATTTTATGGATTATGGAAGTGTCAGTTTAAAGTAAAAATGTCTTAATGATGGGTTTGTTTCTTGCAAACATGCATCTTTTCACTTCACAAGATGTTAAATGATGGACTGGAGTGGTGTGGATTATTGTGATGTTTTTATCAGCTGTTTGGACTCTCATTCTGACGGCACCCATTCACTGCAAAGGATCCATTGGTGAGCAAGTGATGAATTGCTAAATTTCTCCAAATTTGCATCTGTTCTGATGAAGATGCAAACTCATCTACGTACATCTCGGATGGTCTGAGGGTGAGCAAATGTCATTTTTGAATGAACTATTCCTTTAACTATGAGCACATGTAATGGTTATTCTTATCTTAGCAAACACTGCTAATAATAATAATATCAATTTTATTTCCACTTCTGTTGAGCTTCCAAAAGGTCCATCGTTTCATAAAACAGGACAGTGGTATGTAGAGAGTTAAAAGATGAGAATATATAGCTATCAAAGAGCACTGACAGGCATTCTGGTCACACATCCACCACTCACGGGTATAAATAGAAACCTCAGAGGTTTGGTCAGGGCTCACAGAGAACTGAAGGGACACGGCCATGATGTTACAGAGCAGGCAATGACTGTTCATGAGAGTCGTCAGCTTCACCAAATCCTGCACAAGCTAAAGCACGTTAGTTAGCCGACCCCCAACACCATGAGAACCAGGTTTTACCCTTGAGCAAGACACTTGACCTTTGACCCTCTACATTTCTCTCCCAAACCACATGTCCTCTACACTCAGACCCCTTAGGGTGCTTTTTAAAATATTTTCTCAGTGAAATCGAGGTTATCATCAGAGTTGTATCATATGTAAAGTCTCGGTTATTAATGCGTCTCTGGTAGCCTGAAGTGGATGTGATTAATCGCAGTGTCGATCGAGTGAACAGTCTTTAGCAGGTACTGTGTGAGTGTTAGCTAGCTGTGAATAAAGTGACAGTGTGATAGTCAGTGTGAGGTGCTGCTACTGTTCCCTCACCTTCCCTTTCTCTTTGCTTCCTTCCTTAATTCAGTGAAAAACACTAGCACCGTGTGGCTGTTTCCTACCTTTATTAAATTTGTTTAAACGCAAAAGCAAATTTAATCAACCAGGACCTTTGCTAACAGGGAAACAGTAAATACTGCTATGCTAAGGCAAACAAGCTCTTTATTGTGAGTAGTGACTACTTGCAATTTTATGTCCCGGAGATGTTTTTTTAAAATATATAAATTATTTTATTAAATTTATAAATAAAAAAATATATTTTTGGTTTTTTATTTTCTTTTTACTTTTCTATTGTATAATTTTATTACTTTAAAAAAAGTTAAAATATTTTTGTTTCCTTTTTCATTTAATTTCATTAAATGTTATTATTTATTATTATATTATGTTTTTTTAATGTATTATTGTACTACTTTTACAATATTTTGTATTTTTTATGAATAATTTTGATCTTTTCTTTTTATTTTATTAAATTTTTAATTTTTTTATGTGAATGTGTATTATTACTTGTTTGTTGTCATACGTAGGTCACATCAAACATATTCTTTATTCTCTAAAGACACATTTTTCTATTGAAACAGGTCTTGCCCCATATTTCATATATCTCTAAAATGTCCCATTATGCAATTAAAAAAATTATCATATTCATTTGTTTTCACGGTTTTTCAAGTTTCATTTTTGCCCCAAACTTTCAGACTTTTTATGTTTTTTACTGTTTTATTCCTCCATGGTGGTATGTAATAAATTATGTGAAAATCAGTTTTTCAACTTTCAAATTAGCTTTAGCTAACAGACATAAACATTTTGTTTATTGCAAAAATGTTTGAAAGTTGCACCAAAGAATGTTATTAAGCAATGGTTAAAAAATGATAAATCTTGGTTAAAAAATGATAGTTCATAGAAAATTATAGAAATCTTCTGATGCATTTATAGCATGTCTGCTGTTAGACACTGTTAGTGTTCAAATTAAATAAACTAGTGAGTAAAGTGTTATTTTCTAAAGGTCCACAAGGCCAAAAGTGCCCAGTTGAAGAAACACTCTTGAATGAATAAGGCTGCATATTGTGTGTGTGTGTGTGTGTGTGTGTGTGTGTGTGTGCGTGTGTAAAAATGGAAATAGCAGTGTTTGTGAGCAAGTCTTTGTGCATGGATGTGAGCTAAAATGCTGTCTGCTTCTGAGAACTGCTACTGAGATGAGGGAAAATGAGGGGAAAGCAAAGACAGCGTGTCAGCGTGTGGGAATGCCGTGCTGCCGTTTGAAACCACGGACAACGTGGCAGGAGAAAGAGAGAGCGGAAGCTCTAATCGCTCGAGAGGGAGCTTTAACCCACTCGCTCAAATCCTGGACGCTTTAATCTGCTCAAGTGAACGGGGAGGGCTTGATAAGTACAGAGATGACTCTCAAAATCCCGAGCTGATTAGACAGCTCACGAGAGAGACGAATGTGTGTCTGGAGAGAGGAGGAGGGGGTGTCTTCGGTCTCTGCTTCTCCACAGCAGAAAATGTAATGAGAGAGGCACACAAAATTAAACATGTGACCTCTTAACCATGTTTTTTTTTTCCAGCAGTGAAGGGATGAGAGAAATGCATGCAGTGCTTCATGGATTTTCCTATACGTGTAGCATTTTCTGCATTTTTTTCAGCAGCAGTCAGTGGCCAAGTCCACGTGTGCACTGGTGTCGATGTGTAAATGACAAAACCATATGATATAGTTAATCTATGAATCATATTCATGGTGCTCACTGATCCATAGCACTTATTCAAGACAAGAGCAAAATGAATTTCTATCCAGATTCAATTCAATGCAACAGTTTATGTAAAAATGATGAATTTACATTTATGCATTTGGCAGATGCTTTTATCCAAAGCATTTATCAAACCCGCATTGCATTTAAGATCTTCATTTGATCAGTTCATGCATTCACTGGGTATTGAATCCATGGCCTTGGGGTTGCATTTAAACCAAACGTCATTGTGATTGTGTTTCACGAATAAAAATAATTAGTCAACATTGCTTCTTGTTTAGGTTACTTCATTAAAATGAGCTAATGCTACACATTTCTTGAATATTTTGTCACAATTAAATATGTAAAATGGTTTCATAATTGATTTGTGTTGGGACTACATGCATCTTGAATTGTAACAGTAAATATCAAAACCAACTCTTGTTTTATGTGTTTTTGAGAAGAATGAGGGAAAGGAAGTCTTGTTTGTGTTTAGTGTTCTAATGTCAGAAGATTTAGAAGAGTTTATATTTTCAAGTTTTTTGGAGTTACATTATTGCAGTGGTTCCCAACCCTGGTCCTGGAGGCACCCCAACACTGCACGTTTTGCATGTCTCCTTAAAGGGGTGGTTCATTGTGATTTCACTTTTTTAACGTTAGTTAGTGTGTAATGTTGCTGTTTGAGCATAAACAATATCTGCAAAGTTACAAAGCTGAAAGTTCAATGCAAACGGCGATATCGTCTTTTAAAATTCTGGCAGTTTAATATACAAAAACGGCTGGTAGGGATTACAACAAGTTACTTCCCGGGTTCGTGACATCACAAACCCAGATAAACCCCGCCCTCGGGAAAAGGCAGCAAAGGGGGCGAGGCCATGCTGCACTGCTTTAGAGAAGAGGAAGAGAAAACTACAGGTGCACGTAAAAATCTGTTCATATATGAATCGCGATTCTGTCTTCTAATGATTCTAATGGATTCACAAGTTTCACAATCAATGTTCTAAAGCAGCAGTTCTTAATACTGTTCCTGGCGTCCCCCTGCTCTGCACACGCTCTGCATCTCTCTCTCTCTCTCTCTCTTATTCAGCTCACCTCCAACAATGAACTGTTACAATTATACACTTATTTTCACATAGCTATGAGAAGTGTTAAACATGGACGTGCGTGCAGTTGCCGTACTGTATTAAAGCTTTAATCAGGATAAAACTATATTAAAAGCTATAACATAAGCAGTAGCATTTACAAATAACAGCGTATCTAAAAGTATGAGACAACAACAAACAAAAAACATTAAAAGCCTACCATTAAAAGCTGTGCTTGCACAGGTTCTGCACAATCCTCTTCAATAATATCCTCTGCTTCTAATTCGGGCTCAAACTGATAAGCGATATTAAAGATGCAGTTGTTTACAATACAACCGGAGCACATGACGCCGAGGTGAGGGGCGGGACGCTTAGACGCGCGCTAGAGGCGGTTTAGCCAATCACAACACACTGGGCTAGATAACCAATCAGAGCCCATCGCCTATTTCTGAGGGAGGGGCTTCATAAAAGATCAGCCCGTTTCTCAGAGAAGGGACAGAGAGGTGTGGAATAAAGGTCAATGATGTGAAAAATAATGCGTTTAAAAAAAAAACTAAGTGTTAACACATGTTAGACTGCACGCCATAAACACAATCAAGCCTAGAAAAAACCCAGTGAACCACCCCTTTAATCAAACACGCCTGATTCAGGTCATCAGCTCATTCGTAGAGACTCCATGACCTGAAATTGGTGTGTCAGAGAAAGGAGACATGCAAAATGTGCAGTGTTGGGGTGCCTCCAGGACCAGGGTTGGGAACCGCATCATTGTATTAATGTGTGGAGTTTGTGTTTCGTTTGAGGACAGGAGCAGTGTTGCCCATAAGCCAGTTCATTATACTCTTGTAATGTGGGCTGTTGCATTAGTTTTTTGACCAACTTAATTTTATAGCGAGCTACTCAATTCAGTTACATTTCTATACAAGTTATTTATGTTGAGTCAACATTTTACATTTAAAAATATATATTCAAATAGAAAACAGCTATTATAAATTCTAAAAATATTTCACCATATTACTGTATTTCTGATCAAATAACTGCAGCATTGGTGAGCTTAAGAGACTTCTTTCACAAACATTAAAAAATGTTAAAAACTTTAGTATACTACTTTCAGCCTCTTGGCTCCATGACTTTAAGTCTTTCATTATAAGTCTCAGACTCAGATACCAAAGTCAAAGATCACTGAACCTGCATTCCAGCCCTGTCTGAGCTGAACAAAGCACTGCATTCCTGACCGCTCAGAGAAGCTCATCTATACATACAATAGTGTCAGATTTGAAATAGAAGCCTGGAATGCTGTAACTGAAGCAAATGAATTCTCTTTCTTTCCAAGAGATAAGTAAAGCTACTTGCAGTAAAAATCAATGGCGTCATAAATCTTTTACTCTTCATGCACCGGTTCTGAAGTTGAATATCAGAATATCTGCAGCCTGGTTCTTATCCCAGAGAGAGATGCCTTGAGCAGGTTTGGTTTAGTGAAGACTGTAGTGCAGAGGTGTGGCGTAATCTCAGTTTTCTTAAACAGAACCCACTTTTGGAGGAAACGGATAAAACCTTCGGTTTGGACTACAGTGTCCTTATGATGAATCTGCTTATTTAAAGGGATAGTTCACCCAAAAATGAAAATTCTATCATCATTTAGTCACACTATTGTTCCAACTCTGTATCAGTTTCTTTCCTCTGTTGAACACAAAAGAAGATATTTTGAAAAATGCAACTGTTACCAAAAAAGTTGCTGGTAGCCATTGACTTCCATAGTGTGGGGGGGAACATACTATGTAATTTAATGGCTACCAGTATAACTGTTCACCAACATTCTTCAAAATATATATTTTTTATTTTATTTTTCACATAATTCTGGTTAGGAACGGAGCTGCATTGTACATGGCGACTGCTGATTATATTCACAGTCACTTGAAAGTCAGCTGAGGCTTGTTTTTTTAAATGGACCAGATATTATTAATCATGTTTTTAAAATCATGCGTTCTCACAAGTAAGCAGATGACCAGCCCCCTCTATCTGAGAGTGTTGTTAGACATCTGGTAAAGGGGGCGTAACAAATCCGGCCCTCTGGGAGTGAGTTCGACATGTCAGCAAGCAAACAGCTGAGACTCTCAAGGCCTCATTCAGCCCCACAGTACAGCACTCACACCAGCTCCATTACAGACACTAGACCTTCCAGTTCAACAACAGCTGGCCGTAATCCACTCATACACTTACATTTCCTGTACTCCACTATGGCTGTGTTCACAATAGCATTTTGCATACTACTTTTTCATTTTTTGTAGTATGCTGTATAATATCTGAATGACCTACTGTACTATATTTGCCAAATGAGGAATATTGAATTTCACAATGCAGTGCACTTAATTTGATCCTCCATTTCCAGTGTGATCATTGAATTAAAATATTTGTATAGATTGGATTAAAAACTCTCTTTCTCTTTCTCTTTCTCTCTAATTTATTTACTTTAGTTTTGTTATGCACACACACACACACACACACACACACATACACACACATACACATATATACACACAACCATTTATACATACATGTTATATACATATATAAAAATTGTGTATATAAAATTTTCTTTTGTTTAAAATGTTTAAACTTTCAAACTCGCTCTCTCTTTTTCTCCCTATAATTTATTTACCTTAGTTTGTAACACATATATAATATGTAAGTAAATAAATTAAAATATGTATCACATAAATATAAGTACATTTAAAAAAAGAAAGTAGAAAAAAAATATATATAGTATAAATGTCTAAACCACCCGTGATTATCCTTGGTAATACATTCATTTTCTGATAAAATGCTAAAATGATGTGCAAAACCTCAGGACTATGTTTAGAATACTGTATACTGCATACTATTTTTTATAATATATGTGAAACAGTGTGCAGTATGCAACAATAAATATTTCAAACAGAAGTATGCTGCACTCTCGCATGAGTTCATTACATTGCATTTTCAATTTATTGCATTTAATCTGGTCAAATTAAGAGTCAAGAAGTAGTGTTATATGTAATGATGTAGTACTTGAAATTCATTCTGCACGAGCCCCATGTGTGGAGTGTGTGTTGTTAATTACACTAAGGTGATGTGTGTATTTGTCTAGAGGCCAATAAAAGTGTGCTGAATGCAGAGAGTGAAGGTCGACTCCATTAACCCTTAATTCATCCTTCCTGTTACTAACGAAAGACCAGTGAACTCTTCTACTAACTCTCTTACATTCATCCAGAGGGGCTGTTGTTGGAGTTTTGTGGCCTTCAGGTAAACGCAAGAGGACGACTGCACCTCTGGAGATCATTTGAATAATTGAACACTTGGAATTTTTACATAGCTCATTCAGTTGTACTCGCAGAGCTATTGTGCTATTATTAGTGCTGTTTTCTAATATATATGTGCGTGTGTGTATAGATATATATTTATATATATATAATCAGCCAGGCCCATTTCTTTACCTGATGTCATCGCTGAAGAGAAATTGATGTGACACACTTTTATATTTTGTGCTAGACTTCATTATTGTGCTCTCATGCTCTACTCGATGTCGTAAAAATGCAACATTAATCCGGCTTGAAACCCATCTGGATGGATGATTTGCGGTGGTTTATGTCAACACCAGAAGCATTTACTAAGTCATTGCGCTTATTTACTTTACTGGATGTACGGCGGCCAAGATTTCACAAAGCCTTAAGCTCCATTAAGACTTTAGCCATTCTACATCTATAATATAACAAAATATGAATATTATTTGAAAGAAATATAGTGCAAGCACACTTTTTAAACAAAACATTTAACAGAAATTTTAAGTTTCATATCATTAAAGAGATGTTTGAAGTAAATAAAAATGACTTTGAATAATTGTAACATTAATGAAACATTTACATAAAGGGAAACTGCCTTATTTTAATTTTTAAATACTTTGTCTAATGCAGTGAAATGCAGATAGTAATGTCCTGTATTTTCTTTAAATAATATATTTTTTTTATATTTTGTATTTTGAGGGAACTTTATGGTACTAGAAAATATTCCTCTCTTATTATATTATGTAAAATACAAATATTACATTATTTGTTGAAGCAAAGTCTTTTTACAGACGGAGGCCATCTTGGAAATGGCAGTTCTTTTTTAAGTTAGTAATAGGCATAAAGTACAGCTCCTATCCACTTGAATGGTAAAGGACTGAAATCTCCAGATACTGTTTTTAAGATTACAGTAATTGGTATCATAAATTTAGCTTTAAATCACATTAAAATCTATTTTATTAAGACTCATTTTCACTGAGGGCCGATTCAACATTATGGCTGCCATCAAAGGGCCGGTTGTAACTGTAAGACTGTACAAATGTTACTACTCCTTAACATATTGTTAAATAATTCTCTCTTTATTTTATTATCACTTAGTTAAGTTGCAAATATTGCATGAATTTGCATAGATGTAAAAATATATGCAATTGCTCTGTGTTATTTTAACATAAATCCGTTTAATTGATCAGGTTAAGAAATCCAAATTACTTCATAAATCAAAGTAAATAAAGACATGTATCATCAAACACAAGTCATTACATTAAATTTGTTAAAAACTTTTTTGTTACATTTATGGCACGACAAATAATTGTGAGCTGCTAAGAACGTGTGACAGATATGGCATTTCTGAAAATGTCTCATGAAAATGCGTATCAGTAGCACGATTTTCTGTTTCTATTTGGCATGCGATTAATACGCAGAAATTGACTTAGCGTGCATATGATACGCATGTGTTTGGCGTGCATATGACGCAATGCTTGCAGTAGAAAAAAAGACGTGGTGGTACTCAACCCCACTCCCCCACCCAAAAATAAATAAATACAAACTAAAGTACTAAAAAAATACTTTTGAATTTTCATAATTCGCGATGAATGTATGTAGTGCCACAATAAATAAATAAATTCATAAATAATTGTTTGCAATTCAATTCACATTTATTTGTATAACACTTTTCATGATACACTGTTGCGAAGCAGCTTCACAGAAAATGAAAATTTCTACATTACATTTAGTAGTTTACAGCAGTGTTTGGGAAAGTTACTTTTAAAAGTAATGCGTTACAATATTGCGTTACTCCCTAAAAAAGTAACTAATTACGTTACTTAGTTACTTTTTATGGAAAGTAATGCGTTATATTACTTTTGCATTACTTTCACGTTACTTTTGTAAATATAAGCAGGGCTTATAAGCAGCTTCACAGAAAATGAAAATTTCTACATTACATTTAGTAGTTTACAGCAGTGTTTGGGAAAGTTACTTTTAAAAGTAATGCGTTACAATATTGCGTTACTCCCTAAAAAAGTAACTAATTACGTTACTTAGTTACTTTTTATGGAAAGTAATGCGTTATATTACTTTTGCATTACTTTCACGTTACTTTTGTAAATATAAGCAGGGCTTATAAGCAGCTTCACAGAAAATGAAAATTTCTACATTACATTTAGTAGTTTACAGCAGTGTTTGGGAAAGTTACTTTTAAAAGTAATGCGTTACAATATTGCGTTACTCCCTAAAAAAGTAACTAATTACGTTACTTAGTTACTTTTTATGGAAAGTAATGCGTTATATTACTTTTGCATTACTTTCACGTTACTTTTGTAAATATAAGCAGGGCTTATAAGCAGCTTCACAGAAAATGAAAATTTCTACATTACATTTAGTAGTTTACAGCAGTGTTTGGGAAAGTTACTTTTAAAAGTAATGCGTTACAATATTGCGTTACTCCCTAAAAAAGTAACTAATTACGTTACTTAGTTACTTTTTATGGAAAGTAATGCGTTATATTACTTTTGCATTACTTTCACGTTACTTTTGTAAATATAAGCAGGGCTTATAAGCAGCTTCAGGAGAGCAGTCAGTCAATAAATGGGAAAACAAAGTAACTGGCATTACTTTTTTGAAAAAGTAACTCCGATATTTTCTTGTAAATTAAAAAAGTAATGCGTTACTTTACTAGTTACTTGAAAAAAGTAATCTGATTACGTAACTCGCGTTACTTGTAATGAGTTACCCCCAACACTGGTTTACAGTTTGGCTGTGATTGAAACAAGTAAATTTGCTATACCAAACAGGAACACAGGGGGATGCCAAAAGACCACTAAACGAGCTACCTTGACCTGACTGATCCAGATTTACTAAACCACTGACTACTGCGTAATCTAAAACACCTTCAGCCAGCGTCCAGTATAAAACACTCGTGCTTTTAAGCCAAATCATCAGACATCTGTACGTGAGTACTATTATCTCCGCCATCTCTGATGACATCGGCCGTGATTTAGCGCTGTTTTGAACTTACTGTTTGAATGCATTCGCTTTCTGGATCCTTAGACTTTCCAGGAGTTCACCGGTTGATCTGATCGCAAAAAAACCTGCTTCTTTTAAAAATCATTTTCTTAGTAATTATTATTTTATTACTCTATGCTATAGGGTGACCACCTGGCTATAGATGTGTTGCAGGACAGTAGATGTGATTTTAACGGGACAATGCGGGACATGTGTGAAACAGATACATTTATTACTGTTATGCTATGTAAATACTGATTTACATTCGTTGGCATATATGCGCCAATTTATGTTTCTGCTGTTTATTAAACTCAGGAGAGAAGATCATTTTTGAGCGCACACATGTAATGTACTATGCATAGATTTTTATTTTAAGACAATCATATGCTCTCGCGGGTCACATAAAATGATAGGCCCGTGGGCCTTGAGTTTGACACATGTGGGTTAAACTAATGCACACGCATGTTTCAGAGCTAAAATAGGTGATTGGCTCTTTAGACTAAAAGGTGAGACTTCCTTTCCTTCAGCTCCCATGTTTTAGTGTTATGGTTTCTTTAATTCATTTTCCTAGGCTTTCTAAGCTTGAGTTTCCTCCTCATACATTCTCTGGTTAAAGTCAGTACATGTAGATGATGACAGATCGGGTCACGTGTATGATCAGTTGTGAGCCTAATTACACGGCACCGCGCCTGCCATTTAACTATAAGATGGTTATTCCATGAGTCACAGGCC
Organism: Sinocyclocheilus grahami; assembly: GCF_001515645.1. Taxonomy (NCBI): domain Eukaryota; kingdom Metazoa; phylum Chordata; class Actinopteri; order Cypriniformes; family Cyprinidae; genus Sinocyclocheilus; species Sinocyclocheilus grahami. Next base: position 672,594 of record NW_015505243.1, read on the forward strand.
CTCGATGTGTCATAACCTTTTTAATTGAGTACATTTCTAATGCATCAGTTCCATTACGCCATCTTAATGAAAATCACATCAACCTATAATTTTAGAGTAGATTGAAGTGCAGTAACACAGCTGCAGAAATGTTTATATATATATATGCATGTACATACATACTGTACATATACATGTTTTTTATGTTGTATGTTTTTGTGATATTTCTTTAAATATATTTGTTTAGATTGATTTATATATACTAGACATATACTACAATAATACAACAATTGTTTTGGAAAATACCTGTACCTGGAGTACATGAATTTTAATATTACCATCTGATATCATCACTGTATTGCCATAGTATTTTTAGTAAGGCTGACTCTATTAAATACCAAGGCCATGAGATTAATTCGCAGAGAACACATATTAATGCATCCCATATACATTATGCATCCTAAAAGATATGAAAGTATATTCCTTACATTAACTGCGAGTTGCCTTGGATAAAAGAATAAGTGTGATGTAAATGTAATATACTGTGGAATGCGTCAAAATACCCTAGCGTTCGTTGCCAACCCACTTCTTGAAACAGAAGTCTAGTGCTCTAGGCCTGTATTGTGTAGAATATACAGCAAACACTCACGGACACGAATGACAATATTAGCGGTATCATAATATACACACAGTCCAAACTAAACCCGCTTAACTGTTGTCAAGGAAACAGAGCTGAGGATGGTGAGGGGAGGAGGGACCGGGTCTCTGTCTGTCTGTCTGTCTGTGTGTGTGTGTGTGTGTGTGTGTGTGTGTGTTTCAGGGCAGTCGGAGAGGGGTGGGGGGGTGCGCGAGGGTGCACTTTATTTCCTTATCGTATCCGCATTTTCGGTGTCATCATGGCCACCGCTGCACAAACCTCTAATATATTGGTTTTAGTGTCGTTTTGGTTTCATTAGCTTGATTTTTGCGTCGGGTTTGTGTAGTCTCGTTGCGCGTGAGAGCGCAGACTCTCCTCGCGGCTTAGATGGTTGGCCGGTGGACTGGAGGGGCTACCGGGTTTGCGTTTATTTAGCGTTAATTGTATCCAATTGTTAATTTTTATTTCATCCTTGAGCAACTGTGGGGCATTGTGTCTCCCCGTTCTGTATTTTAATGACTGGTTTTGTATTTTGCTGCGCGATGTACATGGATAAAACCAGTGTGCTCCGGGGTAAGAACCTTTTTTTTTTGTATTTAATATTTTATTTCGACATATTAAAACATAATGTGGGTTTTAAAAACGAAATTGTGTCAATAACTGTAGTTTAAGCATATGCGAGGTTGTATGTTTGCTCGTCTGCATTTACACCATCATTGTGGGAATATTATACATGCATGTTCAATAGTTCAGTGTGTCAGTATGTAAAGTGGGTGTATTCACCATCTGCTGTCTTTTTATGCCTAATTTGCATTGGCGTTTTATTATTTTTATCATGCATTTTCATAAAATGTGTATTTTTGGGTTTGGATTACATTTTTATGCTTTGAACCTGATTTTTTTTCTTTTTGGTGGAGGGGGATGGGCTTTATATGCAATGGAGTAAAATTAATGACATGCACCTTTCCTGTGCACATGATAAATTACACCAACATGCACATTTTGAATTGTCTGTGGAATACTGCTGGCATTTCACTTACATTTTGCAGGATGGTGCATCATGCATGCTGCACTCCGATGCAGGGAGACATGTAGTGCAGCCTGACATGTAGACGTGTGTGTGTGTGTGTGTGTGTGTGTGTGTGTGAATGTGCAGGGCACTACTACTGCTGTCGCCGACCCCTGCATTTGCAGTATGCATGCCTTTTGAAGGTTATTTGACGATGCAGAGATGGCATGCACCTGTCATCATTAGTAGGTGTGTTTGTTTGAGTTTCCATGTTGTTGTCAGGGTCTGGCTATGTCAGTGCAATGTCGGTTTCATCATTCCATGACTGATGAGCTGACAATCTGTTATTTTAAAAAACAAAAGGCACTGTATGATACATCAAAACAATTCCTGTTGGCTGTCAACTCATCACAGAGTGGGTGTGCCAGTATCCATTTCAGCGATGCGTTCTTTCGGACTGCTGCATTTCGGATTTGAATGAACTATATTTAAGTGCATCTTCTGAAACTTTCGGCATCGCAAGTATTTCCCTGAAAACACTATTAACTTGCACTGCTGCTGTATAGTGGCCTTCTTTATGCAGTGCATTGATTGCTGTGTGGATTTGTTTAGATTTAAATAGGAGATTGGGTGGCAGATGTGTGCAGTGTTTTGCTGACGTCTGACCCATTAACGCAGCCTTTAGAGGTACAGATGTCTACGCCCGGTTTAATCTACATTATTGACCACCTTCAGTAGGTCACATAATAGAGTATTTAAGCATCTGACTGCAGTAGTTTTCTTAAAGGAATAGTTCACCAAAAATGAAAACCTACAGAAAATGTATTCGCATACAAGGCCATCCAAGATGTATATGGAGATTTGGAGAAATTTAGCATGATATCACTTTCTCACCAATGGATCCTCTGCAGTGAATGGGTGCCGTCAGAATGAGAGTCCAAACAGCTGATAAAAACATCACAATAATCCACAAGTATTCCACACCACTCCAGTCCATCAATGAATGTCTTGTGAAGTGTGTGTTTGTAAGAAACAAATCCAGCATTAAAGTGTTTTAACTTCAAACCATTGCTTCCAGCTAAAATATAAGTCCTCCATCCATAATATAGCTTTCTAAAGTGAAAAAGTCGCCTCGTCTGAATCAAGAGAGAAAAATGGACTCTCATTCTGACGGCACCCATTCACTGCAGAGGATCCATTGGTGAGCAAGTGATGGAATGCTAAATTTCTCCAAATCTGTTCCAATAAAGAAACAAATTAATCTTGGCCATCTTGGATGGCCTGTGGCCCATCTGAAACTGATGTGCCACAAGGCTGTGGGTGAGAGCATTTTAAGCTAATTTTCACTACTACCCTATTCCTTTAAAGGCAAAATTATTTTTTTCATGCACTGGTCAGTTTTGACATTTTAGGCTATTTGGCTTTTCGTAATGTGTTTTTAGGAAAGGAAACATGTAAAACGTGTTTATTTTATTGCACATTATCTATTTGCTTCTGTAGATTTCAATTACACTACATATCTTTAAAGGCTGTGAGTTGTTTCTCCTGCACTGAGTCAGAAATCTCCACTTCAGTAGCACTTGCATACACTAAACTATTCCGTTTTATTAATATCTATATTCTGAACTCGCAGTAGACTACGTTTGTTTCTGAAGGGAATGCACTCCTGATTTGCCTAAATGTGTCTATGTTCGCTCGAATCATTCATGATCCAGCCTCATCTACAGAAGAAGTGAGTATAATATTTTGTAATGAATCTTTGCAAATCGCCTTTCCTAATAATGTGCTAATTAGCAAGTTTCACAATGAATGCGGCTAAAGTAAACAGTCTCTCTGAGAGCAGCTCGGAAGAGAGGGGCGGGGTCAGCAGAGCTCATTAACATTTAAAGGAAAATGCTACAAAAACGGCTTGATCTGAAAAGAGCTGTTTTTGACAGGGTAAAAAAAGGTGTTTTTACACTACCATTGAGAAATTTTAACCAAACTATGTTACAGACTTTTCATGAAGATCCTAAAGAATCATATCAACCTGTGGAAAATGGGCATACTATGACCCCTTTAAACATAACATTTCAGAACATTTGTAATACAAAAAGTCAGTGCAAGTCTTAATCAATCAACTGGGGAAATATGGTGATATCTTTTAGCACAATTTTTTACCCTGTTCACCTGTGATGTCTTGCCGTAAACCTTCCAAAGATTCCAGTAATGTTTCCCTGCAGATTTTTGGACAGCTTTTCGGGTGCTGTGATAAAGACTTGTTTTTCTGCTTCACAGAATTGTTATGCAGTGTCATCCTCGCTTGCGTCTTGGCCATGTTTAGATGAGAGAAATCTTTGCTGAGGCTCGGATTGTGTGTAGCATCTGCGTGTTGACTGTCCTGTCAGTGCACATGCTTCTGATTAGGATAAAAATAGTCCTTCTGTTTCAACACCTCTCAGGTCACGGTGGAATAGATGTTATCAAAGAGAAAGTTTTTTCTTTCTGTAGCTGCAGCGGCCTGATGTTTGTTGTTACGCTTTATGTTCTCTGCATGTTGAGATGAGTTTAAAAATTGATGTCTGGCGTTTCTGAGGAGCCTGTTTCCATTCCATATCGGTGAGCTCATGAAATATTAATGGAAAGCCACATAAGATGATGAATCAGCAAAGTGGTGTGGTTCTAAATGTCTTATTGATCCTGAGTTGACTGACAGACACAGGGATTCTGACTGGTCATGTTATTGTAACATGAGGAAGCCCTAATCTATTGACATCACAGACTGACACATCTCTAACCACAAGTGTCCTATTTTATCTTTGTTCCAAAACATAGGCATAGACCAAGAAAGTTGGTGTAGGATTTACTTGGAACAATTTTCACTCAGAAATGGCTAGTAAATTTACAAATAATTACAAAGAAATGATAAGTAGCACATTTAATTAAATGTGATTTTTTTGTTTTAAGTTTAAAGACTGAAATAGTGTAGCTTCTTTTGCCCAAATTGTAAAGTAAGAGAACAACAAAACAAAACAAGATGATGATGAGTAAAGTGAGAAATGTGATTACAAATATAATTTAAAGAAAAATGGAGAAATACAGATTAATTTCACCCAATATTACTCTGATGATATTCTAATTTATACTTTAGTGTTCAAAAATTTGGGATTGGTAAAATTATTTAATGTTTAAAGTCTCTTCTGCTCACCAAGTCTGCATTTATTTGGTCAAAAACACAGCAAAAACCAATAATATTGTGAAATATTTATAGAATTTAAAACTACTGTTTTCTATTTGAATATATTTTAAAATGTAATTTATTCTTGTGATGCAAAGCTGAATTTTCAGCATCATTACTCCAGTCTCCAGTGTCACATGATCCTTCAGAAATCATTCTGATATTCTGATTTAATACTAAAAAACATTTCTTATTATTTTCAGTGTTGATATTTTTGTGGAAAAACCATGATACATTTTTTCCAGGTTCCTTTGATGAATAGAAAGTTCAAAAAGAAGAACATTTATTTAAAATAGAAATGTTTTGTAACATTATAAATGTCACTTCTGATCAATTTAATGCATCTTTGCTGAATAAAAGTATTAATGTCTTCCGAAATAATAATAATAATAAAAAAAATCTTGCTGACCCCAAACAGTAGTAAATAACGGAGAAGGAAACCACATGGTTTGAATTTTGAGTATACATACAGGTGCATCTAAATAAATTAGAATGTCGTGGAAAAGTTCATTTATTTCAGTAATTCAACTCAAATTGTGAAACTCGTGTATTAAATAAATTGCATCTTTTTCTTCCACACTTTTTCCTTCCACTCAACTTTCTGTTAACATGCTTGGATACAGCACTCTGTGAACAGCCAGCTTCTTTGGGAATGAATGTTTGTGGCTTACCCTCCTTGTGAAGGGTGTCAATGATTGTCTTCTGGACAACTGTCAGATCAGCAGTCTTCCCCATGATTGTGTAGCCTAGTGAACCAAACTGAGAGACCATTTTGAAGGCTCAGGAAACCTTTGCAGGTGTTTTGAGTTGATTAGCTGATTGGCATGTTACCATATTCTAATTTGTTGAGATAGTGAATTGGTGGGTTTTTGTTAAATGTGAGCCAAAATCATCACAATTAAAAGAACCAAAGACTTAAACTACTTCAGTCTGTGTGCATTGACACGAGTTTCACAATTTGAGTTGAATTACTGAAATAAATGAACTTTTCCACGACATTCTAATTTATTGAGATGCACCTGTACTGTAAAAAAATATTTTTCAAAGTTGTAAACAAAGCAAAGATTATTGGAGTACATTTACTGAAAAAGGATAAGAAAAGACCATCTCAGTTTTTCTACATCAAAAATGTCACTTTTAATTCAATGTTACTTGTAAACAATGATGTTTTTTTTTATATAATTCATTGTGAAATTTAATAGCAATTTAAGTTCAAATTATTTTTATTTCAGTGTACCTTTCTTTCAGCAGTGTGAAAAGCCAATATGTGTCTGACAAGCTGCGAAGTCCGTCATCATTCAAATAAGAGTGTTTCTGTGAGGTTTTGTAGTGTAGACATCAATCTGAATTGTGAAGATATAACCAATATCCTGATATCAGACCCATGGGGTGGAGATTTCTGCAGAGGTTGTCAAACGCGAGCTGTGCCTCAGTGCCTTGCCAGCAATACCTCCACCTGTCTCCACCAGACCACAGCTCATTTTTTACAGGCCTCTTGGCACCATTTAGGAGAAGAATTTGACCTGCGTCCTAATGTGTGAATGTCTTTAATAGTCACTTCCTTACTGTGCAGGTACATCCTGTTTGCTCATTCACGAGGTGTGCGCTGATGTCCTGGTTTCACACTCAGAGTTTGACCTTGAATTGTTTTCCTTTGGTTTTAGCCAGGTTGGCAGTTTCTTTTAGGTTCAGTTGTGACCGTAAAACCTCTCTGGACTAAAGAACTCCTCATTAAAATATTGCTAAATAGTTTACTGGGGACTTTTTTTGATGGGAAATCTTTCGAAGTGAACCCACGGGTTCTTATTGAAATGCAAACTGCTAGTCAATAGTAAATCTGTCTCTGAATGTCTTCAAAGTGGTTTTGTTAGGGAAGCTGGTGAGGCAGATGTTCTATTGAATCATGGATCATTCAGATTATGCTTACGGACCTCTGCGACACGACCTTCTCATTGGAATTGAGTTTCTTAAAGGGATAGTTCAACAAAAAAATGGAAATTCTGTCATTTAGTCACCTTATGTTGTTTCAAAAGCTGTATGATGGGTGTGCGATATTGAAAAAATTGATATCTGTGATTTTGACAATAACAATAATTAGACAATATTTTGCTGATGTGTTTTTGTGCTGGTACACTGAAACCATTTTCGCTCAGAAATTGCTAGCTAATCTCACAAATAATTACAAAGAAACTGCAAGTAACACATTTGAATTAAATGTAAAGTAGAAAGTCATAGAAAATTTTAGAAAATCTTTTTTTCAGTGTACCTGAATTGGTTTAGGCATGTCATGGACAGTAGGGTTGTGACGGTGAGGAAATTTTCCCACCGGTTAATCGACGTGTGAGCCTCGTCTCTGATTGGCTGGAATTATGGCATATTGTAACGCTGGGTTGTGTTGCGCGAGCGAGCTGTTGGCATTTAGAGAGCACTGAGGGCGGGCATCAGGTGAGCAAGCTAGTGAAACGTTGCACGCGCAAAAGAGAAGGTCTGCACACATCCAAAAACTTATTTTAAATGCAAAATTGATTTTCGTGCGCTCTAAATACTTTCTTATTTGCGAGACAAACATTTTCTCCACAAAACTCAGTTTGCGCGTGTGCAAAACGCACTTTTGCGAGCTCAAAATATGATCTTTCGCGCGCAGAATTGTGGCAGAGATGTAATCCCATAGACATCAACCGTGTGCAGTGTGCACGCTTTATTAATCTGTTAACATGACCGCGGAAAAAATACGCACCACATTCGCACTGCAACGGACTAATGTAAACCTGGCTTTATGTGTGTGCGCTGCATGATAAATGTTAAAATGTATGATGAATAGTTAAACACTGGCAAGAATGAAAAAGTAATGCAATTTATAAAATTTAGTGACGATGTGACACTGCCTCGATTGTGCAAGTGACAATTCCTGTGTCAACTGTGCAGCGTGCTGCTCGTTTATAGACAAACGTGATGTGGTGATTTGAAGCCATTTGCGTATTTTGAGAGAGAGCGCGCGCGGTGATTCACTCACAATGTTTGTGAAATTTACGTCTCACACAAGGTTTTCAAATTACTTTAAAAGCTATTTAATGAAGAAATATAGCATTATAATTATTTCACCCGCGCCGGACAGAGACTGAGACGGTGCCGCTGCATGTCCTGCCAAACCTTCTCACGGCAGGCGCGTCATTAGCTTGAGATCGTTTTTTTGAGATCGGCCTTTATAGAGACCGCCGATCGATCATCCCAAAGCGATTATCGGCCGATAATGATCGGTAGCCGATCAGTCGGAGCACCCCTAATTACGAGTGACATGGCAGTGAAGACAGAACTGGAGGTGAATTATTCTTTTAATAAACTGCTGCCAAAGCATGTCAAGGATTAATCTTAAGTCTCTGAATTGAAGAGCAGTACTGCATATTTTTACTCCAGTGGTATGTCTGTCTCTGCTTTATCTTTATAGCCCTAAAAGCCCCCTGTCTGCACTTTATGCCTTCATTTGTTAGGGAAGCTGGTGAGGCAGATGTTCTATTGAATCATGGATCATTCAGATTATGCTTACGGACCTCTGCGACACGACCTTCTCATTGGAATTGAGTTTCTTAAAGGGATAGTTCAACAAAAAAATGGAAATTCTGTCATTTAGTCACCTTATGTTGTTTCAAAAGCTGTATGATGGGTGTGCGATATTGAAAAAATTGATATCTGTGATTTTGACAATAACAATAATTAGACAATATTTTGCTGATGTGTTTTTGTGCTGGTACACTGAAACCATTTTCGCTCAGAAATTGCTAGCTAATCTCACAAATAATTACAAAGAAACTGCAAGTAACACATTTGAATTAAATGTAAAGTAGACATTTATCAAGTAGACAAAGATTTTGTCAGTAGACAAAATCTTTTTTTCAGTGTACCTGAATTGGTTTAGGCATGTCATGGACAGTAGGGTTGTGACGGTGAGGAAATTTTCCCACCGGTTAATCGACGTGTGAGCCTCGTCTCTGATTGGCTGGAATTATGGCATATTGTAACGCTGGGTTGTGTTGCGCGAGCGAGCTGTTGGCATTTAGAGAGCACTGAGGGCGGGCATCAGGTGAGCAAGCTAGTGAAACGTTGCACGCGCAAAAGAGAAGGTCTGCACACATCCAAAAACTTATTTTAAATGCAAAATTGATTTTCGTGCGCTCTAAATACTTTCTTATTTGCGAGACAAACATTTTCTCCACAAAACTCAGTTTGCGCGTGTGCAAAACGCACTTTTGCGAGCTCAAAATATGATCTTTCGCGCGCAGAATTGTGGCAGAGATGTAATCCCATAGACATCAACCGTGTGCAGTGTGCACGCTTTATTAATCTGTTAACATGACCGCGGAAAAAATACGCACCACATTCGCACTGCAACGGACTAATGTAAACCTGGCTTTATGTGTGTGCGCTGCATGATAAATGTTAAAATGTATGATGAATAGTTAAACACTGGCAAGAATGAAAAAGTAATGCAATTTATAAAATTTAGTGACGATGTGACACTGCCTCGATTGTGCAAGTGACAATTCCTGTGTCAACTGTGCAGCGTGCTGCTCGTTTATAGACAAACGTGATGTGGTGATTTGAAGCCATTTGCGTATTTTGAGAGAGAGCGCGCGCGGTGATTCACTCACAATGTTTGTGAAATTTACGTCTCACACAAGGTTTTCAAATTACTTTAAAAGCTATTTCATGAAGAAATATAGCATTATAATTATTTCACCCGCGCCGGACAGAGACTGAGACGGTGCCGCTGCATGTCCTGCCAAACCTTCTCACGGCAGGCGCGTCATTAGCTTGAGATCGTTTTTTTGAGATCGGCCTTTATAGAGACCGCCGATCGATCATCCCAAAGCGATTATCGGCCGATAATGATCGGTAGCCGATCAGTCGGAGCACCCCTAATTACGAGTGACATGGCAGTGAAGACAGAACTGGAGGTGAATTATTCTTTTAATAAACTGCTGCCAAAGCATGTCAAGGATTAATCTTAAGTCTCTGAATTGAAGAGCAGTACTGCATATTTTTACTCCAGTGGTATGTCTGTCTCTGCTTTATCTTTATAGCCCTAAAAGCCCCCTGTCTGCACTTTATGCCTTCAGGAGAAATGGAGCATGAAAATATCAGTCAGTCAGAAGTAAACTTCTCAAAAGAGAAGACGACTGTTTGAAGCATATTTCAGAAGCGTTTTATTTATAATGACAAAATAAAGCATGTGTAAAATGAGCGTGCAATGCTAATATTCATTAAATTGCATGCTTTTGGCCATACAGGAGGACTTTTCCCATCTGTTTAGATGTCTTGATGACTTTGTGCCTCAGTTGACTTTAGGCTTTGTGCCTGTAAATGGAAAGATTTTTTTTCTTTGTCTGCTATGGAAAAAGAAGTCTGTCTCAAAGAAACTAGTTAGGTTCTTTTTTAATAGAAATTTAACAGTGGGTTTCTGGGTTCATCTCTGTAAAATTCCAGTTTTAAAATGTTATTATGGGCAATGAGCTTGTATAATTAGCATTAAGCTAAGCAACAATATTTACAGTGACATTATTGCTCATATATAGGGTTATGTATCTGAACAAACTGCTTACACTAAGTATTACACTTCAGCATGTGAATATGAATGATTCTTTTCTAAGCATCTAGATGAACAATTTTCCACTGGCAGGTAGTAAAATTTACAGTTTGCAATGATACAATTAAATTATTTAGTTTAGTAAATTTCACTAATAATTACAAGAAACTGACTAGTAACATTTAATTAAACATGAAATTTTGAAGTAGAAAGACTGAAATAGAATTTTCTTCTTATAGTAATTATAGTACTCCAATAATTGTATTTTATAAACTGTAGTACTGTATATATTGTTTTATGATTCAATTTATTTTTGTGATTTGAAATAAAACATGAACTGAAATAAAATAAAATATAAAAAAAACTTAAATTGATTTAATTTCAGCTAGTTGCCAAGGCAACATTTCTCATTTTCATTTAATTTAACTTGATGTACTGAAATAACTAAAAGTGAAAAAATTAATTAAAACTATATAGACATTTTAAAAATCTAATAAAAATGGCAAAAACACTCAAAATTACTACAACTTTAACAAAATTTTAAAAGAAAGAAATTTAAAATTTAAAAATAAACATTCTAAATATGAAAAAAACCCTTAAAAGTATCTAAATTATATATATATATATATATATATATATATATATACACAGAATACATACAGTCTATAAATTATATATATATACCCAGAATACATACCGACTATAAAGCTCAGTGTCACGATCAGCAGCCCGGCTGGAGTGCTCAGGGTGAGCTAACATTAGCATTGTTAGCTCACCCTATATAAGCCCGGTTCTCTCTGTCGTTCATTGCTAAGTCTTGTATGTGTCTGAATTGTATTTTTAAGCCTTGTTTTTCTGGTTCTCCTGTGTCTTGGTTCCTGGTTTTGTTTCCCTGCCTGTTTGGTTTACCCGTTGCCTGTGTTTTTGCCCTGTTGCTATTAGGGCTAGGTAAAAAATATAGATATCTCGATATTAATCGATTATCATTTTTACGGAACGATATTGATTCTTAAATCCCAAGAATCGATTAGTCTAGCCTGTTTTCAGTTAATGGATGGAATGTTGAAGGGCACTTCCCATCCAATATGTCGCAATAAGCATTGTGCTTTGGTACTTTTAATATGAAACAAAGTCTCAGATTTCAAATTCTGTCCATTGTATTGCAGTATTCAAACAATAAATGCCGTTTTGGCGCTGTTTAATGCTGTTTAATGTGGAGTGACAGATCTCTGTAGCGCGGCTGACACAGCAGCGCGAGGTGCACGTGAACTGATCATATCCTCCACATTAATACCAGTCTCAGCACAAAATAAACATGACTAAACATCTGAAGGTAAGTTAAAAGAAAGAGTACAACTTTACAATCTGTATTCTGTCTCATGTAATCTCTCAATCAATGTTTCAGCCGCGCAAAGACGTCAATATAACGGCTTGTAAACAATGTCACGTAACAAAAATTTACCTCAGAAAAAACATATTCGGTGACCATAATAACTAAAAGTGAAAAAATTAATTAAAACTATATAGACATTTTAAAAATCTAATAAAAATGGCAAAAACACTCAAAATTACTACAACTTTAACAAAATTTTAAAAGAAAGAAATTTAAAATTTAAAAATAAACATTCTAAATTTCAAATTCTGTCCATTGTATTGCAGTATTCAAACAATAAATGCCGTTTTGGCGCCGTTTAATGCTGTTTAATGTGGAGTGACAGATCTCTGTAGCGCGGCTGACACAGCAGCGCGAGGTGCACGTGAACTGATCATATCCTCCACATTAATACCAGTCTCAGCACAAAATAAACATGACTAAACATCTGAAGGTAAGTTAAAAGAAAGAGTACAACTTTACAATCCGTATCCTGTCTCATGTAATGTGAATGAGAATCGAATTGTGAAATTTGTGTCAAAACCCAGCCCTAGTTGCTATTGTTTGGACTGATTGCCTGTGTTATAACCTTTACCAGTTTTTGGACTTTGTGGATTACTCCTTTAATAAATACTGCGTCTGGATCCTCAACTTTCGTATACCTGTGCAGTTTCATGACACATAGTATAGTTCTGCTATTTTAAAAAATTTATTTGAAAAACATTATATTGTCTTTTATGTGCTCTTCAAGTTGATGTGTTTTGGACGGGCCTGTTCTTTTGATACATATTTAATCCGTCCCAACTCAAACGGGCTTGTAGGTCACAGCACACATCCCTTTCCCGTACAGGATCTCCAGAGCACATGGGAAAAACAACATGTGCTGCGAATCCAAATCTGCGGCTTGGATAACTCTGGTTTTCTCCCTCGCTAGCCTTTCTTCACCTTGAAGTAATTTTGGTGGAGCATGTGGAAGTCATTTCAGCCCCCTGCCTTCACTAGCTGGTATGAGTGTCACCATATGGAACCAATTAGCTCTTTGTAGGGGGACAGGCGAGCTTTTTTTTTTTAAATGGCAACATCATCTAGACGGCGGGTCTGCCCACCATCTGACCTGTCTGTGCCACTTTAAGAAATACCTACAAGATTTTTTCCTGTCCGTGCTCATATTGATATCAAAGCCTGTGAATTTTATGTCATGTCACTAGATCCAAACTCACGATGTGTTACAATGATTGAGCTGAACAGGCAAATATACACAGTAGTGACTGGCACTTTAACACACTGACCTACTTAACACATGACGGCCCAACACGGGCACAGAGCGCTCGACTGCTCTCCCTATTTACCCAGAAGTCTCTTTACACAGTTTGATGTCATGTTCACATTGTGTCAGCACGAACTGGTGTGTAATTTAAGCCCAAGACTGATGTGAAGTATATACTTGGTATTAAGAAGAAGAAAAAAACAAGACAAAAATACTTAAAGGAAATTAAAATGTTATATTATTAAATTTTTTATTTTAATTTAATTGAATGTATTATTTTGTTTTTATTATATTTTATTTTAATACAGTGCTCACAATGTGATGTATTTTAGATATTTATATACACATATTTAGAAATGTTTGCCAGAATGTAACATGAATAAAGTTTTTTTTAATCTCTTTTTTTTTTTTAGGGAGCAAATCATCGTGGTGCCAGATATCACCGGGGGAGTGATGTGTACCCCACGGTTCCCCGAACAGCAGGCCGCTTCTGGGTCATTTAGCCCTCCACCCTCAGAGTTCATCCTGCCCTGCACGTCCCTTCAGGAACCACTAGAGGCGCCGCTGGCCGAGGAGGAGGTGGAGCAAGAAGAAAAGGAGGAGGAAGAAGAGGTGGACGAAACCGAGGAGGATGACAGCGAACTCGGGGCTTCCTGCTCGGAAAAGCGTCTCTCTATGGAATCGGGCTATGGTGCCTCTGATAAACTGCTGGACACTATGGAAATGAGGGACCTTACAGCCAACCAATCAGAAATCCCCTCGGATCGCTTGTCCCTCCCCCCGTCACAGATGGATGGGAAGCTGGCCAATAGAGACAGTGGTATCGACAGCATCAGCTCACCCTCACACAGCGAGGAGCTCTGCTTTGTCGGGGACGAGGATCGAGTCGGTCACGAGAGGGAGATTTGCCCCTGCAGCCCAGGGCCCGGGCTTCCTTGCGGCTATGCCGAGGGGCCCGGAGGAGAGGGGGCCAGTGGTGTGGAGGGCGGCAGAGACTCAGAGGGAGACAGTGATATGGAGGAGGGCAGCGGGGATGAGAGTGAGATGAACCCCATGGCCCTTCAACCTCTGCCTAAAGCTGAACGACAAGACTCCACTGAGGTGAGGAGTGTGACACTCCACTGAAGTGTGTTCTTTAGACACTCTACTTATTTACCTACTTATTAATTAATTTATTCATAAGGTGGGAAAATGATGAAATAATTTAATCATGGATTGATCTTACTTTTAAATACCTGGGTATTACCAAAGACTTCTTTCCATATTGTAAATATACATAAACACATACAGCTTAATTAACTTAAAAATTAACTTAATTCATTACAAATTTGGTGCAAGAAACCCTGATTAAAATACATATTTTTAATAGATGAATTTACACACACATTATATTATTAAATATATATCTATATTTTATCATTTATTTTTTATTTAATACAATTTGTACATTATAAATATTTGTATTAATTTATTGTCATTATACAATTTTTATGAATAATAAAAAATTCTAATAAAATTAAAATATATAATAATGTATAATACAAAAATTATAATTTTTTATTTTTAATTGTTTATATTATTAAATGTATATATTAAATATAAATATAAAAAAATCTCAAAATTCTTAATTTATTAAGATCAATTTATTATGCTTCTAAAGTATTAAATCATTTATTTAATATTAATTTATTAAATTGGACTGTTTTTTAAAGTTCTTACTATTGGAAGTACATCTTGACAAAAGCTAAACTTCAGAATGAGACTTATTTTATGCACTTCAGTCCAACTTGTTGTTCAAACTCATTATTCAGCCAGCATTTTCCCGTTTTGCAGCTGTCAGTCCAGCAGCGGGTGTTTAACATTGCTAATGAGCTGCTGCATACAGAGAAGGCTTACGTGTCCAGACTGCACCTCCTGGACCAGGTGTTCTGTGCCCAGCTGATGGAGGAGGCCCGAGCTCGCAGCTCCTTCCCCTGTGAGGTGGTCATGGGCATCTTCTCCAACATCTGCTCCATCTACTGCTTCCACCAGCAGTTCCTGTTGCCCGCACTGGAGAAACGCATGGAGGAATGGTGAGAAAGACAGAAAGAAAGAAAGAAAGAAAGAAAGAAAGGGACGTTGAGAGTGATTTTATTATGGTAAAATGGTAATGTTACTAATGTTCTATTTTTCGCTTTGAATCTTCTCTTTTATCTTTCTCTGTACAGCACTTTGGTTCCACTTGTGGTGTTGAAAGTGCTTTATAAATAAAGTAGAGTTGAGAGTTGAGTTGAGTACTAATCTTGCTGTCAAGTCAAATGTATGTATATAGCACTTTTCACAATGCATATTGTTTCAAAGCAGCTTTACAGAAAATCATGTTAATGTTTATATTTCAATATATTTATGCCTTATAGTCGCCTTTAGCAGATTAGTTGGGATAATAGACTTTTGTGATGATACAAGCAATCAAGCAGTTGAGATATACTATATCAGGGCTGTCCAAACTCGGTCCTGGAGGGCCGGTGTCCGGCAGAGTTTAGCTCCAACTTGCCTCAACACACACACACATTTCTATGCCTAGTAAGAGCTTGATTAGCTGGTTCAGGTGTGTTTAATTAGGGTTGGAGATAAACTCTGCAGGACACCGGCCCTCCAGGACCGAGTTTGGACAGCCCTGTACTATATAGTATGTAGTAGTAGTAAAAAATGATTCTTACACAGTATTTTGGTCTTGTTGTCCAGTACAAATATCTAAACATTTGTAAATCAAAATACATTTACTTGAAAAACAAAATCATTTAAGATATTAAGTCTTGTTTTCTGACCGATATCTGCCAGTGGGTTAAGAAAAATAAACTTCATTCAAAGGGAAACAAGATTATTTTCCCTACCCCTCTGGCAGATATTTTTTTATTGTTTAAGCAAAAGCTCACTTCATTTTGATACATTTATCAGAAAACAAGACTCAGACTTATTCTGCGCACTTCAGTATCTGAGGAAATTATGTTTCTCAAGTAAATGTATTTTTGTACTGAAAACAAGACAAAAATACTGAGTATGAAAACAATCAGCAGTGTATATTGTACATATGTGGATAAACTTTAACATATTTTTATGTAATAGCTCTTTATATAAAGTTGAATATATAAATATGTCCATGTTGATTATTAATAACCCCATTGAAAAATATTTGATTAGTCTAATTATAGGATGTTATTTTAAATAGTAGAGTTGGTACATAACAGAGAATTATAGAGTAGTAACTTGAAGTGTTGTTAAAGGCTTTGACTATTTAACAAATTACAGTCAATTGCAATCAGATCTTAGAGCTTTACATCAGTTTTCTTCTGGACATAACTAGAAAAGTTTAGATGGATTTTGAATTCAGAGGACAAACGGATGTTTCGAAGTATCCAAGCAACATATGTGTTTCCACAAACTAAACTTTGTTTCCAAATAGTCCAGTTTTGGAAAGGGAAGGGTGACCTTCACAAATGATGAACAAACCTTGACTTCCGCCCCTCTCCCCTCAGGGATCTGAACCCCCGCATCGGGGACATCCTGCAGAAACTGGCGCCTTTCCTGAAGATGTACGGCGAGTACGTGAAAAACTTTGACCGGGCCATGGAGCTGGTGAACACCTGGATGCAGCGCTCCTCTCAGTTCAAAGCCATCATTCACAACATCCAGGTACCAGACTGCGATCCAAACACTTTGTGCTAAACTAACAACAAGACAAAAATACTGAGTATGAAAACAATCAGCAGTGTATATTGTACATATGTGGATAAACTTGGACATATTTATATATTCAACTTTATATAAAGAGCTATTACATAAAAATATGTTAATGTTGATTATTAATAACCCCATTGAAAAGTATTTGATTAGTCTAATTATAGGATGTTATTTTAAATAGTAGAGTTGGTACATAACAGAGAATTATAGAGTAGTAACTTGAAATGTTGTTAAAGGCTTTGACTATTTAACAAATTTTTTTTTTACAGTGGCTCATGCAATCAGATCTTAGAGCTTTACATCAGTTTTCTTCTGGACATAACTAGAAAAGTTTAGATGGATTTTGAATTCAGAGGACAAACGGATGTTTCGAAGTATCCAAGCAACATATGTGTTTCCAAAAACTAAACTTTGTTCCAAATAGTCCAGTTTTGGAAAGGGAAGGGTGACCTTCACAAATGATGAACAAACCTTGACTTCCGCCCCTCTCCCCTCAGGGATCTGAACCCCCGCATCGGGGACATCCTGCAGAAACTGGCGCCTTTCCTGAAGATGTACGGCGAGTACGTGAAAAACTTTGACCGCAGTCAAATAGATTATTCAAATTTCACAATATTCCTATTTCTACTGTATTTTTGATCAAATAAATGCAGCCTTGGGGAATATAAGAGACAAACTTTGAGTGATAATGTATATTTAAAATCATTTCTCTCGGCTGCATCCACTATTTTATATTTAAAAAAATGACTAAACTCACTGTAGTGCATTCTGGTATTTCTTTATCTGGGAAAGATGCAAACGATGCTGCATTTGATTTAAGGCTAAAATAAGGAATCTTAACATGGGTTTTTTGTAATTAACTGAGTCGGCAGAGTATCTTAAATACTACTAGTAAGCTGGCAGGTCAGTAGAGTTTAAAACAGAGCGCTGAAGACATTTCAAGTGTAGAAGTGTGAAACGACAGTAGGAGTTACTATAAAATTTCTATTAATGATAATGTCAAGGCATAAATCGTTTTCTATTAACATAAAGTGGAAGTCAGATGTTTCTCCTCTATGCCCCACCTCTCTGAAACGCATCGATTTTTTACAAAGCTCATCGGTCTGAAAAAGCAAGGTGTGCTCTGATTAGCCAGCTATCCAGTGTGTTGTGATTGGCCGAATGCCTCAAGCGTGTGACGGAAATGTTACGCCCCTCACCATACTGTGATGCCATGTCCCAGCAGGATGAGACAAAACCAATAAAACCCATTACAAACGAGGCATTTGTTGCATCCAGTGGGGACATAATTACTGATTATAATGACTTATACTGTCTTTTTATGTGTTGCGTATCGCGCTGCGTAAACATAAAACCATGTCTGCATTTGTGATCGGAGAAATGACAAACAACAAGCGCCACTCTACACTGCTCAAAACTTGCGTTTGAATCATCAGTGGCAAATTCTTTAAATATAAAAAACGTACTTACAGGCTGTGAGTCAGAAGTGCCAGACTGTCCTTGCAAAGTTGGAACTGCCAAACCTTTATAGAAACAGCCTTTGTGCCACAGACGCATTGTAGGCTACTGGTTCAGGAAACAGTCCTCATCCTCCATAAAATGCGCAGCACGCATCTGAATATTTGGGTTGAACTGTTCTGGAACAGTGTTGTAAATACAACTTAACCACTGATTTCTAGTCGTGTCCTCTTTTGGAAGGCCAAACAAAGTAGTTTCGCTTTCACAACGAAACACACAGCGTCTCCAAAACATGGCGGCAAGAATTAAAGTTACGCCTTTTTTTTTTGTGTGAACATTTGGGCGGTGTTATGCAAATCTTCCCACATTGTGACGTAGACATGTGGGGGCGTGTTAGAACGAGCCGTTTTAAGTAGGTGTGGTTGACGCTTAACTTTAATAAAGAATATCTCTTTGGATTTGAGACTTTAGTCTTTGCAACTTTACAGATCTTCTTTATGCACCAAGAGCTTGTAACACTCCAAAGAGAAAGAAAAAATTAATCGCATCATATGACCCCTTTAAGCAGCACAGAACCCTGCATAATTCACACCCGTGGACTGAATGAACGGAGAGTGTGTTAATCATACAGTAATCTATTTCACCAGGTGCACTCCACCAAATTCACCTTCACAGTCTGAGACTGGAGCGTTCATGTTAAAAATAGAGTGCGTCAGATGAAAGAGAGAGTCGCTGTGGGTGCGGGACTGTTTTTGGGGAGTTGTAGGTTATGGTGAATACAAATCAGGCCTGGTGCTGCACTTCAAACATCTTTGGTTGCCACTGTGTGAAGAATATTAAGAGAGCACAACGCCCAACGCCTGGGATCACAGCACTGCTGGAAGGAGATCAGGCATGTCACGCACGGGTTACACTACCAATGAATCATCTTGATTGTGCTCGGCCGTGTTTTGGGAGTTTGCCTTATTGTTAAAGACAACATAAAACAGCATTCATTCAACACATTTAACTTTTGCAACATGATGTATTTCAGAGTAAAACTAAATATTCAGTGGGAAATAAAGTAGGCAGAGACTTGATTTCTTCCAGCAGGATTTGAATGCATTTTGAAAAGTAAAATATTTAAAACTATTGCTCAGGAATTTGAGCAAACCTATAAGTTTAAGTATTAAACCATATTAAAGTTTGGAAAAAAACATATCTAGGGAGCAAAGTATAGAGACTTGAGGATGTATTTTAATAATATAATTTATTAAAATATATATTATATATTCAAAAGTTTACATATGCATGATTCTTAATACTGTGTTGTTACAGCTGTCTTGTTTTGTGATAGTTGTTCCTGAGTCCCATGTTTGTCCTGAACAGTTAAACTGCCCGCTGTTCTTCAGAAAAATCCTTCAGGTCCCATAAATTCTTTGGTTTCCTTTTGCATATTTGACCCCTTTCCAACAATGACTATGATTTTGAGATCCATCTTTTCACACTGAGGACAATTGAGGGATGTTTGATTAGAGGTGAAGTTGGAGTGCGTGTCTGAAAAGTCTCCCATTTGATGTGGTCGTAAAGATGTTCTGCGTCTAAATAAAGGCAATTTTTGTCAAGAAAAAAAGAGCCGGAAGCTGCAGTTGTGAGTGAGGTGGCTAACTCTAGCTCCGCCTCTGCGTTATTTGCATTAAATATTTTTAACTCACTTAACTGAAATAAATAATCACATGCATTAACACATTAATTTTGACAGCATATACCTGTATATATATATATATATATATTTATATCGTATAAAACTTAACATATAATATATAATGTATTTTAATATATATTTAGATGAATTGTGCACAATAGGTCTGTAAGTAAATGAACTCAGTCTTCATGTTGTCTTTAAGGTGTCTGTCTTTGCAGATATTCTTGATTGGTTTGTGGGAATGGATCGGTGAATGGTTTCTTTTTGCTCATCGTATGATTTTGGGTGTGTTTTGCAGAAAGAGGAGATGTGTGGGAATCTTACCCTACAGCACCACATGTTGGAGCCTGTGCAGAGGATCCCTCGTTACGAGCTCCTGCTCAAAGACTATCTGCACCGCCTGCCAGAGGACGCAGACGACTTCAAAGATGCTCAGAGTGAGTGCAGAAAGGCAGAACGCTCAAATGGGCCTTTTCTCCACCACTGATCGCAGCGGCCCATTTTCTGTTTCATTTCAGCTATTGGTGCATGTGCCTGGAAATATTGCAGTGAAAAGATTCATGCAAGGTTAACAGCCCAAGATAAAAAAATTGCACCTTGTGAATATCAAGTCCTTTATTCTCTACAGAATCTCTGGAGCTGATCGCCACAGCGGCAGAACATTCAAACGCTGCCATCAGGAAAATGGTGAGTGCAGTTTCAGATGAACCACACACACTCCGTGTGGGGTGAAAAGCAACACTGCCACTTAACATCCCTTTGTAATTAAGCTTGGTTGCCTCTTTAATGTGAGGTCTGTTTTGAAAGTCTCTCATTTGAATCTGTTAATTGCTCGTGTTTTTATTTTCGACATTTTGAGACACGAGACACCTCCCTCCAAGTAGACCTGAGCTAAAACAGACAATGTCAAATCTAACGTTTTTATCATCACTGAAAACAAGGTCATAACCATGTCATAAAGTCTAATTCTAGTTGTGAAGGAATCAATTTGAAATATTTGCAAATTATATTTTATTTTAAAATATGCACACATTCACTCTTATTCGTATGCTTAATATTTCAAAAGCACACAACGTTTCTTGGCTTGTCACATTCAGTTATGAATTACATAAATCATGTACTATAAATGATAGCATATTTTCAATTCAAAACAACAAAATTTCAGAAAGCAATTCGAGTAGTATCATGGTTTTTATATTACTAATATATATATATATATATAGATAGATTTTTGATTCCAATTTAAATATTAAAACGTATTGCATCAAATGTAAAATGTATAATAAAATAGTTCACAATTATAAAAAGTATACAAAATTCTATATTTTTTGGCATG
>NW_015505243.1:693863-697671 GCF_001515645.1 Sinocyclocheilus grahami
AACAGCATGCACAGGGCAATCCTTTTTTATTTTTATATTACAAAATTATTTATTAAAATATTACAAAAAATAGATAGATAGATAGAATTATTAATTATTATTACTATAATATTATACTATTACTAAAATATATGTATATGTTAGGGATGCATGATATTATCGGACCGATATACGGAATCGGTCGATAATGGCTTTAAATGTACATATCGGCATAGGCCCGATATGAAAAAATATGCCGATGTGTCTTGCCGATAAGAGGAATACATTAACTCACATGTGCTCAGGGTGTGCTAGCGATTAGATCACATCAGAAGTGTGACTCATTCTGAAAGCAAAGTTTTGCCTGAATGGCAATTAGATTCACTGCTTTGGATCACTGCATTTAAACTGAGAATGCACTTACAGAATGACGCATTCGGTGTGCGAGTAAACAGTAATAGCACGTGTAGCGGCAGCTTCCCCCGGGTCCTAACACCGTTCGGTAAGGAGTTTTAATTCCGTAGGGGGCGCTGTTGGCCTACTTTTAATAAAATGAAAGTAAAATATACAAATAACATTTAGACTGTGTTTCTGATTAATTAAAGCAGTAATTTATGTCATAAAATCATGAGTATGTTTTGATTTAAAGGTCAGACGCTATCGCTTTCATGAATAAAAAAAAATCACAAATATGACACTTGTAAATTAAATAATTTTATGTATACTGATTTATTCATTAATGTGTTATATGTCATTTTTTTAAACAAATTATGATAAATAATTTGTTAAGGCTACTACTGCATCTTTCTGAAAAAAAATGCAGCGATTGATATAGTTTATTTATAGTTATTTTCAAAGCTTCAGTGTACTGTCATTATAAAATAACTTCATTATTGTTTATTTAATTCTAACAAATAAGTTCTTGTTAAAAAAATGTTTTTTTTTAAATAATTTGCTACACTTGGTGTTGCTTCCAAACAAAAGGAAATATATCGGTATCGGCATCGGTTATCAGCCGAGTTAAAAAATATCGGCAAATATCCAATGTCGTGCATCCCTAGTATATGAATATCACAAATAGCAAATATTGGTGGGGAAATTTGGCCATTTCTTTGGCCATTACTTGAATGACATGACAGATGTTTCTACAAACGTGAATAAGTTCTTGTTAAAAAAATGTTTTTTTAAATAATTTGCTACACTTGGTGTTGCTTCCAAACAAAAGGAAATTATATCGGTATCGGCATCGGTTATCGGCCGAGTTAAAAAATATCGGCAAATATCTAATGTCGTGCATCCCTAGTATATGAATATCACAAATAGCAAATATTGGTGGGGAAATTTGGCCATTTCTTTGGCCATTACTTGAATGACATGACAGATGTTTCTACAAACGTGTGAATGTTTTGTCCCTCAGGAGCGCATGAGAAAGCTGCTGAAAGTGTACGAGTTGCTCGGTGGAGAAGAGGACATTGTTAACCCGACTAATGAGCTCATTAAAGAGGGACACATTCTGAAACTGTCAGCTAAAAACGGGACATCACAGGATAGATACCTCATTCTGGTGAGTCAAAGACAATCATTAATGACATAAATCATACCTCAAAGTGCTGTTGGCAACAAAAATGTTGGTAAATCATGCATGTTTAACTCTGTTAGTCTCTCTCTGAAGTTCAATGACAGGTTGTTGTACTGCGTCCCCAAACTGAGGCTGATAGGGCAGAAGTTTGGAGTGCGAGCGCGGATTGACGTAGACGGCATGGAGGTTCGGCGTGTTTTTATCTTGTTTACAGCATAATACTCAAAATAAATCTGCTGTTATCAAATGGCTGATTTATTCTGCATTGCTTCACAGCTAAAGGAGACCAGCAGCATGAACGTACCACGAACATTTCTGGTTTCGGGAAAACAGCGTTCACTAGAACTGCAAGCAAGGTATGGCTGAGGGAATGTGCTTCTGCATTAAAAATCAGGTCTGGGGTTCATTGACAACCACAGAAATGTTGTCTGAGCTTTTGCACATTAGGAGAAAATACCCAAGATAAGCATATCAGCCATTGGAAAACAAGAGAAATATGTGCGGCTTTTGGCATTTTTTCAAATGTTCGCCTTTTTTTTTTTTACCAGGACGGAAGAGGAGAAGAGAGATTGGATTCAGGTAAGCTTTTCTTCATCATATCAGGTTCTCATATCCCTCGGCTATAACACTTCTGCTTACATTATTCTCATTCTTTGTTCACTTTCTCACAGGCGATCCAGGCCACTATACAGAGACATGAACAGACGCTGGAGACCTTCCGCATGCTCAACTGCTCGTTTCGGGAGGAGGACTTCACTCCTCCAAACTCTCCGGTTAGTTTTTATCTTATCACTCCCAGTGTTGTTAACTAAAGCTACAAGTAAGACTCACTAAAATAATTTTTGTTAATTAAAATATAGCTGAAATGAAACAAATATTAGAAAATGTATTTTTATATTTATATTGGAATTTTTTACTTAATCTTCAAATAGAAATGTTGCATTGGGAACCAAGTGAAATAACTAATTTTAGGTTGAAAACTAAAATAAAAGAAATTAAAGCTAAATAGAAATATTAAAAAAATGACAGAAGTACATAAAATTACTAAATTACTAAAATGAAACCGAAAACAAAAGCTAATTCAAACCCAAAACAAACCCAAAACAAAAGCTAATTCAAAATAATGATAAATTCTGTAATAGTATAAAAATAATACTAAAATAACACTAAACTCTTATACAGGCCTCATTCCGATTTTTTATGGTCAAAATAAAATGTAGTCTCTATACTGAGTTTTCAAACTTGGGTCCGGGGACCTCTAGAATAATTGTTTTAAAATCAGATAAGTAAATAATAGTATATAGTTTTAAAATATAATACATTAAATTTATATTTTTAATTTAATTAAAAAAATTATAATTTGTTTATGCTTTCTAAACTCTGGTTGTAAATCATGATATTAATAAAATCAAAAAAAGATGTCAACTTAATAGCAAGTGTACTATATATATACTATATAATTAAAATATTTTCCAGATAATATTGTACAGGTCTTGTATTGTTTTCCACAGTATAAATGGGTCTTTATAGATTTTATAGCATTAATATTTCACAAAGGGATGGCCATATTTGGGCGTCAGTGGCATCAAAATGTTCGAAAATCCCCGATCTATATGAATAAATACATAATATAGTGACCCAAATGCTGAAGCCACACTTAAAAATGTATGAATGTCATTGCATTAGTTTACAAAGTATCAAACCAAGTGGCATTTCATTTAAATGCACAGCACTTTTTAAAGAAAACTCCTTTAAAGGGTCATATGACGTTGCTAAAAAAGAACATTATTTTGTGTATTTGGTGTAATGAAATGTAGTGAAGTGAAAAAACATTATTTTCCACATACTGTACATTATTGTTTCTCCTCTATGCCCCGCCTTTCTGAAACGCGTCGATTTTTACAAAGCTCATCGTTCTGAAAAGCGAGGTGTGCTCTGATTGGCCAGCTATCCAGTGCATTGTGATTAGCCGAATACCTCAAGCATGTGACGGAAATGTTACGCCCCTTACCATATTGTGATGCCGTGTCCCGGAGCGACGAGACAAAACCAATAAAACCCATTATAACAAGGAATTTGTTGCATCCAGTGGGGACATAATTACGGATTATAATGACTTATACTGTCTTTTTACGCGTTGCATCGTGCTGCGTAAACATAAAATCATGTCTGCATTTGTGACACAACAAGCGCTGCTCTACACTGCTCAAAACTCGCGTTTGAATCATCAGTGGCAAATCCTTTAAATAT
>NW_015505243.1:698281-702083 GCF_001515645.1 Sinocyclocheilus grahami
TTGTCTTCAAAAAATAAATGGGTTTTTTTCCATTATTTTTTTTTTTTTTTTTTTTTAAAGAGTACCCTATTCGTGAAATGTAGCAAAAACACATACCTATGCCTAGGCTATAATAAATAAGTTTAAATGAAATAAATATTTTGTCTATTTTATATAGGCTACGCAAATAAGATGCCATACTATATATTCAATTAAATCTCAGAGTATTCATTAAATCGTCAAAAAAAATATATTATTTTCAGTCGAATATCACAGACGTTCATCATCCAAAACTAAGGGATGACGAAATAGTTTGTAATGTCATATCAAAGGCTGACCTAACGTTTGAAGTAAACAAATATTCTATCGGTCGTCTATTGGCTGATCGCAGTGAAGCCCCGCCCATTCTGCAAAGCTATTGGACCGTTCGTCTGTCTGTCCACACTCGGCTGATCATGGAGCGTCACTGTGGGGTTTTCCAGTCGGATTTACGCGGAGAAGAGAGCGATATAACTGTTTGCACAGCAGAAAAGACTCTGATAGAGGAACTAAGGACTTTAGACTTCATTTTCAATCAAGCTCTAGTGCAGACTGATAAAGAAAGCACTGATACGGGAATCTGAGGAAACGCGTGCAGTAAACATCTAGCTAGCGGTCGGGTAACGTTAGTCCGACGGTCCTCTGTTTTAACCTCTTCAGAAAACAACTGGTTTGATATCGTTTGTGAACTTTAGCTCTTTAGCTTTATTATTATTCTCGGTTACTCGAGCTCGTTTGTTTCGCTGTTTGTAAATACCATTTTACACCTGGAGAAATGTCCAGCCTGCCTTCCGTCAGACCCGAGAAGGGCAGACCGGAAGTGGGGTTACCTGGGCAACAGGCGCCGCTCGAGCGTCCTCAGACCGTCTACGTCATATTAGACTCCTCCGCCGAATCTGTCAATCTCATCAGGTGAGTGCAAGAGCATCACATCTCTAGTTTCATTGACTAACTCAAACAGCAAAGTGCTTGTTTGTTGTTTTGCCTCTGCATGCATTAATCCTGCAGACTGTAGTTCACTAGATCAGTGGTTCCCAACCCTGGTGCTGGAGGCACCCCAACACTGCACGTTTTGTGTGTCTCCTTAATCAAACACACCTGATTCAGGTCATCAGCTGATTAGTAGAGACTCCCAAGACCTGCAACTGGAGTGTCAGAGAAAGGAGACATGCAAAATGTGCAGTGTTGGGGTGCCTCAAGGACCAGGGTTGGGAACCACTGCACTAGATCATAGGTGAAATTGATTCATTTGTTTGTTGAACATTTTAAGGCTACTTTAGAGATGTGAAAATATTGACAGCTGGAAGATAAACTCAATTGAGATGCTTTATAAGCAAATCGGTGCATCTGGATGCTTGGGATTAGAGGTTGTTCAACTCTTTGTTGCATCAACATCTTGCATTCACTGCCGTGCTGATAGGTTTTATGGTGTAGAATCAGACTGTTCCTTTGGTGTCGCATTTTTTAGGGTTACGCCATTTATTTTTGTGTATAATTTGACTGTACTCAAAGGAATGCATGCAATTATTCATAGGTTACTTCACATTCAAATGATTGAAATATTAGGATTATTATGCACAGTAACCAAAAGCAGATGTTGGACATTGCAAACATAGTTTTTGTGCAAAACGCAAATCTCTAAATAGTGTGTGCAGGAGGAAGAAGCTGTTGGCACATGACAGTCTTTATATGCGTGAGAATTCAAATGCACTCTTGACTCCATTGCACTTTCAAACCATAATGGGGACAAAAGTGCTGTACATAAAATTTGCAAAGGTAATCACATACATGAAGCCAAAAATACAATACATTATTGAAAACTAAAGAAAATGAATTGTTTTTGTTTTTTTAGGCTCCCTGAAATGCCCTAATGTGGGAATTTTCAGAATATCAAAAGAACTATCTCCTTAAATTCATTAAACCAACCATCAAAGCCATTTTACCGGCTTCAAACTTTAAAACTAACCTCTCTCCCTTCCACCCTGCCCAAAAAATTCCTCTGGAATGCCTGTCTGTGTTACTCCAACCCACAAGCGCCGTTAAACCAGAGGCTTTGTTTTACCGTTTCAGTCCTGAGCCTCAGATTTCACGGGATATGACTCAGCAAATCTACACACCCATTTTCCCTGTTTCTTTCTACCTATATCCCTGTTTTTACTCTCCTTCCTCTGAAGTTCTTGCTTGCATTGACTGAATGCTTGCTGAGCACACGCTATTTTGCTCCTTTTGTACCCTAAAAGCATGTGTTTTTCATTTGCTATCATCAGAAAAAAGTCATGAAGTCGGATTTTTCTCTCTATAGCCCAATTACCATAAAAGTTTACCTTTTTATGTTTTACATAGCCCTTGTTGCATAATGTGCTTTCAGAGTTCAGGATTCTTTGTCACATTAGCACACTGGTGGTAGTTGTGTTCAGTACAGTAAGAGTTAAGTAAAGTATTACAACAAGAGATTATATTAGTGATGATACAATAAATACCGTAGATTAAAAGTTTTTGAAAGTGTAGTCTGTTTCGCCGTTTACAGTTAGCAATTATATAAAACTGAGTGAAATAGATTGAAAATACATGCATCCATTCTTATCTACAATATTATAATATTGCACAAGCTTGTATTGTATTGTAAGGGTAAGCCAAATAAATATATGAAATGAATAAAAAATAGAGAAGAATAGGAAGGAAATCAATGTATGTTGATAAAGAATTGATGGAGTGACTCCCTCTGGCGGTGACTACTGATATTGGGCTTTTCCATTTCTCTATTTTTAGTAAAGCTGTGATTTTGTTAGGGGCAGCCCGCAGCAGACACACTTGGAAAACACAGATTATTTAAGTTTAGGGAAGGTATTCTCGTATTTGAACCAATTTCGTTGAAATTGTGGTATTTAGCGAAAGTAGCTGAAAAGCGTCTTTAGAGAGGCCGGGTTGCTGAAGGCTTGGCTCATGAATATTAATTAGCCCTCCCTAGACAGCCAAGCTGGTTGGTTCAAAGACAGGCGTGGGCGCTAGTCAACTGGCCAATTAACGAATAGCAAGGGTTCGGGCAATGAATATTAATGTGGTATTCTGACTGACAGCTCCAGGAAGGTTACCAGGCAACGTCTAAATGAGGCTTTTAATATACATGAGCCAAGTCTTCATCGTAGTAGGATTCGTAATTTCACCGGAGGATAGAGGAGCTTCGCGTGCGCGGAGTGGCACAAACATGGCCACCTAGTGAAACCAAAACACTAGCGAAACGGCGATGCCCTGCGCGTAAAATCTCGCCCGTAGATCGTGCAAATCAGCGTGACAGCGTCGTATCAGTCCTGGATTCGGATGCAGACCATGAGATGAAGGGGTTTACAAACCGGATTTACCGGAATGCTTTCGTTTGATAACGTCTGATCTGATTACATCACTTGGATTATTCCACTATCCAGAAGATGCTTTAGGTATGTGATCTAGAAATGCATTTAGAGCTCTCTGTGGATGCAGTTCCATACTTTATGATGTGTTTGTCACCTTTCTGTTATAATAGCATATTGGTAAGACTGGATATGTCTCAAACACTTGTGATCTGCCTACATAGACATCACTTTTTGGGATCAGTGCCAAAAATGTTGCATATATGAGAAGCTGACTAGTTTTGGGACATTTATGCTTTTTAAGGGTTTGATGGGCAAGAATGCTGATCTATGTAGGCACACTAGATGCTGTCTAGGTAGGTTTATGAGCAAGTGTACAAAAGTCTATTAGGGAATGCGTGTGTGTGTGTGTATATATATATATATATATATATATA
>NW_015505243.1:711708-715791 GCF_001515645.1 Sinocyclocheilus grahami
AAAATTTAAGGGGGTCTGAATACTTTCCGTACCCACTGTATATATATATATATATATATATATATATATATATATAAGCATGTATTTTAATTTAAGCATTTATTTTTTAGCTAATTATATATATATACACACACACACGCACACACACACATGAATTTAAGATTTGCATATTTTAAGTGTATGATGATACCATCAAAACGTTGGTTTGGTTCTATTAAATGCTAGATTGTGCTGTATTCTGTGTAATTTTTATGTGCATGGTTTTCCCGCCATCAAAGCCTGTGATGTATTAAACAGTACTGGGAATGAGGAACTGTGGTTAGTCACTGGCAGACTTTATTAATTCCAGGATTTTACTTTACACCCCTCCTGTTCACCGTCTCTGCATCAACATGTCAGATTCTAGGAGATGTTTGTGGACTGACAGTAATTGACGTAGCTGTTCTTCCTTTCTCAGTGTTGAACCCCTTCTTCCTGAGTCTGGGATCGTGGCAGATATTGAGGTAGAAGGCGTTTTCTCCACCGATTCGGACACTTTCTATGAGCTGAAGAGTCAACCCATCACCCTGAGGTGAGTCCGGTAATGGCGATTATATAAGCACACTTCCTGTTTTTGTCTGTACTCTCACCTACACATAGATTGTGGCCGCATGCCAGTTATGCTTATGAGAGAACCGCAATCGTATCTGATTTACTTCCTGCATACTCTGTGTTAGATGCTTAGACGTTTTTGATCATATTTTGCTGCATACCTGTGATTGATTTGGTGTACGTACGGTATAATCAGCTGTACTCCATGGGAGTTTTCCGGCAGTTACTGTGCTTCTAAATTGTTAAGATCTTTTACATTCTTCTTGTTATTTGTATTCATTACATTGCTCATTTTATTTGAAATTAAACACTTTTTTTGTGCCCATTTGTGTGAGTGCCCCATGTTTTTTCTACGATGAGGCTGGTCAGGGCATGCTGTCCTGAAGGTGTTTAGACAGGGCGTTGGGTTTCTGTTGACCGAACTTCCCAGTGTCTGTTTCCAGTGACTTCCCAGTGATTCAGCACAAATCTAAACACCCTGATCTATCATAATACCTCTTTCCACTGCTCTTCTTAGGAAATAAAAATTTGATTATGGAGTAATATGTTTAGGATAGTGGTTTGAGTTCTCTGAAGAGTTTGCAGAATTAGTGTTTCAAAGTTCACACGCTGCTGTCTCCCACAGTCTCTCAGCTTTATCTGACAGGATGATCTGCCTGACATAGTATTCTTTGGATTTGCTTTTTGCAAACAGTGTGTATGAGGCAACGTGGTTTTCCATTCACTCTGGGACTTCCCAGAATGACTCATCAGAAAAAAAACAAGTTGTGTGAAAGGAATGTGAAGGCCGTATTGTTGGAAATGCAAGACTGTACAGAGAGATTTGATTTATTTTGCTCTGTAGTTGTTATGTAAGTAGTGTTCATTGATAGCACAGCTTGATAATGTCACAAAGGACATATTCTGTTTGTATTATTCACATTCTTAAGTCTTTTAGGATAAAAGTGTATGCTAAATGAATAAAATGTTGATGGTTGTTGTATATATTTTAAACACTGTTGTTAAAGTCACTGTGAACAGGCTTGCTGCAACCAATTTTTTGTTTCCATAATAGGACATATTTTTCAAGTGAAAGTCAGTTAGAAAAATATGTGGGACAACTTTATTTTCCCTGTCAGTTGATTGGATTGTGAGACGTGGCTATTTTACATGATTGGACGAGAGAATTTAAAAAGATGTGAGCAAAAATGGAAAGTAGTTTCAGAGGTGATGTTTATATATTTAAAAAAAAAATGTTTTTGTAGTTTTCAAAAGTTTTATTCATATATTCATTCATTTATTTTTATTTTATTATTATTTTTTAATTAAATTTATTTTGATGAAATATTATGAGAACAAACATTTTGTTTTTTTGGAATAATGTGCACTGATGAAAATTATACCAGGAATATGTATTAAGAAAGTAAATGCATCAGTTTTGATTTCATACTGACAACATAAAATAGCATTTGCACTGCATTTAGCGTCCACAATGTGATGTATTTCCAAGTGAAACACAACATTCTGCTGGAATAATGTAGAGCAGGATTTGATTATATTCATTAGGATATAAATGAATTGGAAAAAACTAGGCAGTCATATTATTGGTTAACTATATTTTCCCGGTTTGCCTCAGGCAGAAAAAGTCATTACATTTTGATATTTTTCTTCGAAAGAGCATGCAAAAGAAGACCTTATAAATAAGAACTTTACTATTTTTAATCAATAGTTTTTGGTTTTATGAGAAATGCAATTTTGGAGTTTGACATATGACAAATAAAATGTCATGATATGTTGAATAAGAGATCATTATTTTTGACCGTCTTGTGTTTTAAGTTGCTGTTCTCACGCTGTCTCGGTGGTGAACTCTCAGCCCTGTGTTTCAGAAATAGCATGTGGTAATATGATTACAGCACGGGGTGTAGCGTGGTACTCTAAGCTGATTTACGTTCTCATCGTGTGTCGTCGTAGTGGCTCTGTGATCCCTGCTGACTCCGTGACCCCAGCCGGCTCCGTGATGACGTCACGCGTGTTGATGAGGCAGGAGCTGATGCGACAGCAGGCTCAGGATCAGGAGAGACGGGAGGCCCAGAAACAGGCCTCCAGTGCTCAGCAGCGGCCCACTGACCCCACCCCTGCCATCTCCGTCGCATCCGCCCTGCCGGCCACACCGACCCAGGTGCCTGTGGAAGTGCTGAAGGTATGACCCTATGGAAAACCTATAAAAATGAATGTGAAATATGATGTTTTTGGTGTTGAAATACTGTTTACAACATGAGTTGTCCTGTGTTTGAATCCCAGGTTCAAACTCACTTGGAAAACCCAACAAAGTACCACATCCAACAAGCTCAGAGGCAGCAAGTGAAGCAATACCTCTCTCACACCCTTGGCAATAAAATAGCCAATCAGACGCTGGCGATATCGCCCTTGCCCCAGCCCACCTCCGCCCCTGAGTTAGCCCCTGCCGCCAGTAGCACTCCCAGCAGCCCGCTGGCTGTGCTCAGCCTGGGATCAAACAAAGAAGAGGTATGAACTGAACCCAGATCAGACGTTTCGTAGCCTGCATTTCGTAGCATGCATTTATGTAGCCAAGAATGTGGTCAGCAAAAGTGATGGTTTTGAAGCAAAGCCCTTATGTCTTAAAAGTGATCAGGAATGTATTTTTTTTTTACTTGTGTTCATGAAGCATGCATTAAATTGATCAAAATTGACAGTAAAGTCCTTTACAGTGTGACAAAAGATTTCCATTTCAATTAAATGCTGCTGACTTGAACTTTCTATTCATTAAAGAATCCTGAAAGAAACATATTACAGTTTCCACAAAAAATATAAATGAGCATGTTTTCAACTCTGATAATAAAAATGTTTCTTGATCAGCAAATTAGAATGATTTCTGAAGGATCATGTGACACTGAAGACTGGACTAATGATGCCGATAATTCAGCTTTGCATCGTAGGAATAAATTACATTTTAAAATACATTTAAATAGAGTTGAAAAGACCTGAATTTAAAACCAGTTATTTTCATTCTAATCATATTTCACAATATTATAGTTTTTACTGTATTTTTAAATGTTCATTCAAAACATAAAAAAATAAGCAGTAGTGTATATGAATAAAATCATACTTACCCCATTTACTTTCTATATAAATGTCCTCTTATCTATATTTTTGATCAAACAAATAGAGCTTTGGTGAGCTTAAGACACTTCTTTGAAAAACATAAAAACCCCAAATATTTGAATGGTAGTGTATCTTGTTTCAATCTCCACATTATGTCATTTTAACAGTACTGCATCATGGCAATAAAGTTATAAAAATTTAAAGATAAGAGTCCTTAAGCCAATGCCATAACAAAAGATGACCCATTTACACAAACAATGATGGCATAACGTAATCTTCTGTGCTCTGACCTACTTTCACATAGGGCTGGCTCGATACCACTTTTTCAGAACCAATCCCGATCCGATACCAGAAATTCTGAGTATCGGCCGATACCGATCCGATACCAGC
>NW_015505243.1:716807-734276 GCF_001515645.1 Sinocyclocheilus grahami
TAGTTTTTGGTTTTATGAGAAATGCAATTTTGGAGTTTGACATATGACAAATAAAATGTCATGATATGTTGAATAAGAGATCATTATTTTTGACCGTCTTGTGTTTTAAGTTGCTGTTCTCACGCTGTCTGTCTTAAATTGATCTCTGTCTCGGCGGTGAACTCTCAGCCCTGTGTTTCAGAAATAGCATGTGGTAATATGATTACAGCACGGGGTGTAGCGTGGTACTCTAAGCTGATTTACGTTCTCATCGTGTGTCGTCGTAGTGGCTCTGTGATCCCTGCTGACTCCGTGACCCCAGCCGGCTCCGTGATGACGTCACGCGTGTTGATGAGGCAGGAGCTGATGCGACAGCAGGCTCAGGATCAGGAGAGACGGGAGGCCCAGAAACAGGCCTCCAGTGCTCAGCAGCGGCCCACTGACCCCACCCCTGCCATCTCCGTCGCATCCGCCCTGCCGGCCACACCGACCCAGGTGCCTGTGGAAGTGCTGAAGGTATGACCCTATGGAAAACCTATAAAAATGAATGTGAAATATGATGTTTTTGGTGTTGAAATACTGTTTACAACATGAGTTGTCCTGTGTTTGAATCCCAGGTTCAAACTCACTTGGAAAACCCAACAAAGTACCACATCCAACAAGCTCAGAGGCAGCAAGTGAAGCAATACCTCTCTCACACCCTTGGCAATAAAATAGCCAATCAGACGCTGGCGATATCGCCCTTGCCCCAGCCCACCTCCGCCCCTGAGTTAGCCCCTGCCGCCAGTAGCACTCCCAGCAGCCCGCTGGCTGTGCTCAGCCTGGGATCAAACAAAGAAGAGGTATGAACTGAACCCAGATCAGATGTTTCGTAGCCTGCATTTCGTAGCATGCATTTATGTAGCCAAGAATGTGGTCAGCAAAAGTGATGGTTTTGAAGCAAAGCCCTTATGTCTTAAAAGTGATCAGGAATGTATTTTTTTTTTTACTTGTGTTCATGAAGCATGCATTAAATTGATCAAAATTGACAGTAAAGTCCTTTACAGTGTGACAAAAGATTTCCATTTCAATTAAATGCTGCTGACTTGAACTTTCTATTCATTAAAGAATCCTGAAAGAAACATATTACAGTTTCCACAAAAAATATAAATGAGCATGTTTTCAACTCTGATAATAAAAATGTTTCTTGATCAGCAAATTAGAATGATTTCTGAAGGATCATGTGACACTGAAGACTGGACTAATGATGCCGATAATTCAGCTTTGCATCGTAGGAATAAATTACATTTTAAAATACATTTAAATAGAGTTGAAAAGACCTGAATTTAAAACCAGTTATTTTCATTCTAATCATATTTCACAATATTATAGTTTTTACTGTATTTTTAAATGTTCATTCAAAACATAAAAAAATAAGCAGTAGTGTATATGAATAAAATCATACTTACCCCATTTACTTTCTATATAAATGTCCTCTTATCTATATTTTTGATCAAACAAATAGAGCTTTGGTGAGCTTAAGACACTTCTTTGAAAAACATAAAAACCCCAAATATTTGAATGGTAGTGTATCTTGTTTCAATCTCCACATTATGTCATTTTAACAGTACTGCATCATGGCAATAAAGTTATAAAAATTTAAAGATAAGAGTCCTTAAGCCAATGCCATAACAAAAGATGACCCATTTACACAAACAATGATGGCATAACGTAATCTTCTGTGCTCTGACCTACTTTCACATAGGGCTGGCTCGATACCACTTTTTCAGAACCAATCCCGATCCGATACCAGAAATTCTGAGTATCGGCCGATACCGATCCGATACCAGCGCAGGTTTTTTTTTTTTTTTTTTTAAATCAGTGAAGAATTTCTATACCTCAATGTGTTGACCTGATCATCACTCTTTTGTGCGTAAAACACAATCTACCACATATAGACAACATCATTGTAAAGAAAAACAACAAATGAATAAATATATAATCATAATCTATGACAAAAATACTACTATAAACTAGGTTAAAGGATAATTCAGTAGCAAAAGTTACTCTAGAAAAATCACGAGTGCACAATAATTTTATAAAATCTAAACATTTAGTAAAAAAAAAACATTATTTAGTGGGGAACAAATAAAAGTGAATAAGTGTAGGGCTAAATCTGGTCAAATGTTAAACATTGCTCTTTGTATTGTTGTAAAATACATTCATGAAAAACAATAATAGTAATGAGGCAGCAACACATGATAGATAAGACAACAGCAAAGGTTATTAATAATCTTTCATTGCGCAAAAGTATTATAACATGAAAGGCTCCTATACAGAGCAGCAGAAAGTGCTTATGCGCATCCTGTGCGTAGAATGATGCGCTTGAAGCAACACTGAGTCACAGTGCTCCGCATAGAAAAGTTCAAAGCACAAAGGGAAGAGGATGTTGATGCGTAGTGTATTATATCTGTGTGATAGTTTACTGAGCCTTTTCTTTTAACAGTTTAAAATTTAGCATAAAGTACAATTCATAGTGCTCTCTATTCCAGTGTAGTGATCTCTAATAGACACCCGGTAGAAAGTAACATGCTTTAGAAACAGCACTAAACTCCAGCAAGATGCAAAACCACTGATCTTTATCTACAGATCAAGTATAATAATAGGAACATTGTAGCATCGTCTTGACTGTCGTAATTGAACGCGATGCGCAGTTTGAACGCTGAATGGAGGAAGACTTGACAGCCGCAGCGGAGAGAAGAGTTGAATTTAGAGTTGAACTTGAATTTAACGACTTAAATATTCATCTGTGCCTCACATTAAACTATGGAACGGCTTCAGTACACTTGAAATATAGTGCATGAAAAGTTTATGGTGCTTTGTAATGTTTTTGTGCCTTTCCTGGGGCTTAATAATAATTATATTAACACCATAAATATGCGCAGTATTAGTATAGTTACGCAGTATTGTAAAATACACAGAATATCAGATTTGGATTGGTCTCGTCAGAGCCGATACCGATACGGAGTATCAGGGAACGCTCAGCGGACCAGGAGCTAATGTATCGTTTTCTTTTTTGGTCCGGACCAAACGAACCAAGAGAACCGAACTAAGTGTGAACGCACCCTTAGTTTCTTTCCAAAAAAAAAAGATTACTTGCCCATAACTATTGAACAGTAGTATATATGCTTTGGCCTACTTTCACATGCAAAATTACTAGATAACATTTACAATTCCTGCTCTAACTAATTACAATAGAGGTAGTCCTATAGATTTGAGGAATTTTTTTAACGTACAGAATCTCAGATCTGCCCCAGTAAGATAACAGCGGATTCTGTATATGATATATAACTTGTGTGAGAAGTCAAACTTTAGCATTGTGTTATCAAACAATGCTGCATTGGCAGGAAAAGGTTTTATTCTCTAGCCAGCTTGTACTTTAGGCCACTTATTTTGCTAGACATAGTCTGTGAATTTCACATGCTTACAAAACCGTACTAACCAGTAATTATTGTCCTAATAATCTCAAGTCTTAAGCTATTTAGAGTATGCTAGACAACTAATTAAGTGTTTGGCTCTGAGACTCGAAAAGATCCTTTTGTAGAATGTGCCTCACGTTTGCTTAATACATACAATAGCGTGCTTTGTCAAGTCTGCGTGAAGTCGGCCAGACTCTTTTGGGCACTTTGCTTTTGGTACCACATTGTGCTGGTAAATATCACACTCACGGCTCAATGACCCCTGCACACTTCGCACTTTGTGTGGGCTTGGCTATTAAAGTCTTTCAGTCCTGTATTTCTGTTGTGTACATACTGAAGGACCCTTCTCAATCAAAAACACTGACTGGAAAACCCAACGATGAAATACAAGCTGGCTACGGTTCGAGACTTTTATCAGACTTTGAATCGGATGTCTGTATTTCTCATGTCCATGTGGTTGGTGTGTCACTCTGGAAGCCGCTGTGTAGTGTTATTTAAACATCCATCTGCCTCATGACTCATGGTGGAAATACACTGTAAAGCTGTTTTTTTTTTTTTTTGTCTCGCAAGGAATCTAAAACATTATCTACAAGCTGTTTTTTCTCTGTGTTTTAAATGCACAGATCGAAGACGTCATCGATGACATCATCAGCCTGGAATCGAGTTTAAACGATGAATTTATGACATTGATCGACTCGGGTTTGCAGCTTCCCAGCACGGTATGTAGCAACATCCTCAACTCTATTAAGGATCAGTTGAGCAACTCAAGTGCTTTTGTCATCTATTTCTTAAGAACTGATTAAGTAAAGTTTGTCGAACTTGGTTTGCACGACTCTTTGGAACAGCTTTTTTTTAATTTTTTTTTTATCACCGATGCTGATGACACAACAGCCATTTGTCATAATTTGCGGTAATTAATTGAAGCCCACAATTCTGCCTTAGTCTTTTGCAAGCAAAAGCGAATCCTGCTCTGACATGCTATTGCTTTGGAAATACAATTTCGGTTTTCAAATCAGTAATTTTCATTGAGTCTGGGAGGAGTTCAGGTAGAGGCGCTTGTGTAACCAGGTATGATTAAAGGTTAACTTAGACTCATATGCTTGCATATTGTCAGTGTAGTGTTTGCATTCGGGACGTTTGGGTTGAATGGGGGCTTGAAACACTGGAAGCAAATATAAACTTCTGACACATGGCTCACAATGGGTGGGGTCAGCATGCCACGGAGGAGTGACAGAGAGTTGCCGCACACACACACATGCAGAAACGCTGGCCACTGAACGTGTGTGTGCACAAGCTGAATTCTGTGCAAGCTTGCCCTTTTTTTTTTGATACTCCAAAAGATATTTCCCCATTTCTAAACGTCCCTTTTTACGGAGAGACGCACAGAAAGAGGAAGCACTTTGCGGGTGTGTAAGAGAACATGAGGATTCTGGTTTTACTGCCGGAGAATGAGAAGAAAAAAGGCAAGATTGAGGTAAATTTTACTGCATTTTAATTCTCGGGTTGCTTGTCCTGTGTAAATGCCGTGGGAAGATGGTAGGTTTGTGTTTTAGTTGTGCTTTAAAGACAGAGTGATATGTTTTATGACGTTTTAAATAATCTTAGCATGTTGCAAACAGTCTTTTGGGTTTATTTGAGCATGTTAATGCCTCAGGACAGCAGATTTCAGAGCAAGTTTGGATGGATTTTATGTAATTGATTTCTGCACAGGTGTCACTTCATCGGTTTCGCAAAATAAAAAGTCGCCTTTCAGGCTGGCTCTGTTTGTCAAGATGAATGAAATGCATTTTCGGGTAAACCTGCGTCGGTTTTTCGCAAAATAAAAAGTCGCCTTTCAGGCTGGCTCTGTTTGTCAAGATGAATGAAATGCATTTTCGGGTAAACCTGCGTGTTTGAAACTTCAAGCATGTTTATGAATCTTCTGTAACTGGTTTAATTATTCAAAAAATGTCTGACGTTAAGGTTGGTAATGTGTAGTTTTGTTTTCAGCGCTCGTAATGCATCTGCTACCTCGTTGAACCTCATTTCGTAAAAAACGCAAGCAGAATAACTTGGCTATTGTGTGGAAATTTACATGTGTTTTTATTAAGAAATTAAACAAATTTGTGGTTAGATGTGCTCTATTTATGTTCTCAAATGTTTCAGTAAGCACTAACAGAGGAAAGTTTATGGATTTGTATTTTTTCCCCTCTGAATTGCTTTTTATGTATGCATTTTTGCAGATTTTCTCCATTTAATAGTCCTCGCCTTGTCTAGTTTGTTTCACTTTACAAATAAGCATGCACACAGAGCCGTTTGGCCATGGTTAAAGATATCGCCCTTCAGATATGAAGGTTCATGTTTGTGGTTATCTGAACTGAATGAAGGTTATCCATACGGTGCACCATGTGGCAATGAAGGGGCCTCTGACTAGATAATGCAGTGGGCGGGGTCGGTCCTGGTTTAATTCATGGTGATTGGTTTTCAACAGCTGCCGGTCTCAGGAAACCTCCTGGATGTGTACAGCAGTCAGGGCATGGCAGTACCCACCATCACCATCAGCAACTCCTGCCCTGCAGACCTGCAAAACGTCAAGAGAGAGTTGAACGGTGTGTATCTCCGTCTGTGATCTTCCATCTCTTTATTTTGCTGCTTCCTCTTCCTCATTTCTCTGGCACCGATCCTTCACCGGCCAGTCGAGTCAGTCTGACTGTATCAGCAGAGTCACACACCACATTTGCCATTTCCCAATTTCACAGCAGTGCCCAGTTCAGATCTGTTCTCCCACACACAATATTAGAATACAGTCATGGTTGCATATGATTCATTATTGTATCAGTGGATATTTACGCTTTTGCAGAACTTGTGACTGATTAGTGTAAATACCCATCATTCATCAGGCATTGCCCAGCGTGCATTAAAAAATGAAAGAATTATAGAAGTAAAACTGATGTTTTAGTAGCAATTGCAATAAATTAGCAGTGTTTTATGAGACATTTGGAATAATAGAAGTGCGGATATTGTTTGTGAATGTTATTTAGCAAACATAATAGCTTAAAGGTGAAGTGATGTACTTCCTTGTATCTCATTTTACTATCAGAAACCACTATAAATAAGTTATTTGTTGGCTGATTCTGACGAAAAGTCCCACTTCTCAGTCAGACGATGCTATAAGTTTAAGTTTGAGTTTAGGATTGGACCATCTGTTTGCTCAACCAATAGCAGATAGAGGGAGCGTTCGGGATACCTGTTTGAAAACAGTCATTATTTTGGCATTTCTGTCTAGTGATGCAAGTGACAAAGAAATTCACACTTCCCCTGTAAAATTAAATACAAATTGCCATGTTAATTGTTGTTTTATAGATGCAGAGGCGAAAGCTATTATGAAGGAGAGACAGAAAAAAAACAACCATAACTTGAGTGAGTTTGATTTCTTGCAGATTTTACCTGCAGTTTCTTTTTTATCTCTTGAGATCTGTCATCACTATGTGCACATGAACACCTGAAGGTTAATCATCCTTAGTAGAGTATAAGGAAGTGAATTACATTTCAGTTAATCTGAAACAAACATCTTGCCTGTCTAGTCATTCCCATCAATTTAAAGTATGTGTGTGTTTGTGTGTGCGTTTTGTAGTTGAGAGAAGAAGAAGGTTCAACATTAACGACCGCATTAAGGAACTTGGAGCTCTCATTCCAAAGTCCTCTGACCCGTCAGTATCACTGCTCTCGTTCTCACTTCTGTCTGGTTTTCAACAGTGACTGTTTCCAGTGCTGAAAGATTTCAATTTGAGAGATCATTTAAGTTATAATGACAGTTCATTAGAGAGAGTATTATTTTGTTGTATCGAAATTGTAAAAATATGATTTTAATGTCATAACTTGTCAATTTATTTATTTTTAAATGATAAAAGTTTTCTTTTAGATTTAAGTGGCAATTCAATTTTTCCCCACTGTATTTGTTTTATTAATAATTTTTCATGATTTTGTTCAGTACATGTGTCTGTAAGAGTGTCTGCATGTGTTTTCTCAACAGCGAGATGCGCTGGAACAAGGGCACCATCCTAAAGGCGTCAGTCGACTACATCCGTAAGCTACAGAAGGAGCAGCAGAGAGCCAAAGAGATGGAGATGAGACAGAAGAAACTTGAACACTCCAACCGCAGCCTACTGCTGCGCATTCAGGTATGCTGCATACAGTAGATTTCCACAAAAACTTTTACTATATTTAAATCCATTCCATATCCATTTTTCCCCCTAATCACCACAGAATTATTATTAGTAATAATAGTATTACTTATATTCCATTATTGCACTATTTATCAATATTTTGATTTGGCTTTTATTTTTATACTTTCAGATTTCATTTTTATTTAGCAATTTCATTTTCATGCTTTTGTAATTTAAATAATTCTAATTTTTCTATAGTTTTTTTTTTAAATATTGAATTCCACAGATTTTTCACCAAATCACCATGGAATTAGTAGTATTTATGTACTATTATTATAGTATTTCTAAATATTTTGAATTAGCTTTTATTATTTCACTTTTTCATTTTAATTTTAGTTATATTGTTATGGTTTTTGTCATTTTGTATTATTATTATTTTATATTTCTGTTTAGCTTTAATCAATTTTTATTTCAGTTTAAGTTTTGTTAATATTAGTACTGACAATTAAACTTATTTTAAATTAGTTGCCGAGGCAACATTTATAATTTTCATCTGTTTTTAATATTTTAAGTTTTAGGAAAAAAATAATATTTTTAGTTTTAGTGAATAATAACAACACCACACAGAAAATGTGAAATGTGAGTAATCATTTTGGTTTATTTTATTTATGTATTATTTTATTTTTCATTTCGGCTAATATTTTTTTTATTATTATTTTGCCATTTACCCAAAAAATTTGCATCCTCTTCTCAAACCTGATAGTAAAAATAATAATAATGAATTGGAGCAATGGCCTGGCGGTTAAATACATATTCCAGACACATTGAGCTCTATTGCTAATTCAGATTTAATTTAGACTCAATTTTTGTATTTAAGATTCTAAATAGACTCTAATTTGAGTCCAACTTTAATTGTGTCCTGATTCCGAGCCCACTTTCTTCCAAGTACTTCTTACTGTCAAAAAGAAAGATGGATTTAAGAGACATTGACAGCGATTAAAATGCTGGAGGTCGGTTAGTCTGTGTGCTGTTGCTTTCTAGTAGCCTTTTGTTTGAAACAAATCAGGCAGCAGATAAATGTCTATAATCTGCTAATCACTGCATCAAACCATCGCTCATTTGCATAAAGCTGACCTTTGTTCAACTCTTATTGAAACATGGCATCTTGAGGCAAATGTGCCTAATTGTCATTTCCTTAAATTGTGATTTGAAATGCATGTTGTGCATGTGTAAATGCCCCTCTTGCAGTTTAATGATTGAGCCTGTGTGATCGACAGGAGCTGGAAATGCAAGCACGTCTCCACGGCATCTCATCATCTCAGATATCTGACTCCATGCTGACGCAGACTTTAACTCTGGATCACAACCCCAGCAACGATCTCTCCAAGACCCTTCTGTCCCTCAACCAGACCACGCCCTCTTCTTTCTTATCTCCACCTTCTTCCACTTCCTCAGTGGGCGGGACGGTCACCAGCCCTCTGGATTTCGGGACACTCAGTTTCAGCGAGCTGGACGACCCAGCAGCCTCTGTGTTTAATCCAGCCCTGATGGCGGATATGGGATTAGGAGATATTTTGATGGATGACAGTGGTGCTCTGTCGCCCGTAGGGGGCGCCGATCCCCTGCTTTCCTCTGTTTCCCCGGGAGCATCCAAAACGAGTAGTCGTAGAAGTAGCTTCAGCATGGAAGAAGACTTGTGACGTCTTCAATTCGAACGATAGTATTGCTTTACGGTGCAAATCCTGCTTGCGCACTCCATTGTTGGCCAGTAAAGGGCAGTGTAATCCTAAAGTCTATAGTAATCGCCGTACTGTAGATGTCCGAGATCCTCAAGACTTTTTTTTAGAGGTGACACAAGTAGCAGACGCTGACATTTAGAGCCTGATAAATATATAGAAGAATATATGTACATAGAGTAGATTTAGTGCTAAACATCTATTTTGTGTTTTTATTATGCAGTTGTATGAAAAGTAGCACTGTATTATTAACTCGTAGACACTCACCACATGAATTTATTAGAAACGTTGGGGGGAAAAAATGCCAGAATAGCCAAATATATGAAATTTTATTTTTTTTCTTCGTTTCAGATCCCACTCATATAAGTGGGCTCCAAAAGTATGAGACTTCAAACCTGGCAATATGCAAGGCGCAGGATTTTGAATCATAAATAAAGTAAAAAAAATATTTTAGCTTCTGCACTTAAAAAGAGATAAACCAAATACTAAGATATTTTCAGATTCTCTTGTTTTTCAGTTTAACATTGAAATTAAATTATGATGCTAGTAATATACGCTATTGTTTAAAAGTTTGATTCAGTCAGTACAACGTTTGAAAGAAATGAATACTTTTATTTAAAAAGATGCATTAAATTGATCAAAAGTGACGGTGAAGACATTTATAATGTTGCAAAAACAAATTTTTTTTTTTCAACATTGCTAAGAATAAAAAAAAATGTTTCTTGAGCAGCAAATCAGCATATTAGAATGATTTCTGAAGGATCATGTGACACTGAAGACTAGAGTAATGATGCTGAAAATTTGCCATCGCAGGAAAACATATTTAAATAGAATACTAAATATTTCACAATATTACTATTTTTACTGTATTTGGATCAAAAACACACACAAAAAATCTTACCAAACCCAAACTTTTGAACAATAGTGTCATTTCTAATGAAAAATATAATATTAAACTATAAATGTCTGACTGTATGTTAGTGTTTACAGTAGTAGCTCATCAAACACTAAAGGGACAGCTGTGGTTTATTTCTCTTCTTTAAATGTGTGAGTGTGTGTATCTGCACGTCCTACATCTGTGCATTTGATAAAGGTGGCAGTAAACCTGTTCCGAAACCTGCTTGTAATGTCCTCAGGAAAAAGCAACAGACAGAAAAGAGAACATCCTGTTCAGCTCGGTTTTCATTTCCTGCTGGGATTTTTGAGTTCTTCTGTGAAACTGCTGTTTGATTGTGGAGCAAATTAAAACCAGCTCAACGTCGAGGGTCTGCAAGATTTAGAGGGATCACTAATGGCATGAAGTCAAAAGAGTGTTTATATTATAAAACAATTATATGATCAATAAGTCATAGCAACATAACTTCAACTCATCAAAATAAACCAATTTCGACTTCATTTTTTAAGTTATATAACTATTACAGCCAATTTAATATGTAAAATATACTAAAAAATTGAAGGTAGCAGTTGAAGTAGGTGGAATTTGTTTACAATGTACCTACTGTATTTGTGCCATTGATCTGCAATGCATCTCGGCCTCTTAAACGTTGAGTTTTTTTCAGGTTAAATCTCTAGTCATGTGCTGATGTCGGATTGTCTATGCAAGTACTTTCATAGTGAAGTAGCAGAGGTTTATGCGAGCAGATGACGTGTTTCCTTTGACATTCAAAGACCTTCCAGTTCTGAATATTGTTCTTGTTCTCTGCCAGAGAGCAATGAATCATCAAACCGTCAATATCGGGAATTTCTTACTGCAATCCAACATCCCTTATGACATTCACAAGTTCTGTTTTGATTTCCACGGAGACTCATTTTGCTATTATTAATGCTTTT
Source organism: Sinocyclocheilus grahami (assembly GCF_001515645.1). Classification (NCBI taxonomy): domain Eukaryota; kingdom Metazoa; phylum Chordata; class Actinopteri; order Cypriniformes; family Cyprinidae; genus Sinocyclocheilus; species Sinocyclocheilus grahami. The sequence goes on from NW_015505243.1 coordinate 727,956, forward strand.
CGTACATGCTTATAGTCAGCTGCTTTTGTTTTTGAGCTAAAAGCAAAGGAAATCCGAAGAAAACCATTCGTTTTTTTTATGAATCTGTACAGCGAGACATGACTGAGTTGAATTTACTTCTGGATGACCATGATAAAAACGTGCTTTTTTTAGGTTTTGGCATTGATTTTTGTTTTATATACAGATATAAAAAGAGAAGGAGTAATTTTATTGTGTACATTAGCAATAGCAGCTTGGGAAACTACTGCAGTTATGCAACATTACAGCTCATCTATGTGTTGATGTGTAATATCTATATATTATAAGCTGATTTAGCACTATGGCTTACATGCATTTGGAAAAGAGATTTGAGTTTTTACCACATATATCAATTTATGTCATAGATTTAAGATTAAACGATATATTTTCACTGCTATTTACTGAAAAATAAAACTGAAAACATTCATATCCACAGTGATGGATAGTTTTAGTACCTTGCTGGTGAAGAGGGAAAGATGTGTAGATAATACATTCTAGAAAATCACAAAACAGTCCAGTTTAATTAGGGTAAATCTGTCAAAGCTCGTTGCAGAAGTCTTTTGGGGTTTCTGGTCAAAAATGGCCAGCGTTTAAAAAAAAATTGCTTGTAAATCTTTCATTCTGCTATACTATCACCAAATATTGGATTCAGTCTTTTTGTCAACATGGTTTCTTTCTATTACCGCAGGTTTTAGCATTATTTGTGGATAATGTTGGCAGTGTTCGCTCAAAAACTGAGGTGCATTCGCTCAATCAATGAGGCCTACAATCAATCAGTTCCAAAAAGAAATCCAAAACCTGTGCTAACTGAAAGAAAACAAGTTGATTAAAAAATGTGATGCTATATTTGATAATAAAATAGCATAAGATATTTATAAGGTCGGTCATTTTTGACTGGGGACACCACAAGTGTAACAAGGTGGGAGGAAAAAAACAATTACAATTTCCTTCTTTTTTTTTTTTTTTTTTTTTTTAAGTATGAAATTTATCACAAAAAATGTGGGAAGTTGTGAGCAAAATCAGTAGATTTTAGTCAAATGCAATAACATTAACTAGCATTTTTGGGGAAAAGAAAATGACCCGGTTTAGAGTTTGTATCGATGCAGTGTCAGTGTGATCCCTGTATCGTCACATTCAGTGACTCTGTGGCTTTAAGGTGGTTTTATCTCTGGTAGAGACGTCTGTTGTCTTAAAATCTCTACAGCTCGTGTTCAGCCGCCTTGTGATTGATAGGGAATCACGTGTTCTGTTTTGTTTTTTTCTTAGATGAGTACTTTTGTATATATTTCCTTGACGCCTCCATGTTGGATGTGATGGGATTTGGCCATTTCTTGTGTGTTTTTGGAGGTTATCGTGCAGTTTCTGAGTGTCAGTGTGATCCCTGTATCGTCACATTCAGTGACTCTGTGGCTTTAAGGTGGTTTTATCTCTGGTAGAGACGTCTGTTGTCTTAAAATCTCTACAGCTCGTGTTCAGCCGCCTTGTGATTGATAGGGAATCACGTGTTCTGTTTTGTTTTTTTCTTAGATAAGTACTTTTGTATATATTTCCTTGACGCCTCCATGTTGGATGTGATGGGATTTGGCCATTTCTTGTGTGTTTTTGGAGGTTATCGTGCAGTTTCTGCCGGATGAAATGTCCTCAAACTTGCCATGGTCGGTGCTGTGTTTTAAGTATGAAATTTATCACAAAAAATGTGGGAAGTTGTGAGCAAAATCAGTAGATTTTAGTCAAATGCAATAACATTAACTAGCATTTTTGGGGAAAAGAAAATGACCCGGTTTAGAGTTTGTATCGATGCGATGTCAGTGTGATCCCTGTATCGTCACATTCAGTGACTCTGTGGCTTTAAGGTGGTTTTATCTCTGGTAGAGACGTCTGTTGTCTTAAAATCTCTACAGCTCGTGTTCAGCCGCCTTGTGATTGATAGGGAATCACGTGTTCTGTTTTGTTTTTTTCTTAGATAAGTACTTTTGTATATATTTCCTTGACGCCTCCATGTTGGATGTGATGGGATTTGGCCATTTCTTGTGTGTTTTTGGAGGTTATCGTGCAGTTTCTGCCGGATGAAATGTCCTCAAACTTGCCATGGTCGGTGCTGTGGAGAGCTAGCAAAAAGTTTACGAATTCATTAAAAAACCTTATGTATAACTGTACTGCAGGAGACTAGAGAAGAATTATGCAGCGTTTACATTCATCCCATACTTGATAATATCCTGTAGATGTCCACTGTCCGGTCAGACTTAAGCAAAGGGAATGTGTTTGTCGTTTATTCTGTATTTCAGTAGGTCCACAGTGCTTGTGGATGTTTATTCCTGTATTTTCTTTACAACACTGAAACGAGCAAGTTACGCAGATTTCTTTTTGTACTCTTCAATATATTCTTTTTTCTTTTTAGTAAAAATGTATGAATAAAGTTATAAAACAGCTATGCATTTGTAGGAGTATTTCATTTTTTTTTTTTTTTAAGCAACTTTCTATATTTTTTCAAACATCTGAAGGAGAAAATGGTTGAAAATGACAGTAACGTGCGGAAATTAAATATACTGCAAAAACTCTTTATGGTCCTCGAAAAAGGCTTAATTTTCTTTATGCAAAAAAATACATTGTGGAGAGCTAGCAAAAAGTTTACGAATTCATTAAAAAACCTTATGTATAACTGTACTGCAGGAGACTAGAGAAGAATTATGCAGCGTTTACATTCATCCCATACTTGATAATATCCTGTAGATGTCCACTGTCCGGTCAGACTTAAGCAAAGGGAATGTGTTTGTCGTTTATTCTGTATTTCAGTAGGTCCACAGTGCTTGTGGATATTTATTCCTGTATTTTCTTTACAACACTGAAACGAGCAAGTTACGCAGATTTCTTTTTGTACTCTTCAATATATTCTTTTTTCTTTCTTTTTTTTTTTTAGTAAAAATGTATGAATAAAGTTATAAAACAGCTATGCATTTGTAGGAGTATTTCATTTTTCTTTTTTAAAGCAACTTTCTATATTTTTTCAAACATCTGAAGGAGAAAATGGTTGAAAATGACAGTAACGTGCGGAAATTAAATATACTGCAAAAACTCTTTATGGTCCTCGAAAAAGGCTTAATTTTCTTTATGCAAAAAAATACATTTTTATATATATATATATATATATATATAATTATTATTATTTTGAGTGAAATATGACCCACACAGTGAAAATCGATATGGAAAATTCCTTAATATTAACACGGTACATTGGGCGTTTTTTTTTTCTTTTTCTTTGAGTGTGCTCTTGAGAACTTCACCTAAAACCATCTCACTGTTTCATTTAATCCTATTTTTGAGGTTAAAACGGTTCAAACAGCCAGAAGTTGCTCATTGCAACTGTTTGTCCAGCAGAGTGCATAACATCTCAATCACCGCATTTCAATAACCTTAATAACTCTGGTATCTTCACAAACCCAACTGCTTAGTTAATTAGTTTGGTCTTGTTAGTAAGACTACAGGGAATGCTGTTTAACTGTCAAACGCCCTGCGCCTTTCTGTTGTGTGTCGGTTCTGCGTGTCGTTGTTTGTCAAACTCCGCGCTGAATATGTGTTGCTTTCGCCTGACCACAATATCATTGTTATTCCAGCTCTCCTCCTCCAAAACTGCTATAAAACCGTGTGTCTGTTTCTTCTGAAATCTCACTTCCCCATATTAACTGTGTTAGTTTTGGATGAAGCCTCGTGCCCAGCCGCAGGCCTGTCCGGGCTGCAGTGCATTCTGGGCAGATCTTCTCGATTGTGTGTTTTAAAAGTTGACTCGATCCTTCGTCAGAGAGCGGGAGTGTCGTTTTATTATGGATAGGATATAAAAATGATCAAAAAATTTTTTTATTAACTTTGTTTGTAATTTTGTATCAGTATTTAAGTTCTTCCTTTTCTTGTGGTCAGTGTCGGGTCTCCTTATATTTAATGTGTTGTATCTCTCATCTGTTCTGTTTATCTTGGTGTTTTGGATTAAAGACGTGTGTGGATTACTTTGGATTTCCCGCCTGTCTGTCCACAACACATTCTGACATATTTATATATTTAAAATAATATTTTTTTTTTTAATGTTTAAGTTGAAATGTTAAGTTGTTAATATTATATGTTGTTTTGTATTTATATTTAAATATATATATATATATATAGTTATAATTTATATTTATGAATACAGTATATCTGTTTATATACAAACATATATTTTAGAATAAAAATATGTATGTAATATTAATGATGTAATAAATTATTTTAATTGCTGTATAACATAATTATATTTTATTTTTTTTTAAGTTATGTTATGATTCTTTCTTCACCCCATTTGTACGTTGCGGTGCTCCTCAGCCTGAAGAATCTGCAGAGTTTGTTGTTCTTCATGGGTGAGAGTCTTCACGACGTCAGCACTCTTTCTTCTCCAAAACTTTGAATGAACAAAAGGAGGATTGTGGTCAGTCGTCTAGCTAACCCTTCATGCAGCCCCTGAGGCAAAGACGTCACAGTCTACAGGAGACTCGCCAGATGCTCAGTTCTACTGCATTTGCAATTCTTCATTTGTAAGCCACTAAACAAAAGCATCTACTAAATGAACAAATTTCAAATGTAAAATAAGGATTTGATCATTTGATTTCTGGGTACTAGTATAACAGAAATCAAATGTAAGCAGAGCAGACCCACTATCCTATGACTTCTTCAGATCTGGCGTGACATTTGGGCGTTGATGTATAAAACTGTGTTTTGTCTTTTTTGGTGCAGTGATGCTCTTTGAAACAGTGGGCAGGAGCACTGGGTCAGAACCAGGCCTGGTTTAGGGCCGTCCTGTCGCCCCAGCACTGTCATTTCAGTCACTTCCTCCACTTCCTGTTGACGCCACTTGGCACATCTGTACAATAAACACTGCCTTCCTGCCTCCCTGCAGCCTACGATTCAGGAGGTAAGAGTCATCTCCACATGCACTCAACTTGATTGCTTTACAGCATATACAGTGGGGCAAAAAAGTATTTAGTCAGCCACCAATTTAAAGATGAGACATCCCATTTTGGTGTCTGCATCAAATTGAGTTTACAGTGATTTTATATCCATACAAAGCAAATCAAATGCAAGTGTCTAATTTTAATTTTTCAAATAACTCGTGACAATTTGTCAAAATATGGGTGAAAGAATATGTCATCGTCTTTCAGTGTAAAAATGACAAAAAAAACATTTATTCTAACCTGTACTTACTAAAATATATGAAATAAAAAATGATCATATTAAATGTTATTATATTTTAAATGATTAAAAACTTCTTGCGGACAAAATAGGTAAAACCTAGTGGTTTTAGAAATAGTGGCAAAGATTGGTAAAGTTTTAAAATGACAATTAATTCGTTTTTTGAGGGCTGCACTGTGATCCTTAAATAGAGGCTTTTTAATGTCATATATTTAATGTCATTATTCTAAATATGTTTGACACAATTTTTTATATACAAACTATATCAATGACATTTTAGTGTGTGTTTTTTGTAAATCATGGTAAAAATACATGATGGACATTAATCTTTGACCCAAATATATAATAAATGTTTCTTGAGCATGTATGTATAATTAAATAAATAAATATAAACATGCTCGAAACACTTATTATTATTATCAATGTTGAAAACAGTTGTGCAGCTTAATATTTTACTGTGAAATCTTATTTTAGTTTTTATGATGAAATATAATAGTATAGTTAATTATAAATATAGTTTACATATATATGCACATGCATACAGTATGTTATATGCATGCATGTTTTGCATTATCATAATTAATAAGATTAGCACTCTATTTTTTTACTGTTCTTTTTGGGCTTTTAAAAAAACAGATTTAATGATAGAATGAACGATAGATACACTGTAAAAAAAAAAATCTGTAAACTTTACGGTAAAAATAACAGCAACTGTGGTTGCCGGAATTTTACCGTAAAAAATATGGTAGCAACGTTTTAGGTTTTAACTTAAATTTACAGTTAAATACTGTAACTGATATAATGTTAATATACCAACCTATTGAAGTACTGAAATCTGTTTTGTACCTTTGTAATACACTGATAACCACCAAATGTGGTGATGAGAAAGTCACATGATGAACCAAAGCCTATCACAAGCAGCTTTTAAATACTAACATATATAGAAGATGCACAGTGTCATTCACACAAACACTAAACACCATCACGGTAACACACATGAAACTGAAATAATGCAATAAACATTCATTTAACAACATTAGGTGTAACACACAACCCTAATATACAAAACTGATAAGAAAAAACTAAGAAGAAACA
>NW_015505243.1:751224-755885 GCF_001515645.1 Sinocyclocheilus grahami
AATTTTGCAAGTTCTCCCACTTAAAAAGATGAGAGAGGCCTGTAATTTTCATCATATGTATACCTCAACTATGAGAGACAAAATGAGAGAAAAAAAATCTAGAAAATCACATTGTAGGATTTTTAAAGAATTAATTGGTAAATTCCTTGGTAAAATAAGTATTTGGTCACCTACAAACAAGCAAGATTTCTGGCTCTCACAGACCTGTAACTTCTTTTTTAAGAGGCTCCTCTGTCCTCCACTGGTTACCTGTATTAATGGCATCTGTTTGAACTCGTTGTCAGTATAAAAGACACCTGTCCACAACCTCAAACAGTCACACTCCAAACTCCACCATGGCCAAGACCAAAGAGCTGTCAAAGGACACCAGAAACAAAATTGTAGACTTGCACCAGGCTGGGAAGACTGAATCTGCAATAGGTTAGCAGCTTGGTGTGAAGAAATCAACTGTGGGAGCACTTATTAGAAAATGGAAGACATACAAGACCACTGATAATCTCCCTTGATCTGGGGCTCCACGCAAGATCTCACCCTGTGGGGTCAAAATGATCACAAGAACTGTGAGCAAAAATCCCAGAACCACACGGGGGGACCTAGTGAATGACCTGCAGAGAGCTGGGACCAAAGTAACAAAGGCTACATCAGTAACACACTGCGCTGCCAGGGACTCAAATCCTGCAGTGCCAGATGTGTCCCCCTGCTTAAGCCAGTACATGTCCAGGCCCGTCTGAAGTTTGCTGGAGAGCATTTGGATGATCCAGAAGAGGATTGGGAGAATGTCATATGGTCAGATGAAACCAAAATATAACTTTTTGGTAAAAACTCAACTTGTCGTGTTTGGAGGAGAAAGAATGCTGAGTTGCATCCAAAGAACACCATACCTACTGTGAAGCATGGGGGTGGAAACATCATGCTTTGGGGCTGTTTTTCTGCAAAGGGACCAGGACGACTGATCTGTGTAAACGAAAGAATGAATGGGGCCATGTATCGTGAGATTTTGAGTGAAAACCTCCTTCCATCAGCAAGGGCATTGAAGATGAAACGTGGCTGGGTCTTTCAGCATGACAATGATCCCAAACACACCGCCCGGGCAACGAAGGAGTGGCTTTGTAAGAAGCATTTCAAGGTCCTGGAGTGGCCTAGCCAGTCTCCCGATCTCAACCCCATAGAAAATCTTTGGAGGGTGTTGAAAATCCGTGTTGCCCAGCGACAGCCTCAAAACATTACTGCTCTAGAGGAGATCTGGATGGAGGAATGGGCCAAAATACCAGCAACAGTGTGTGACAACCTTGTGAAGACTTACAGAAAACGTTTGACGTCTGTCATTGCCAACAAAGGGTATATAACAAAGTATTGAGATGAAATTTTGTTATTGACCAAATACTTATTTTCCACCATAATTTGCAAATAAATTCTTTAAAAATCCTACAATGTGATTTTCTGGATTTTTTTTCATCATTTTGTCTCTCATAGTTGAGGTATACCTATGATGAAAATTACAGGCCTCTCTCATCTTTTTAAGTGGGAGAACTTGCACAATTGGTGGCTGACTAAATACTTTTTTCCCCCACTGTACATGGGTTAAAGATGAGACATCCCATTTTGGTGTCTGCATCAAATTGAGTTTACAGTGATTTTATATCCATACAAAGCAAATCAAATGCAAGTGTCTAATTTTAATTTTTCAAATAACTCGTGACAATTTGTCAAAATATGGGTGAAAGAATATGTCATCGTCTTTCCAGTTAAAAATGACAAAAAAAAACATTTATTCTAACCTGTACTTACTAAAATATATGAAATAAAAAATGATCATATTAAATGTTATTATATTTTAAATGATTAAAAACTTCTTGCGGACAAAATAGGTAAAACCTAGTGGTTTTAGAAATAGTGGCAAAGATTGGTAAAGTTTTAAAATGACAATTAATTCGTTTTTTTGAGGGCTGCACTGTGATCCTTAAATAGAGGCTTTTTAATGTCATATATTTAATGTCATTATTCTAAATATGTTTGACACAATTTTTTATATACAAACTATATCAATGACATTTTAGTGTGTGTTTTTTGTAAATCATGGTAAAAATACATGATGGACATTAATCTTTGACCCAAATATATAATAAATGTTTCTTGAGCATGTATGTATAATTAAATAAATAAATATAAACATGCTCGAAACACTTATTATTATTATCAATGTTGAAAACAGTTGTGCAGCTTAATATTTTACTGTGAAATCTTATTTTAGTTTTTATGATGAAATATAATAGTATAGTTAATTATAAATATAGTTTACATATATATGCACATGCATACAGTATGTTATATGCATGCATGTTTTGCATTATCATAATTAATAAGATTAGCACTCTATTTTTTTACTGTTCTTTTTGGGCTTTTAAAAAAACAGATTTAATGATAGAATGAACGATAGATACACTGTAAAAAAAAAAATCTGTAAACTTTACGGTAAAAATAACAGCAACTGTGGTTGCCGGAATTTTACCGTAAAAAATATGGTAGCAACGTTTTAGGTTTTAACTTAAATTTACAGTTAAATACTGTAACTGATATAATGTTAATATACCAACCTATTGAAGTACTGAAATCTGTTTTGTACCTTTGTAATACACTGATAACCACCAAATGTGGTGATGAGAAAGTCACATGATGAACCAAAGCCTATCACAAGCAGCTTTTAAATACTAACATATATAGAAGATGCACAGTGTCATTCACACAAACACTAAACACCATCACGGTAACACACATGAAACTGAAATAATGCAATAAACATTCATTTAACAACATTAGGTGTAACACACAACCCTAATATACAAAACTGATAAGAAAAAACTAAGAAGAAACAGTTATTTCAACAAAAAAACATCAAATTTGAAATGTAACGCAGGGAATTCTGGGAATGTCAATTTACAGTTATTCACTGTAAATTATACGGTCTTTTCACTTCCAAAAACGGTATACTACCGTAAAATTAATGTCCAATACATGTAATGTCCAATACAGTTTTTCACCGTATATAGTAGGCGGATTTACCGTTAACCATTTAACAGGTTTTTACTGTAGTATTTTTACAGTCTTTTACCGTTAAATTCACAGTCATTTTTTACAGTGTAGATAGATACTTTATTAATCCTATATGAAAATGATGCTTGAACAACCTTTTTATTTGTTCTAAACACACTTTAAAATATTGCAAATCGTTATTTGCTGACTTATATAATCAATAAATCCGTGATGGAGGGCCGATATGGCGTTTTTAAATGATGTTTATAATGTGTAACCCACAGCGGGCTGAAGAGAGGGAGGGAGGTGGTGTCAGTAGAGCTTGCGTGGCTTTTGTTGGACTCCCAGATCTCTGTCCCTCTGCCAGATTCAACATCAGCTCTCTCTAGAGCAGTGCCCGCTGTCGAAACACTGGGCAGTCATCTGGAGAAAGCCTGTGAAATTCCACATGCCCAGAGGAATATGCGAGCGCTTTATAGTCATCCTGACTGGTTATTTTTCCATCACCCAGCCTTCCTGCAGCACACACTTTAGATGAGAGTGCTGCGAACGGATAGAGAACAAAGATCCTCATGCCTCAATCTCAGCTGTCATGCTAAACTTCAAAACAGATTATTATTATTAAATAATAATCCTTAGAATAAATGACTTACTAGATCACTATAAAATATTACAGTTTATGAAGATGTTTAATGCAGTAATAAGGCATGCATGCACATGTTTGCTTCATTAGTTTATGAAGAAGAGAATGTAAAAGTCTGACACTTCTTTAAGCTTACTGGAGGAAAACATTTAAACTTAAGCTCTTAAAAGTGCAAAAAGTATTATTCCACATAAAGGTGGATTTGCTCTCATAGTGGCCGCCATGTTGTGATCACATGACCAGCAGAATACTAATTATTTTATCTGGATAACCCACTTGTTACTAGGTACTTCTGTCATCTTATAGGTGACAAATATATACACTTGTAGGATATCAGACCGAATCAGACAATCTAAGATTTGGTTTGCTATTTCATATAAACGCTGTTCTTTTAAATGTTCTATTCATCAAATAATCCTAAAACAAGTATCACGGTTTCCACAAAAATACACATGTAAAGCAGCACAACTGTTTTCAACATTGATAAGAAATGTTTCTTGAGCAGTAAATCAGCATATTAGAATGATTTCTGAAAAATCATGTGACACTGAAGACTGGAGTAATGATACTGAAAATTCAGCTTTGATCACAGGAATAAATGACATTTTAAAAACATATTCAAATAGAAAACAGTTCATTTAAACTGTAATAATATTTCACAATATTACAGTTTTTACTGTATTTTTTGACCAATAAATGCAGCCTTATTGTCAAAAACTTAAAACATCCTTCAAAAAACTATTTTCTTAGTAACAAATATCTAACAATTCTTAAATCATGATACATTTACTTGAGAAGCAACCTAAGATATTAAGTCTTGTTTTCTGAAATCAGCCAAATTAAGTGAGTTTATGCTTAAAACAAGAAAATATGATCTGCCAGTGGGGTAAGTACAATAAACTTTAAAGGGAAAACAAAATTATTTTTCTTACCACACTGAAAGATTTTTTTTTTTTCTTGTTTTATCCATAAAATAACTTTCCCCCCC
>NW_015505243.1:756036-802100 GCF_001515645.1 Sinocyclocheilus grahami
AAATTAGATATTTGTACTGGAAAACAAGACAAAAATCATGTTTTGCAGTCCAGTCTTACCAACTCCAAACTTTTGAACGGTAATGTAAGTGTAAGTGATCAGTAAACGAAATCTTTTCCTCTTCACCGTTAAAGATGAAGTGTGTCATTCTGTGCCACTAGTGTCACCAAACAGAATTGCAATAATGAAAATGATTTCCTGATTTTTCCCATTGGTCGATTCTCCAATAAGCAAAGCAATATTTCACATTCAAACGTGGATTTTGTGTGTATTTTAACAAACCAAAAAATAACACTTCAGATTTAAGAGAGTAGCCTCGTACAGAACAGTTTCATACTAAATAAATACAAAATGCGGGATAACAATATGATATATACCCAACGCTTACAGTCTTTTGAGCAGTTGATATCAGTCTGTTGAGAATCCTTGTTAGGCAGGGAAACAGATGGAGCAGCATTCCAAACAGATCTCCAGACAGTCTGAAGACTGGCAACAGTCCTCCAGTATCCCACAGTCCAGCAGGGCAGAGCAGGTGTCCTCAGCACAGCACGCCAGACCTCCGGTGGCCACTTCCCCACAGCAGCAGAGAGCGTCACACTCCAGACCGCAGGCCAAACACCGAGCAACGGCCGAACACCACGACAGCACCTCGCAGAACAGACAGCCTAGTATGCAGTGCGCACAGCAGTCTGAAACCAGCCACAAACATACTCTGTTTATGACAGTATTTAAAACAATGTGTGCCCTTTTTGTGACCTTATGACGATATAATTAATTGAACTTTGTCATATTATTTGAAAGATTGAAAGAAAGTCTTACATGTAATGCAAAGGATTTATTTGATCAAAAATGCAGTAAAAACAATAATATTGTTGCAATTTAAAATAGCTATTTTCTAAATGAATATATTTTAAAAATGTAATTTATTGCTGTGATCAAAGCTGAATTGTCAGCATCATCACTCCAGTCTTCAGTGGCACATGATCCTTCAGAAATCATTCTAATATGCTGATTTGCAGCTCAAGAAACATTTCTGATTATTATCAGCACTGAAAACAGTTGTGCTGCTTCATATTTTTGTGGAAACAGTGATGCCTTTTTTCAGGATTCTTGAATAGAAATGAAAAAACAGCATTTATTTGAAATAAAAATATTTTGTAACATTATAAATGTCTTTAATGTCACTTCTGATCAATTTAATGTGAGAAATAACTTTAAAAGTATTAAGTATTAGCTTTATTTTAGAATACAGAAACCGCTATTGAAATTAGAATAGCCACTGTTATTTTTTTTTTAAATGTTTTATGCATTTTCTGAGAAAATACAAATTTAGTAATATTCTCTGCACTTTTTTCCCAACCTTGTTATGCTGTGATATTTTTTTCTCCTTTTTTTTTGTATGATGGTTTTAACTTTCTGATGTTATTATAATCAAGAGAGTGACATTATACGTTTTTGATCACAGTAATCAAACTTAAGTGTCTACTGGCCGTTATTAGCATTTTATTATGTTTACACTTATATTACCCTCTGAAAACTCACAGCAGTCTTTTTTTCTACATTCAAAAACATAGACTATAAATAATGTGGTAAATAATGTCATTTTTGTTTGTCATTTCTATTTCAAGCACACAAAAACAGAGATACCACCAGAATGTGCTTATTTTATCTATTTAAATCATGTGAATTCCTTCACAACATGTGAAATAATGCCACAAACTCATGGAATTATCAAAACATCAAGCCCTCTGAGTATTTAAAGTCACTATGTAGAAGAATATTTATCAGCTAATGTGAATTAGTCATCAAACAGAGATATTTGACCTAATGGAAAGAATGATCAAGTGCTGACATGAAGGGACCATTAAACACATGAAGATAAATCCACAGGCCCATCCTAGTGTCGCTGAAAGATAAGACCAGGCCCTATATTTACGAATAGCCCTGTGGGTGGAGGTCTCTTTTCAAACATGCCCCACATGCTCTAAAAATACATACAAATATTGACACTAAAAGGTTGACGGTTTGACTATGGATTGAACCAATAGATATCATTTTTAAAAGGCAAATGGTTTTCTTACCATCTCCAGCTACTCTCTGTATCTGTGAGGCATCACCCTTAAAGCTCTGCTGGCTCTTGGAGGTGGAGGGTGTGTGTTTTCTGTGAGGGTGTTTGTGTCCATTGCACTTTGCATGCCCGTTGCATTTCTGTTGTGTTGTCGGGCGAGGCATCGATCCTCCTGATGAAGAAGCCGGTGGTGTACGGATGATAGCAGGCCCATTGACTGGAGGAGAGGAGCCACTGGGAATACTGGGCTTCACTGAAATGTGTTCAATTCAGATAATAAGTCACTTTAATACATTACAGTTTGTAAAATATATAGTATTACAAATAATGCACTTGCAACCAATTATCATAAATGTATTATATAGTCAGTTTTATTACTATGTTTGCATTCTATGCCTTGTGTTAAGGAATAGTTCACAGAAAAGAAAAATACATGGTCGGAACTAGCAAATTATTCTCATTTTTGGTAGAATTATTCTTTTCAATTGTTCATTGCCTTCTGATGCATAAAAATGTAAATACCATTGCCTTTCTCTATTTTGCGTGAAATTGTAGGTATGTGGTCAGGAAGCAGTAAAGCATCGTCGTTGGTTGTGACACCGTCTGTCAGGGACTCGTTGCTTCCACTGTCAACAATCTCAGCTGGGACAGGACCTGTCAGTCACAAACAATTATTTAAAGGAATAGTTCACCTCAAAATTAAAATGTGCTTAAAATGTACTTACTCTCAGGCTATCCAAGATGTAGATGAGTTTGTTTCTTCATGGGAACTGATTTGGATAAATGTAGCATTGCATCACTTGCTCACCAGTGGATCCTCTGCAGTGAATGGGTGCCGTCAGAATGAGAGTCCAAACAGCTGATAAAAACATCACAATAATCCACAAGTAACCAACACCACTCCAATCCATCAATTAACATGTGAAATGAGAAGCTGTGTGTTTGTAAGAAACAAATCTATCATTAAGAGATTTAACCATAAACTGTCACATCCATCAATCCATAAAAAGTCTATCCTCTGTTGTTCTCTCACATCAAAATCTACCAACATACTTGTTTTAAATGGTTTTCACTGGTAAAAGTGTGTAATCTGTGCATCTCGATTCAGATGAGACGACTTTTTGACTGGAGAAACAATATTATGGATCAACTTTAACTGGTGGACTGGAGCTGTGTGGATTATTTGTGGTTCATTGTGATGTTTTTATCAGCTGTTTGGACTGTTATTCTGATGGCACCCATTGACTGCAGAGGATCCATTGGTGAGCAAGTGACGTGATGCTACATTTCTCCAAATCTGTTCGCATTAAGTAACAAACTCATCTACATCTTGGATGGCCCAAGAGTGAGTAAATGTTTAGCAAATTTTCATTTTTGGGTGAACTGTTCCTTTATGTTTGTCTAAAAGCTTTCAAAATTGTTGGCGTATAAATGTAATGACAATTTTAAATGCTATTTATCCCATGTAAATTAAGCTTAAAAGCTACATATGCTCAAAAATAAACAGATTTGCTTCATAAACAACCCTCTCACCTGTGACGTCAGGTTTGCCGGTGGCCTGTGGTTGTGTTGTGTGGACATGATTCTCCGGGGGCACGACCTGCCCTCCGTCCTGCTGTTGGACATCCATGGCTTCTGTCTCCATTTGAGACGCTTGACTCTAACTCTGTGAAAAAATCCAGAAAGAGAAGCATTTAGCATAGATGGACTGTACGGAGTCAGTCTGGGTGTTTGTGGGGTAAGGGATCCTAATGGAAACCTCTAGTATGATGACTTTTATCCTCTAAGACAGCCCGAGAAACATTTCAAAATGTGACTTGAGTGCATGAAAGATATTTGTGCTGCTGCTCTGAAATGAGCTGAAGTTAATGAGTTAAGTCTTTAATAATTGCACTGTCCATGGAGCGGACCTGACTTACATTTCTCTGTTGGTCATATACAGGTGCATCTCAACAAATTAGAATGTCGTGGAAAAGTTCATTTATTTCAGTAATTCAACTCAAATTGTGAAACTCGTGTATTAAATAAATTCAATGCACACAGACTGAAGTAGTTTAAGTCTATATAACCATGTATGTGACATAAAAAAATCTTGAATCTTGAAAGTGATTTGGGAAAGTGTCTAATCTGAACATCCTGCTGAGTCAGACAATATCATCAAAGCCCTGAGTGAATGTGCCGGAGCCATAATAAACATTTTGGACATTTGTTTGCTGTTTTAAAAATCTGCCTGCTTTTTCCTACAGAGCATTCATTGTTGCAAATCTCTCTAGTTAAATGCTTGTCCTTATCTGACCCTAATTCTGAGTCAATCTATGTTTACCACAGCTAATATTTTTTAATGTTATTTCGTACTTTATAGTATCTATCTACAAAATGATTTGAATAAGGTACAAACCCAATTGCAAAAAAGTTGGGACACTGTAGAAATTGTGAGTAAAAAAGGAATGGAATAATTTACAAATCTCATAAACTTATATTTTATTCACAATAGAATATAGATAACATATCAAATGTTGAAAGTGAGACATTTTGAAATGTCATGCCAAATATTGGCTCATTCTGGATTTCATGAGAGCTACACATTCCAAAGAAGTTGGGACAGGTAGCAATAAGAGGCCGGAAAAGTTAAATGTACATATAAGGAACAGCTGGAGGACCAATTTGCAACTTATTAGGTCAATTGGCAACATGATTGGGTATAAAAAGAGCCTCTCAGAGTGGCAGTGTCTCTCAGAAGTCAAGATGGGCAGAGGATCACCAATTCCCCCAATGCTGCGGCGAAAAATAGTGGAGCAATATCAGAAAGGAGTTTCTCAGAGAAAAATTGCAAAGAGTTTGAAGTTATCATCATCTACAGTGCATAATATCATCCAAAGAATCAGAGAATCTGGAACAATCTCTGTGCATAAGGGTCAAGGCCGGAAAACCATACTGGAGGCCCGTGATCTTCGGGCCCTTAGACGGCACTGCATCACATACAGGAATGCTACTGTAATGGAAATCACAACATGGGCTCAGGAATACTTCCAGAAAACAATGTCGGTGAACACAATCCACCGTGCCATTCGCCGTTGCCGGCTAAAACTCTATAGGTCAAAAAAGAAGCCATATCTAAACATGATCCAGAAGCGCAGGCGTTTTCTCTGGGCCAAGGCTAATTTAAAATGGACTGTGGCAAAGTGAAAAACTGTTCTGTGGTCAGACGAATCAAAATTTGAAGTTCTTTTTGGAAAACTGGGACGCCATGTCATCCGGACTAAAGAGGACAAGGACAACCCAAGTTGTTATCAGCGCTCAGTTCAGAAGCCTGCATCTCTGATGGTATGGGGTTGCATGAGTGCGTGTGGCATGGGCAGCTTACACATCTGGAAAGGCACCATCAATGCTGAAAGGTATATCCAAGTTCTAGAACAACATATGCTCCCATCCAGACGTCGTCTCTTTCAGGGAAGACCTTGCATTTTCCAACATGACAATGCCAGACCACATACTGCATCAATTACAACATCATGGCTGCGTAGAAGAAGGATCCGGGTACTGAAATGGCCAGCCTGCAGTCCAGATCTTTCACCCATAGAAAACATTTGGCGCATCATAAAGAGGAAGATGCGACAAAGAAGACCTAAGACAGTTGAGCAACTAGAAGCCTGTATTAGACAAGAATGGGACAACATTCCTATTCCTAAACTTGAGCAACTTGTCTCCTCAGTCCCCAGACGTTTGCAGACTGTTATAAAAAGAAGAGGGGATGCCACACAGTGGTAAACATGGCCTTGTCCCAACTTTTTTGAGATGTGTTGATGCCATGAAATTTTAAAATCAACTTATTTTTCCCTTAAAATTATACATTTTCTCAGTTTAAACATTTGATATGTCATCTATGTTGTATTCTGAATAAAATATTGAAATGTGAAACTTCCACATCATTGCATTGTTTTTATTCACAATTTGTACAGTGTCCCAACATTTTTGGAATCGGGTTCGTATATCCGACGCTGAATAGATCTATTGTATATGTACATATTTGTCTTAAAGATAATAAAAGGACATTTCTGATGTCCTGCAGATCACTTTAAAACCTTGACTATTACTTGCTTTTATAACTTTTACAAGGTTACTTAAAAATTTAACCTTGAAACATGAATAAACATTATAGAATAGATAACATACACGACTGACGTACATCTTAGATATTAGACATTGCATAATATATATTAATTTACTTAGTAAAGTATTGAACAGAAGCAATGACTAATAATAATGAACGTTAGTTGTAAGCTGTCACCACAACAAACAGTGTCGTAAATGTCAAACTATTGCTTGGACCATATACATATTTGTAGATATATAAAAGGATTAAAGTTTGAATTTAATTGAATTAAAGCTTGAATTTAATCCAAATTAACCACACGTTGTTTTGAAAATTAAAATTTGTACATACAATTGCACTTGAAACAAGTAAACATTGTCTACTGACTCAGAAAGAAGTGAAATTACCAAAGCATGAACACACAAGATTGAATCGAAGTCTTACCTTAACTCGAATAACTCCAGTCTTGTACCGAGGACGTTTTAATTCACTTTAATTCAGAACGAAGGCGTGTTGTTCGTCTGCGAGCGCGAGCTGCATCTGCTCTGCTGACATCCTTCCTGCACTGCAGGGAATCCACAACTTTAATAACGATTTGTTTTATTTCGTTGTGGTTTATCACATGATTTTCCTGCAGTATAGCTACCATTTTTTTTAAATCTCGTTTTTCTACTGCATTTATCAAACATACCTTCTTTACCCATGCATTAATAATAGCCTACACTACGGTGGCAGAGAAGTGCAAAACAAATCACAATTCTGAAAACAAAATAACAAATTACAAACGCAAATGCAAGTCTAAAAAACAAAATAACAATTCAGAAAACATTATAACATGTCAAAAAACACAAAGACAAATTCGAAAACAAAATAACAAGTCAGAAAACACAATGGAACTTTTTTCCCCTCGCTTTTCAAATCTCGAATTAGCAATAGATTCTATTTACACTAAGTGAAAATAGCAGTATTTTTTTAGCAATGTGCTATTTACACTAAGTGCAAATACCTATTTACACTGTTAAAACAGCAGGATTTCTACTATCAAGTATACATATCATTTTAATTTAAATTTTTAAATGGATGCCACCTTATTGGTACAATAAAGCCCTCCCTACACCTACCCTAACCCAACCGATACTTTATTTTCAACTTTTTGATTATTTCCTTAATTTTTATTGAAAATAAATGCCTTTACGATGTGATACGAGATTTGAAAAGGGAGAAAAAAAAAGTTCGGCAAAAGGCAGGATCGAACCTGGGTCGATCGCGTCAAAAACCCAACAACACGCACTTATCCATCTGCGCCACTGGAGCTGATGTTTTACTGCCACTTTTAACTAAGTGTAAATAGACACTCCGTATTTTTTATTCCATAGTAAGGGCAATTCATACAATACATTTAAACTGAGCTACTTTAATACCATCTCCGAACTTTCTACCACGACTCTGCTGTTCTTCGGCTGGTTCTTCTCTGTATATGTTGATTGACAGATGTCTCGTCCAGTCAGCGGTGAGTAATCCCAAACCAATGGCGCTGTCTCAAACTATACCTACCTCTTCCGGTTTGTCTGATTTGTCCTTGTGTTTTCTGACTTGTTAATTTGTTTCTTGGGCTATGAGCTTCTCCACCCTTCCTCCAGACTCTAGGACCTTGGTTTCCAAATGAAATACAAAACTTGCTCTCGTCTGAAAAGAGGACTTTGGACCACTGGGCAACAGTCCAGTTCTTCTTCTCCTTAGCCTAGGTAAGACGCCTCTGACGTTGTCTGTGGTTCAGGAGTGGCTTAACGAGGAATACGACAACTGTAGCCAAATTCCTTGACACGTCTGTGTGTGGTGGCTCTTGATGCCTTGACCCCAGCCTTAGTCCACTCCTTGTGACGTTCACTCAAATTCTTGAATCGATTTTGCTTGACAATCCTCATAAGGCTGCGGTTATTTCGGTTGGTTGTGCATCTTTTTCTTCCACACTTTTTCCTTCCACTCAACTTTCTGTTAACATGCTTGGATACAGCACTCTGTGAACAGCCAGCTTCTTTGGCAATGAATGTCTGTGGCTTACCCTCCTTGTGAAGGGTGTCAATGATTGTCTTCTGGACAACTGTCAGATCAGCAGTCTTCCCCATGATTGTGTAGCCTAGTGAACCAAACTGAGAGACCATTTTGAAGGCTCAGGAAACCTTTGCAGATGTTTTGAGTTGATTAGCTGATTGGCATGTCACCATATTCTAATTTGTTGAGATAGTGAATTGGTGGGTTTTTGTTAAATGTGAGCCAAAATCATCACAATTAAAAGAATCAAAGACTTAAAATACTTCAGTCTGTGTGCATTGAATTTATTTAATACACGAGTTTCACAATTTGAGTTGAATTACTGAAATAAATGAAATTTTCCAGGACATTCTAATTTATTGAGATGCACCTGTATATATATAAAGAGAGGGAGAGAGAATGTAATATATTATCTAAATGGCCATGACAGCGCAGAATAGCTGTTACACAAATGTGCCATCGTTCAAATGGAAGTTTGGCATCACAAAGCATCAAAAAATACATAAAATGTAGTATATAGCTGTATATTAAAGTGTGTCTTTACAGCATATAGACTGACATTCTGTAGAATATAAACTGCACAGGTAGACTCTATAACAGGAAAGTTGTTGATATGTAAATGTCTGGATTAAAGTAGTAACAGAACATACAGATAATGTAAAATTAAATCCACGTTCAGTGTCTTCTCTCATGTTATAGGACAGCGAAATGTCAGACTTGGAGCAACCTCCCGGACCGGAGATGAGTCTGAACTGGAGCAATGCACCTGTTTATTGCATTTGTCGCAAACCAGACATCAACTGCTTTATGATGTAAGATGTGTTTCTCTTTAAATGTTTGCATGCAGTTTTTAAATTTTTTAGTATTTTTAATCGTAAGTTTCACATTATTTTCATGTACACAGTGCTTGTGACAACTGCAGTGAGTGGTTTCATGGAGAATGCATTAATATATCAGAGAAGATGTCCAAAACCATCCGTGTTTGGTACTGTGAAAAGTGTCGCAGTAAGAATTTTTTTCAACATTCTAATTTATTGAGATGCACCTGTATATATATAAAGAGAGGGAGAGAGAATGTAATATATTATCTAAATGGCCATGACAGCTCAGAATAGCTGTTACTCAAATGTGCCATCGTTCAAATAGAAGTTTGGCATCACAAAGCATAAAAAAATACATAAAATGTAGTATATAGCAGTATATTAAAGCGTGTCTTTACAGCATATAGACTGACATTCTGTAGAATATAAACTGCACAGGTAGACTCTATAACTGGAAAGTTGTTGATATGTAAATGTCTGGATTAAAGTAGTTACAGAACATACAGATAATGTAAAATTAAATCCACGTTCAGTGTCTTCTCTCATGTTATAGGACAGCGAAATGTCAGACTTGGAGCAACCTCCCGGACCGGAGATGAGTCTGAACTGGAGCAATGCACCTGTTTATTGCGTTTGTCGCAAACCAGACATCAACTGCTTTATGATGTAAGATGTGTTTCTCTTTAAATGTTTGCATGCAGTTTTTAAATTTTTTAGTATTTTTAATCGTAAGTTTCACATTATTTTCATGTACACAGTGCTTGTGACAACTGCAGTGAGTGGTTTCATGGAGAATGCATTAATATATCAGAGAAGATGTCCAAAACCATCCGTGTTTGGTACTGTGAAAAGTGTCGCAGTAAGAATTTTTTTAAAAAATTTTTTTAATTATTTAAAAACATACAAAATAATTATATTTTATTTATTTTTACTTTTAATTATTAATATTTTATTTTATAATTATTATTTTATCAGTTTTTTTACCTATAGCATCAAAAACAGCCCTGAGTATGTACATCCTGTGATCTAGGTAAAAATGAATCCCTAGAGATCAAATTCCGTCCCAAGAAAAGCAGAGAGAAAGAAGCGGAGCCAGATGGGACCGATAACCAGAACGACACACCGGATTTCAAGTCAGATGGACGGCGTGGGTCACAGGTGAGAAATTCGGATGATAAAGCTGCTCTCTTACAATGACCTTTGTGAAGACCGGGGCTGAAAACAGTGTTGTTTGTTAACCTTTGGACTGGCTATGGGGAATATCTGGGATTTGTCCACAGATTAAGCGCTCAGCTCGCATGTGTGGAGAATGTGAAGCCTGCATGCGCACAGAGGACTGTGGACTATGTGACTTCTGTAAAGACATGAAGAAGTTCGGAGGCCCAAATAAGATCCGGCAGAAGTGTCGTCTGAGGCAGTGTCAAGTGCGTGCTAGGGTGAGTTTTACTCTTGTAAAAAGTGTCGTATTGCCAGTGATTTTGTCTTTCCTATCATATGCCTTTATGGTATATTTTAAGGTATAACAACGTTTTATTGACTCTGTGTACGATATGATGCATCTCAGCAGTTAATCCCAAATGGTTCTGTAAGTTTTAAGGGGTTTTATTGATTGTTAGTAATTTTCATTTAGCAGACACTTTTATCCATAGCAATTTCAGTACACTTATTACAGAGAAAATTTGTCTGAAGTGAGTCTGGGTTATAATAATTAACTAAAACTAAAACCATAAAAGCATTTGTGTTACTTGAAATAAAATAAATAATAACTGGGAAAAAAACATTAAAAACTTAAACTTTTTTTATTTCAGCTAGTTGCCAAGGAAACATTTCTCATTTTCATTTAGTTTAACTTGATGTACTAAAATAACTGAAATAAAATTTTTTATAAATAGCTATATAGATAGATATAAAAAATGACAGACACACAACAAAGTGACTAAAACTTTGTCTAAAATGAAAATCTAAAAATAAAAACTAATTTATATAATAGTATCTCAATGATATTTAAATTACACTGGAAGTAACCTGAGGTTAAGGATTATCCCTTGTGGAACCTGCAACCTTTCAGTTTCCATCCCTTTTTAACCACTGTGCATCCTATTTTTTTTTATTTTTCAGAAAATGTTGCGAGTGAAGGATGAGGAGTGCTCCAAGGGCAGAGACTATCAAGATGGCCCGCTGTCTGAAGACTACAGTGAGAATGAGCTGGAGCTGTATCAGCAGTACCGTGCCGGGAAGTATGGAGACCACAGCACGGTACCTGCTTCTCCTCACACTCACATCACACTTCAGAGAAACATAAAATACCTTTTTAAAGGAAGTTAGCCCACTTGGATATCTTAGTCAAACTTCTGGACACACATTTCCAGCAAGTCAAGAACCGCTCCTATGCTCTTGAATGGGAAACAATAAAAATGTACTGTTTGCAAAATTGATCAAATCAGCAATAAAACTTAAATAAATGTATATCAGGTGAGACAAAATGTTTTTTAGGCTGATGCATGTGCAGGAAGTAAATTACTTTATATTGTCTATAGGATGAGATTGACGATACTTCCTTTTGCAGAAATGGTTGTGCCTAAACTTTTTTTTTTTTTTTTTTAACCAGGGTTGGAACAGTGATGACGATGATGGTTCATATGCTGATTCAGCTATGAGAAAGAGAGCTGTTAAAGTCAAGCACGTGAAAAGAAGAGAAAAGCGATCTGAAAAAAAGGTAAAGACCTCAAAATATGTGCATAAAATGCTTGAACCTTTAGACAAGATATTTTTAAAAATGTATTAAAAATATACATTTTACATTATGCATCTGTGTTTTGGATGAGTATCATATTTGATGCATCAGGCTTTTATGGATTGCATGGTGTGATAGACGAGAGTATGGAGCTCAATTTTAGTCAGAGGCCCAAATTGAGCAAGAATATGCAGAATATATGCAGCAAAAAAAATTGGTGCAGATGCTGATATTCATATGGCCAAAAAATAAGAAGAAATTCTGAAAGCTTGTATACAATAAAGTATATCAGTTGTCGCTCTGTATCACCCAAAAATATGTCTTAGTAAGATGATATTTTAAATCTTAGTTTATAGTTTACAGTTTACATGTAGTAGAATGTGTACAACAACGTATTGACCATGTTAATAATTAGCAAATCAAATATGACACTATCTTTTCATAGCCATTTTTGGTTTGATGTAGATCATTGTGCTTAAAATGGAACATAATTATGGCTTTGTTTTCATTCATAAGAAAGAGGAGAATAAGTCTCGGAAGCACAAACCTAAACAGAAACACCGCGACCGGGTGAGACACAGCGAGCGGGCAGAGGTTTGGGACAGCGGAGGAGCCAGACAGTGCCTCGGACCCGGATGTGTCGAAGCTGCACGTGCCAACTCTAAATACTGCTCTGATGACTGCGGCATGAAACTCGCTGCCAAGTAAACCTCGAAATGCTTTACAGTTGTAGAGAGTTGTATGTAAGAGATTAGACAGACTCTCAACATTTCTGTATCTTTTTGTCTTGCCAGTCGAATCTATGAGATCCTGCCCCAGCGTATCCAGCAGTGGCAGCAGAGCCCGTGCATTGCTGAAGAACAGGGCAAGAAACTTCTAGATCGAATCCGCCGTGAGCAACAGTCAGCTCGCACGCGACTCACTGATATGGAGAAACGGTTCCACGAGCTGGAGGGCATCATTGCTAAAGCCAAACAGCAGGTTGTGCAGCACGATGAAGAGGTAAAAGCCCTCATAAACATAGTTTCAGCATTCTGTTGCTTTAAAAACACTGTAAATACGTTACAGTATAATTGTTTCATCTTATATTTTAAATGAATAAAATGCAATTAAAGAAAATTTAATTTATTCCTGTGATGCAAAGCAGAATTTTCCGCAGCCATTATTCCAGTCTTCAGTGTTACATGATGTTATCAAGATTTTTACATCAAAAAACATATTTTAGCAGTAATAGGCTATTTTTTGTCCGGTTTTGAATCACAACGCTCCGTTTGAATAGGTGTGGCGGATTGTAGACTCAGAAGTAAACACCCACTCCGGTGTCGAATTGTGCCTTGTTTGCAAACTAATCTACGGTGAAATGAGGTGAACAAACGACCAACCTTTAATCTGACATGGTCTGGAACTTCATTAAAAATAAAGCTAATCCACTCTTTCCTAAATGTTGGGATCCGATGGAAGGCAATGCAAAGACTGTGTTGGTCCACAGTTTGGCACTGCACAGCATCTTGTTGTCTTTGGAGCATCTTTATCGTTTGGTTTCTGTGTAAACCTGCATTCGTCACTCTCGTTATTTACACTATGTGCACGAATCAGTGGGTGGAGCTAAACAGGCAGTGATGTAGAAGCAAGCGTTGATGATCTTCTGCGGAGGCGGGTTTTACCCACTCTATTACGTCATAAACTGGCACATTCCACAATCTGCCATTTTGGCAGATTGGCTTCAATATAAGCTGTTTTTAGACTAATGAGAAAGTTTTGAGTTCTGAAACTTACAAGATGTTTTTATAGTACAATGACCTCTTATATGTCAAAAGATCAAGGGAATTTTTGATTTCTCAGTTCATGACCCCTTTAATGTTTTTGAAAGTCTCTTCCGCTGAACAAGGCTGCATTTATTTGATCAAAAATACAGTAAAAACAGTAATATTGTGAAATAATTGTTACATTTTTAAAATATTTTTTTTCTATTTGAATATATTTCAATGAAATGTAATTTATTCCTGTAATACAAAGCTGAATTTTCAGCATAATTTCTCCAGTCTTCAGTGTCACATGATCTTTCAGAAATCATTCTAATATGCTGATTTTCTGCTCAAGAAAAAATTCTTATTATCAATGTTGAAATCAGTTGTGCTGCTTAATAGTTTTGTGAAAACCATGATTCATCTTTTTCAGAATTCTTTGATTAATAGAAAGTTAAAAAGAACAGCATTTATTTTAAATAAAAGTATTTTGTAAAATTATAAATGTTCGTGTACACACATACACACACGCATATATACTGCTTCATGTAAAATAAATCTGTGATATATTTTTTATATTTATTGATTATATGCCTATATCATGCAATGTTAGTGTGCATTTTTTCAAGAGTACTGTTCATTTCTTTGTAAAATGCGGGCAAAAAGTACGGAGTGCACCTTTAATGCCTTTGACAAAAGCAAATAATATATTTGTGCACAATCTTGAAGTCTCATTATTTCGGCTGTTTTTCTTCTTGAAAAATATAGTGCTACACGGCTCTTCTGTGATGTTTACAATCCACAAAGCAAAACCTACTGTAAGAGACTGCAGGTTCTCTGTCCAGAACACTCCAGAGACCCAAAGGTACTTTACCACGTGCATTTGATACATAAACGCCCAATCTGCATAGAACATTAATCAGAACTGTGCATGTATGCATGCAGGTCCCTGCGGATGAGGTCTGTGGGTGTCCATTAGTTCGTGATGTATTTGAACCCACCGGAGAATATTGCAGGGTGTCCAAACGCAAGTGTAACAAACACTACTGCTGGGAGAAGCTCCGCAGGGCCGAAGTGGACCTGGAACGAGTCCGAGTGGTCAGTGCATAAAGTTTTGAGTTCTGAAACTTACAAGATGTTTTTATAGTACAATGACCTCTTATATGTCAAAAGATCAAGGGAATTTTTGATTTCTCAGTTCATGACCCCTTTAATGTTTTTGAAAGTCTCTTCCGCTGAACAAGGCTGCATTTATTTGATCAAAAATACAGTAAAAACAGTAATATTGTGAAATAATTGTTACATTTTTAAAATATTTTTTTTCTATTTGAATATATTTCAATGAAATGTAATTTATTCCTGTAATACAAAGCTGAATTTTCAGCATAATTTCTCCAGTCTTCAGTGTCACATGATCTTTCAGAAATCATTCTAATATGCTGATTTTCTGCTCAAGAAAAAATTCTTATTATCAATGTTGAAATCAGTTGTGCTGCTTAATAGTTTTGTGAAAACCATGATTCATCTTTTTCAGAATTCTTTGATTAATAGAAAGTTAAAAAGAACAGCATTTATTTTAAATAAAAGTATTTTGTAAAATTATAAATGTTCGTGTACACACATACACACACGCATATATACTGCTTCATGTAAAATAAATCTGTGATATATTTTTTATATTTATTGATTATATGCCTATATCATGCAATGTTAGTGTGCATTTTTTCAAGAGTACTGTTCATTTCTTTGTAAAATGCGGGCAAAAAGTACGGAGTGCACCTTTAATGCCTTTGACAAAAGCAAATAATATATTTGTGCACAATCTTGAAGTCTCATTATTTCGGCTGTTTTTCTTCTTGAAAAATATAGTGCTACACGGCTCTTCTGTGATGTTTACAATCCACAAAGCAAAACCTACTGTAAGAGACTGCAGGTTCTCTGTCCAGAACACTCCAGAGACCCAAAGGTACTTTACCACGTGCATTTGATACATAAACGCCCAATCTGCATAGAACATTAATCAGAACTGTGCATGTATGCATGCAGGTCCCTGCGGATGAGGTCTGTGGGTGTCCATTAGTTCGTGATGTATTTGAACCCACCGGAGAATATTGCAGGGTGTCCAAACGCAAGTGTAACAAACACTACTGCTGGGAGAAGCTCCGCAGGGCCGAAGTGGACCTGGAACGAGTCCGAGTGGTCAGTGCATTTGCAAAAGAATCGTTTATTTGAAGGAAAGAATTGATTTATTTGGATCAAAGAAAATAGCTGTGTAATTGTAAACTCAAAGTGATTAAGATGTTCTTGCTTTTCCCACAGGAGTGCATTTTCATTCATCAATCTTATATTTAATCTTTCATTTCTTCAGTCATTCCCATTATGTCTTCTCTTTCCCTAGTGGTACAAGTTGGATGAATTGTTTGAGCAGGAGCGCAATCTAAAAACAGCCATGACGAATCGTGCAGGTCTCATGGCCCTCATGCTGCACCAGACAATCCAACACGACCCAGTTACCACAGACCTGAGAACTAACAAGGACAGATAAGGTTACTGTCATTCCCTTTTATCATCTTTTCATCTTTTCTCCATTCCATTTGCACATCAACCATGAAGCAACTCTCCTGACAGTCTGAGGTTTTGTCTTTGATCTTACAGAGAAAAGGAACCATTGCTGGTGAAGTCGCCTCACGTTTGTGAAGAGTCAGTGTCATAGTAGTTGCTTGTTGAAACTGTAATTCATGTACAACACTCTTCATGTTTCTGCTTTCTGCATTCGTGTAGCCCTGGGCTTAACTCTTTTGAATGGTGCTGTGACAACATTGAATTGTTGTGCTTACATTTTTTAGATTTTTAAAGAATCACATAACCATGTATTGTGCATTAAAAAAGTAAAGTGGAGGAAGATTGAAATGTCTTATTTGTCTTTAGGTTGCATTTCTTGTGCCTCTACACAAAAGTATCATTATGAAAGGTTTGTTGGGCTGATGGGTTTTCTATAGTCCAGATGTGGCCAAATTATTTTAACATTTTTGAGACTTGTTACAATGAAAAGTTTGACCGAAGTTTAGATTCATATACATTTAACCGGTGCATTTATTCTTCTTATAGGGATGCATGATTGATTCAAAACTGGCTCATTCTAATTGTGTTCCATGTAAAATGTCAAAATGGCATGCTTTTTGCTCTGATCAGCATCATCAACGACTTATGACTGGAATGGCGTGATTCTGAGGTAACCTTAATGCATTTCACTTTTCATAAATGATTAAGAATTAGAATGGCAAGTCGGAAAAACACTATTAGAGAGTAAATGTTAAAGTGCCTCGTTCTCTAGAACCGCAAAATGTTTAATAATAAATTACATCTCAGCCAAATTATTATCAGTTATAATAATGGCAAAGACCTATTTATTTATTATTTATTAAATTTGAGAAGTTAAACGTAATTCAAATAAGTCCCTTTCGGATATAGATTCTAAATTTCTTTGTATTCGAAATTTTAAATCTGGTGTTATTAATCTAGGATGAAGAACGATGGTGCGTCTCGTCGAAAATAATGTTATCATTTGCTGTAGCGATGCGCGAGTCGGCGATATTATTTATATTCGTACACGCTTATCACGAAGACCAACAGACAAACTCCGAATAACTACAGTTACTGATAATCTAGCTTTATTATTGTTTTACACTAAATGCGAGTATTATTGCAAGGACTCTGAACACTGACCGCCCGACTGATCTACCGCTAAATTGAATTAATCGACACCTCAGTCAGGATTGACTTCCTACGATGCTTGAGTCAGCACATGCGCAGTAGTTCGCCGAAAGTATCGCTGATCGGAGACGGAGCGCCTCGGCAGATCAACGAGCCGATCGACTGCGCGAGACGCGACGAGGTAAGAATGTCAAAATGCTGCAAGTCTTCGATGCGCTGTTTTCGTGCAACGGCAAAAACGCGTTCTTATAAAACGCACACCGCGTCAGAACTTCGATATATCGCTGTAGTAAAAGAGTCGAAAGATCGGCGTGGTTCCGTGCAGCAGAAAGCGTGGGGAGCGTGGAAGCCAAGGGGAGGGTCGACAGTGAAGGGGGGGCTGCTTGAGCTCATTCAGCACAGCGAAATGGACGTTGTAGAGTCGTGCAAAATAAACTTATCGTGTCTTTAAAATCTGCCACAATTAATAAGGGACGTTGTCAATGAAATGCGCGTACAAAACGCGTGATGTTTGATAGTAATGTCGTTAAATCGGACGTGTTTTTGATCGCGTCGGGCGACAGCATTCCTCACTCCAGCGATCTGTAATGGAGGCTGGCGAAAGATCTTTATTACGATCTGTTTATTTTGCTCGCAGGTCATTTTTAGAATGATAGGAAATTGCACAAACTATAACTTTAGTTTTAAGTTAGTAAAGTTAATTTGCGCTGAAAAGTTGCACCGCGCTATTTAATTCCGTTTCAGCGGCGCTTTTTGCGCGATCTATCGGTACTAATAATGACCACGAGAACAAACAAATCAATTTCTATTAGTGTCAAGTAATTAAAAAAAAAAAACATAAATTAAAGCTTCACCGATGTCAATCAAATTGCATTACTAACATTATATAATAATAATAATAATAATAATACAGCATTGTCAATTTTTAGCAAATTCAACAAGGCATCTAAATAAGTATAATGCACAGTGCAAAATATGTTCACTTCTTGGGACATACTAAAATGCGTATTTGAAAAATTGACCATGAAGGACTATTTTATCTCGCACTGCACTTTTTCGTAAACACTGCCAGAGCAACAACACCACAATCCCAACCTTAATGATCATAATCACTGATCTGATGGTCATGTAATCAAAATGCAAACAAACGTTTTTCTTTCTATTGCGGCACATCAAAAGGAAAACGGTTAATGTTGTTTAAAGTATTTTTGTTTTTATAATTCTTTTTAACATTTTATGTTTTTAAGCATGTTCTCTTGAGTGAAACTGAGACCATTTTATAGATCGATTAATAACTAAATGAATTTGCTTTTCAGTTCATTGAGATTTATTCGGGGACACAGTTCTGTATTTTCAATACGATACTACACTCTGAAAAATGCTGGATTGTTTCAACCCAACTTTGGGTCAAATATGGACTAACCCAACTTTTGGGTTAAAAATTGAATGTAAAAATTTAACCCAACGGTTGGGTTAATCCATATTTGACCCAAAGTTGAGTTGAAACAACCCAGCATTTTTCAGAGTGTAGTCAAACTATATTTTGCAACAATGTCTATAGAGAAATGTGTGTTTGCAGACATTAACATCTCATTTAAAATATAGCATTTTGTGAATTGAATGGAGTTTGAATTCATTTTGTGAATTGAATGGAGTTTGATAATTACTGATGAAACATATTGAAACTTAAAACATTTTTTTTTATTTGTTCCACAGTTTAAGAAAATTATCGTACATATAAAGATGAGGAACTTTTCGACTAAAACTTGATAAAAAATTAGTTTGGTACATTTTCGTATTAGTAGTTACTAGAAAAGATAAAGTTGTGTTGATAATGAGCTGCTGTATTTGTTACGTTTTTGGCTATATGAGAGCTCACTAGTTCAAATGGCTAGTTCAGCATTTGAGATTTTAATGTCACTGAATCGATTCGGTGAGTTACTTACTGACTTATCAAGAAATCGTCTAACTCAATCCGTATTATTAACTAAACAAATCACCCTGTGACCCAGATTTAAACTAAAACCCACAGTGAGATTAGATCCATACTGACATGTTGATTACATCTATTTTGTCAGGTTTGTAGTGTTCTTATAATTGTGAAAGTGCTTATTACTTTGGTCAGCCTTTCAGTAGTTTTCTTAAACAGCAGTTGTATTAAAGGGGTCATATGACGCTGCTAAAAAAGAACATTATTTGGTGTATTTGGTGTAATGCAATGTGTTTATGCGGTTTAAGGTAAAAAAAAAACACTTTCTTTTCCACATACTGTACATTATTGTTTCTCCTCTATGCCTCGCCTTTCTGAAACGTGTCGATTTTTACAAAGCTCATCGTTCTGAAAAGCGAGGTGTGTGCTGATTGGCCAGCTATCTAGTGTGTTGTGATTGGCCGAATTCCTCAAGCGGAAATGTTACGGCCCTTGCCATATTGTGATGCCGTGTCCCGGTGCGACGAGACAAAACCAATAAAACCCATTATAAACTAGGAATTTGTTGCATCCAGTGGGCACATAATAACGGATTATAATGACTTATACTGTCTTTTTACGCATTGTGTTGCATCGCGCCGCGTAAACATAAAACCATGTCTGCATTTGTGATCGGAGAAATGACAAACAACAAGCGCCACTCTACACTGTTCTGGAACAGTGTTGTAAATACAACTTAACCACTGATTTCTAGTTGTGTCCTCTTTTGGAAGGACAAACAAAGTAGTTTCTTTTATAGAGAATATTTGGGTTCGAGACTTTCTTATCTATGCACGAACATCTTGTAAAACTTGAAATCACATCATATATGACCCCTTTAAACAGTTGGTCTGGTTGGTTTTATAATTAGGGTTTCGGGAAATGAAGTATTTTCCATTAAACAAACTTTAACAAACGCTGGCTGCTTGCTGCACTGTAGCGCATTTCTTTGCCATAGTAATTGCGCTGCATTGCAGATATCGAATGTTCTCAGCCCATTTGTATCGACTTCCCTGCCATCGCTGCTGGACTCGCTGCAATTCTGTCACCATGGCAACTGCTTGTTTCAGCCGCGTTCTATAAATATTCTCCTTCACGCTAGTCTATCGTGTTTCTGCTGGCTTGAGTCTTTGCGGTGGCCTAATTTAATAGAAGGGTTTTATTCACATCGGTTACGTTGCATTGGGAAAGACTTTCTTAGAAACTATTGCTTAAATGTTTTATTGGTATGCAGATCGTGATACAATTACGTAAAAAAAAATCATATTTCTCTTTGGCAGTTTCTTAAATCATCAGTGACAATGTAAATCTGTATGTGTGTGTGTGATTGGTTTGTAATTCATCTCAATACAAAGTATGTCTATAGAAATCCAGTATGTCTTTAGAAATCCATTAAGCAGCAAAAATTACCATGTTGGCAGGAATAATTAATTATTAATTAAAAAAATAAGTAATTATTTTTGTTCTTCACATCTGCTTTTTCTTTACAGGTATGATTCATAACCAGTAAAGTGATGGATGAAACATTGGATTTTTGACATTTCATGCAACCCAAGCTCTTCATAACTTTTTGAGATGAAATTTATACTTCCAATTTCTATGGACTACAAAGGTATTTTTCCTATTTAAAAAAATGTGAGCTGGCGGTTCAACATCCGAACTCTTCGTTGCATGGCTTAAAACCATTGGTCTCGCAAATCTACTAGTAATACAGAGGCCTCAAGGCCAGAGAACGGGATCAGATATGACGGATGAGCTGAACAGGGCCTCAGCTGAACCGGAGACGACGAAACCGGAAGAGACTGTGCCGATTGAAGCAGACGACGTTACTGACGGTGTGGATAATGCAGTGGGGAACAACATGCCTGGAAAGGTGACGCC
Organism: Sinocyclocheilus grahami; assembly: GCF_001515645.1. Classification (NCBI taxonomy): domain Eukaryota; kingdom Metazoa; phylum Chordata; class Actinopteri; order Cypriniformes; family Cyprinidae; genus Sinocyclocheilus; species Sinocyclocheilus grahami. The sequence goes on from NW_015505243.1 coordinate 777,114, forward strand.
TGAATCGCCACCTGATTGGCTGAAGCCAATGGAGGAGGATGAAGATGATGGCGGTGATGACTTATACTGTCTTTTTACGCATTGTGTTGCATCGCGCCGCGTAAACATAAAACCATGTCTGCATTTGTGATCGGAGAAATGACAAACAACAAGCGCCACTCTACACTGTTCTGGAACAGTGTTGTAAATACAACTTAACCACTGATTTCTAGTTGTGTCCTCTTTTGGAAGGACAAACAAAGTAGTTTCTTTTATAGAGAATATTTGGGTTCGAGACTTTCTTATCTATGCACGAACATCTTGTAAAACTTGAAATCACATCATATATGACCCCTTTAAACAGTTGGTCTGGTTGGTTTTATAATTAGGGTTTCGGGAAATGAAGTATTTTCCATTAAACAAACTTTAACAAACGCTGGCTGCTTGCTGCACTGTAGCGCATTTCTTTGCCATAGTAATTGCGCTGCATTGCAGATATCGAATGTTCTCAGCCCATTTGTATCGACTTCCCTGCCATCGCTGCTGGACTCGCTGCAATTCTGTCACCATGGCAACTGCTTGTTTCAGCCGCGTTCTATAAATATTCTCCTTCACGCTAGTCTATCGTGTTTCTGCTGGCTTGAGTCTTTGCGGTGGCCTAATTTAATAGAAGGGTTTTATTCACATCGGTTACGTTGCATTGGGAAAGACTTTCTTAGAAACTATTGCTTAAATGTTTTATTGGTATGCAGATCGTGATAGAATTACGTAAAAAAAAATCATATTTCTCTTTGGCAGTTTCTTAAATCATCAGTGACAATGTAAATCTGTATGTGTGTGTGTGATTGGTTTGTAATTCATCTCAATACAAAGTATGTCTATAGAAATCCAGTATGTCTTTAGAAATCCATTAAGCAGCAAAAATTACCATGTTGGCAGGAATAATTAATTATTAATTAAAAAAATAAGTAATTATTTTTGTTCTTCACATCTGCTTTTTCTTTACAGGTATGATTCATAACCAGTAAAGTGATGGATGAAACATTGGATTTTTGACATTTCATGCAACCCAAGCTCTTCATAACTTTTTGAGATGAAATTTATACTTCCAATTTCTATGGACTACAAAGGTATTTTTCCTATTTAAAAAAATGTGAGCTGGCGGTTCAACATCCGAACTCTTCGTTGCATGGCTTAAAACCATTGGTCTCGCAAATCTACTAGTAATACAGAGGCCTCAAGGCCAGAGAACGGGATCAGATATGACGGATGAGCTGAACAGGGCCTCAGCTGAACCGGAGACGACGAAACCGGAAGAGACTGTGCCGATTGAAGCAGACGACGTTACTGACGGTGTGGATAATGCAGTGGGGAACAACATGCCTGGAAAGGTGACGCCTGAATCGCCACCTGATTGGCTGAAGCCAATGGAGGAGGATGAAGATGATGGCGGTGAGGGTGTCAAGAGCAGTGAACGGATCATTATGAAGACCAATGATGACGTGTATGTGCTTATACCTCATTTTTGTTTACATTTAGTGTGCTGTTTTATAGTTTGTGTTAGAGGTGCAACAATATATCATGTCACAATATGTCACAGTACAACAATGCAACTGTATTGTATATAGGGCTGGGCGATATGGCCAAATAATTATCACGATAAAATTTTTCATATCAGTTGATATCAATAATTATCATGATACATGTTAAATTATTTATTTTCAAGTTTAAAGGCAGATTTCTTCTCCTGAGTGAAAGGTGTAGAAACCAGACTTGATTTAATTGTGGTTTCAAATTACTTCTTTTTTTTTTTTTTTTTTGTCCGAACATGACAAACACTTTTCAAATAAGTGATCATTTCACAAATATGAGGTGCAACATTCAAAACATTTATAATAATATTTATTTTCTACATCGATATATGCATGAGTAAGTAAATCAGCCTGGTTTCATTAACAAAATATCTTAATAGAGAAATTAATTTCTTGGTTTCTGCATGTTCTAGTGGGTGATATTGTTTCAAATCACGAAACAGGTTTATGTCCCCTGACTTCGATGGCACGAAGCAGATGTAAATTTGTGTTCATTAACAAAAACGGTAACATCTATAAAAATTGTAACAACCTATAGGGTAAAATTTAGAGGTAAAATGTAAATATTCTAACTCTATCAAATGAGTAAGAACTCTAATTTTATCAAAATTAACCATTGGTCATCTACAGTATCATACAATTAGATCATGCTAAACAAAAGTAAAAACACACATAGCACCTCATTACCATGGTCAAATGTAACTGCATATATGGTTTTTATGATATTTGTATGAAAAACAGTAGCCTAAATACATTTAGTATAAATTTTTAAAAAATGCTATAGACTGTAGAGTCTGCGCTGTATTGATCGTGAAGTGGAGCCACGGTATCAAAGTCTCGGCCAAACTCCTGCCGACCCAATCGCAAGCTCACAATCATGACACCACACCCCATTTTTATAGCATCAAATAACTAACTAAAAGCAAATTTATAAAAAAAACGAACACTTGAATATACATCAGTGTTATAAGAACTACCTAAAATGATGAAAACCATCTTTGGAAAAAATTATTTGAAGTGTAATTTGATTATTTAGTTGGTCTCAAGGTCCAGCCACCTGGGGGCGATCAGAACATTATATTGAGCATGTGTTATCATTCTATCGAGGGAAAATATATTGTGATAATTATCGCTATTTTATCACCCAGCCCTAAACATAGTCAGAGTTTAGGCATTAAATTTAGAATCAAAAATATGATGTGGCAAATAAAATATTGTTGCTTTCATGTTTATTATTTATAAGTTAAAAAATAAAATATTTAGTAAAATATAATATTTAAATGATTAAATATATGAATAATAATTACATTTTCTTTTGTAAAGATTTGTACAGGGAAGATTTTCTTGCTTCCATTTGAAGCTCCTCAAATCGTGCTGTAGAATATGATTATGAAGTTTTGTTCATGTCATCTTCAGCACTGCTTTCGTTAAACCAAAAAGAAGACAGTCCAAATATGAAGAGATTCAGAAATGCATTTCTGCCATGACAACTCTCGGGAGAGTTTAGCATGGTAATATACATGGCAGTGTCAACCTGTTTGGTCTTGGCGGAATAGATCTGCTACACTGCTGCTGTTGCAGAGAAAGTACCGAGACTTGCTCCTGCCAGTACATCCATGACATGCTGCTGTGAGCATGTAAGAAATACTGCTGCTGCACATATAACATATATGAGAAGACCCCATATAAAACATACATAAAGCACCCCGTATCAGATCTATACAGGTGGAGCTGGGGAAGGTGAAGGGTTTCTGAAGCATGCTGCCACTGCTACAGCGAGCACTAGCAGAGTATTTGAATGTTTGAGCAGCAAGCTCATTGGCTGCTTGCACAAAAAGAACCAATCAGCTACGCCACGTGAATAGTGATGTCATTGTCAGATTGAGTTAGAACCTATCGGCCTGCGCCATCTAGAGTTTCATGACAGAACTTTGTATTTACATTTTTTAGTTGACTTTTCACTCAAACTGTTGTGCTGAATATTTGCAATTAAATGTTTTATCAAATAAAAAAATGCTAAATATAAGCATTTTCACTAGTGGTCTCACACTTTTGGACCCTTTTAAAAATATATATATTTAAATCCATTTGAAAATAAATCACATTTGATAATTATATCACACCTGTTGATCATGTTCAGTTGATAAACTGACTTTCGTACTTTTCATATTCTCACAGTCCAAAAGTAAAGCGACGCAGAGGTCGGCCTCCGATTGCCAGAAATGTTAGACATGGACTTACTCGTTTAGATTTCAAGAAAGGATTGCATGCAGATCGCCCTAAAACTAAGGTTTGTGTAGCTATCTGTCTTGATTTGGGTTTTGTTTGCATTGTTAGAGAGAATATTATGTATGCACAATGGGTCAAAAGTTTGGAATGAAAAATATTTTTTTTGAATGATTCTTAAAGAAGACTCTCATGCTTACCAAGACTGCATTTATTTGATCAAAAATACAGTAAAAACTGTAATATTGTGAAATATTTTTTCAGTTTAAAATAACTCATTTCTGTTGCAATATAATTTAAAATGTAATTATTTCCTGTGATGCAAAGCTGAATTTTATTTACTCCAGTCTTGATCCTTCAGAATTAATTCTAATATGCTTTGATTTGCTGCTGAGTTATTAAATCTCAGTTATTACTTTTAATGTATTTTTAATGTTTGTATATTTATAGGATGTTTTTGTGATTTTTATTATTTAATATAAAATCAACATTTTTGTTTAAACGCTTTAATTAGTTGTGCTTGCTAAGATTGCTACTTTTCTAAATAACCAGGAATAAAATTTCCAGAATTTTAGGAGTAAATTAATTTTATCTTCTTCAATCTTTTAATTGAATCATATATGATATTATTACAATATTTTTGAAACCCTTTCTTCTTTTCTATGTGGTCGTTTGGGATATGTAGACTGTTCGTTCTCTACGGGAAAGAACGCGTTCAAGTCCCACATCGGGAACGGCCATTCCTGTCCCAGATCCACCTCGCACGGCTGAGGTTTTACCCAGAAAACCCCAGCGTATCATTCACAAACCTATCGGCCTGCGCCATCTAGAGTTTCATGACAGAACTTTGTATTTACATTTTTTAGTTGACTTTTCACTCAAACTGTTGTGCTGAATATTTGCAATTAAATGTTTTATCAAATAAAAAAATGCTAAATATAAGCATTTTCACTAGTGGTCTCACACTTTTGGACCCTTTTAAAAATATATATATTTAAATCCATTTGAAAATAAATCACATTTGATAATTATATCACACCTGTTGATCATGTTCAGTTGATAAACTGACTTTCGTACTTTTCATATTCTCACAGTCCAAAAGTAAAGCGACGCAGAGGTCGGCCTCCGATTGCCAGAAATGTTAGACATGGACTTACTCGTTTAGATTTCAAGAAAGGATTGCATGCAGATCGCCCTAAAACTAAGGTTTGTGTAGCTATCTGTCTTGATTTGGGTTTTGTTTGCATTGTTAGAGAGAATATTATGTATGCACAATGGGTCAAAAGTTTGGAATGAAAAATATTTTTTTTGAATGATTCTTAAAGAAGACTCTCATGCTTACCAAGACTGCATTTATTTGATCAAAAATACAGATAAAAACAGTAATATTGTGAAATAGTTTCTGTTGTAATTATTTCCTGAGATGCAAAGCTGAATTTTTTTTCTGTATTACTCCAGTTTTGATGCTTCAGAATTCATTCTTATATGCTTTGATTTGCTGCTCAATTGTTATATGTAAAGTCTTTCTGTTTATAGGATTTTGTCTAGTGGTCTCACACTTTTTGGCCCTTTTAAAAAAATATAAAAATTAAATCCATTTGAAAATAAATCACATTTGATAATTATATCACACCTGTTGATCATGTTCAGTTGATAAACTGACTTTCGTACTTTTCATATTCTCACAGTCCAAAAGTAAAGCGACGCAGAGGTCGGCCTCCGATTGCCAGAAATGTTAGACATGGACTTACTCGTTTAGATTTCAAGAAAGGATTGCATGCAGATCGCCCTAAAACTAAGGTTTGTGTAGCAATCTGTCTTGATTTAGAGTTTATTTGCACTGTAGAGTGAATAATGTGTATGCACTATGGATGCATTTATTTGATCAAAAATACAGTAAAAACTGTAATATTGTGAAATATTTTTTCAGTTTAAAATAACTCATTTCTGTTGCAATATAATTTAAAATGTAATTATTTCCTGTGATGCAAAGCTGAATTTTATTTACTCCAGTCTTGATCCTTCAGAATTAATTCTAATATGCTTTGATTTGCTGCTGAGTTATTAAATCTCAGTTATTACTTTTAATGTATTTTTAATGTTTGTATATTTATAGGATGTTTTTGTGATTTTTATTATTTAATATAAAATCAACATTTTTGTTTAAACGCTTTAATTAGTTGTGCTTGCTAAGATTGCTACTTTTCTAAATAACCAGGAATAAAATTTCCAGAATTTTAGGAGTAAATTAATTTTATCTTCTTCAATCTTTTAATTGAATCATATATGATATTATTACAATATTTTTGAAACCCTTTCTTCTTTTCTATGTGGTCGTTTGGGATATGTAGACTGTTCGTTCTCTACGGGAAAGAACGCGTTCAAGTCCCACATCGGGAACGGCCATTCCTGTCCCAGATCCACCTCGCACGGCTGAGGTTTTACCCAGAAAACCCCAGCGTATCATTCACAACTCGACATCAACATCTCAAAGACCCCGACTCATCCCCGTCTCACCTGCAGGGGGCAGCAGCCTCTCCAAGACCCCCAACGCCGAATTTCACAGCCCTCCGCGCCTCACAAGGGTCTCGCCGCTCAGTATCGACACATCGGTGACACGGAATTTCGTTCACTCTCCAGCTGTAAAAGTGGGTAATGTTTCCCAACAGATTGTTTCCTCAACTGAACCTGGGAAAGATGGGACTGAACCTCCCCTTCGACTCTGGCTTTGTCCTTCTCTGGAGCCCATTAGCGCTACAAAAACTCAGGATACGTTCTCAGATCAGATTGTAAATTCACCAAATTTTCCGGAGACTACACTTAATGGAACAGTGACCCAAAAGGAAAGTCTTTCTCTGCTCAGGTGAACAAATCGGACTCATTTCATACCACCTAGAAAGTCTATTTTGTATGCTCTACTTTTAACTAGGACGTTCACAAATGTTTTAACATTGCATCCAGTTCAGGGTTTCTGCAGGTTTTAAAGGGGTCCTATTATGCTCTTTTACAAAGTCTTGATTTTGTTTTGGTGGTGTACTAGAACATGCTCTCATGCTTGGTGGTGGTTCGAAAAATGCACTATTTTTCACATAATTTACATTATTATAATACCTTTCTCCCCAGGCTGGCACAAACGGCTCGATTAGTTCCCCTTTGATAAAGGCCCGCCTTCCGAAAAATGAAATGTGTAGTGATTGGTTAGCTGTCCCAGTGCGTTGTGATTGGCGAACAGTTTAGACTGTGTTTCAGTACTGCCCCACCCCTTGCCAAAACCGGTATAGTTAAGGATGGCGTCAATATTGCCATATCAATTTGAGCCGGATTCACACCCAGAGAATATTGAACAAGAGGATCGCGGAGAACCTTTGCATGCATGGATATTGCAAGACATATTAGAGTGGTAACGGTATTGTTTTTAGTTTTTTTTTGGCTAAATCACATTTTAGATAGGATGTCAACTACTGCTAAAAAATAACTGCATTTACTATGTACAGATAAGTGCAATGGTAATATGTATTATGTTTATTGTTTTTTAATTCTAACATTCTATCATGAATTGCAGTGAAACTGTTATACGGTTGAATTTATTGAAGTGTAAATTCTGCAGATTACGTCATTGTCCAGTATTGTATTGTCAGCAATTTATAAAAACGTTTTCATAATTCTAACATACATATTTACATGCATAATTATTCAGGTGCATGTGTAATAGCTTGCGAAAACTTGACGCTACAGCAGCACTTCTTCATCGTCGTCATCTTGCTTCCCATAGGCGGGAATTATTTTAATGATATTCTAATTGGCCGCTTTGTGACATCACAAAACAACGCTGTAGTCCAAACGAGCCGTTCGTTGTAGTTCTTGAAAAGGGATTTGTTTAAAAAACAAAATATCTCCCTTTGGAGTGAACTTTGAGATTTGTAACTTTCTAGATCTTTTTTTATGCCCAAACATACACACTATCTCAACTGGCTAAAATTCTAAAAGTGAAAAAGCATAATAGGACCCCTTTAAAAAGTCGCCCTTCCACAAATTAAATCAGAAAGTCTGCAAAGCATGCGTTGCAAAAAATTAATATCTAAACATCCTTAAATCAAGATACATTTACTAGGGATGCAAAATGAAATCGTCGTCGTCTTGGTTCCCATAGGCGGGAATTATTTTAATGATATTCTAATTGGCCGCTTTGTGACATCACAAAACAACGCTGTAGTCCAAACGAGCCGTTCGTTGTAGTTCTTGAAAAGGGATTTGTTTAAAAAACAAAATATCTCCCTTTGGAGTGAACTTTGAGATTTGTAACTTTCTAGATCTTTTTTTATGCCCAAACATACACACTATCTCAACTGGCTAAAATTCTAAAAGTGAAAAAGCATAATAGGACCCCTTTAAAAAGTCGCCCTTCCACAAATTAAATCAGAAAGTCTGCAAAGCATGCGTTGCAAAAAATTAATATCTAAACATCCTTAAATCAAGATACATTTACTAGGGATGCAAAATGAAGAAAATTAATTCTTGTTTTCTGAGAAACAAAATCAACAAAACTTGCTTTCCCCTTTAATTAAGTTGAGTTTTTCTGAGCACATTGGCAGGTAATTGTTCTTGTTTTAATCTTAAACTCACTTCACTTTGATCAGTTTCACAGAAAACTTCAGACATTTACACTGGAAAACAAGACAAAAAATCTGTTTTTTGGTTTTGTTTTTTGCAGTTTGATCAGATGGTACACTTAAATATCCATATTCTACTGGTTAATAAGAAATTGTTTTTGTAATTATTAAGTAATGAACAGTGTTGGGGGAAGTTACTTTTAAAAGTAATGCATTACAATACTGCGTTACTCCATAAAAAAGTAACTAATTGCATTACTTAGTTACTTTTTATGGAAAATAATGCATTACGTTACTTTTGCATTCCTGGGCAGGGCTTGCTTATTTATTTTTAATAACAAAAACCCCAAAAGTTCTATATTTTGCAACGGTAAAAGCCCTTTCACACCAGAAGGGAAATGAATAAGTCTCAGGCTGAAGAACCTTGTGCCTCTGGTCTTCACCTCACTACCAATTTATCTCAACACAGGACAGGAGAGGTTTCAGTGAATAAAAGGGAACACAAAGTAACTGAAAAAAGCAATCTGATTACTTAACTGGTGTTACTTGTAATGCGTTACCCCCAACACTGGTAATATGTTTAAAGTAGCGTTTTACAAACTCTGAAGTGTTGCTAATGCAACTCATTTTGTGCTCCCTAGATATTTACATTTAGAGAACTTATTGACTAACAATACGTGCTCCCTTCAAGTTATGCTTTACATTTTTTTTTACTTAGTCTTAAAAAGTCCTTAAAATTACCTTCATAAAATCTGAGTTGTTTGTCTTTCTTCAGTGAATGTGAAAGCTGTGGCTGCCAATTTCCTGCTCAGAAGATCGGAGACATAATGTGCTACAGATGTAGGCCTAAATGTATGTGAATTTGTAATTACACTCTTCATTTCAGCCAGCAGCAGAGGATAAGTATGATATTTGTGTGATTTGTATTGTCTTAATTTCTTTATTTCTCATTTCTGCAGCAGACAAGAAGCACTCTCCTCCAAATATTGTGTTTAGGAAGGTATGTACCATTCTTGAGACTGGGATAAAACAAAACGTTTATGTGGCAGAAATGGTTTTGGATTAGATTAAGTTATTTATGTATGTTGTGGTCCTGCTTCTTCTATTTTAAATGTGTTTTTCCATCTCTGAATCTCACCGGCAGATAAAACAATGTGTTCTGTCATGTCCAAAATGTATCATATATATTGACACTCAACTTTGATAAATGAATCCATTGAAAATATAGGACCGTTTCAAACTGATTTTCAGGTCCGGCTGTTGGAGAAACATACATTTTTTTTTTTACTTAGTCTTAAAAAGTCCTTAAAATTACCTTCATAAAATCTGAGTTGTTTGTCTTTCTTCAGTGAATGTGAAAGCTGTGGCTGCCAATTTCCTGCTCAGAAGATCGGAGACATAATGTGCTACAGATGTAGGCCTAAATGTATGTGAATTTGTAATTACACTCTTCATTTCAGCCAGCAGCAGAGGATAAGTATGATATTTGTGTGATTTGTATTGTCTTAATTTCTTTATTTCTCATTTCTGCAGCAGACAAGAAGCACTCTCCTCCAAATATTGTGTTTAGGAAGGTATGTACCATTCTTGAGACTGGGATAAAACAAAACGTTTATGTGGCAGAAATGGTTTTGGATTAGATTAAGTTATTTATGTATGTTGTGGTCCTGCTTCTTCTATTTTAAATGTGTTTTTCCATCTCTGAATCTCACCGGCAGATAAAACAATGTGTTCTGTCATGTCCAAAATGTATCATATATATTGACACTCAACTTTGATAAATGAATCCATTGAAAATATAGGACCGTTTCAAACTGATTTTCAGGTCCGGCTGTTGGAGAAACACAACATCTGACACCTTGTGTTGGCAGATGACAGTGTTAACAAAATCTTTTTTTTGTTGTATCATACATCAAGTTAGTTCTGGCAGGTCACGTTAGTCAAGCTCGCATCAGCTGACCTTCAGCTGATCCCCATCTACCTATGGGAATATGACACCTATCTAAGCATTCATATATAAGGTCCCTCAGTATTATCAGCAGTTTTCGCATTGCTCAATAGCTAATTACCCTCCTCCATCCCCAGCTCCTCCTCTGTCAGTCAGGATTCAGCCTTCTGATTCTCCTTTGAATCAGACTAATTCTAAAATGTGTACATAAAATTATTGAACTTTACCAATATCTGCCATACATTTATGTTGGTTCTGTTCTGTTTACCCTGGGGGGGTTATCGCTGCTCTCCCTGCTCTCATTCATGCTAGGCTGCATGGATGCGCAGGGAGTTCTTGCCCAGAACAGAAACATACCGCCAATCCAAACTGTATGCTAATTGTCAATCATCTTTGACGATAATGGTCCTGACAGAAATGTATTCAATGCAGCAGGTTTTTTTTTTTTTTGCTACCTAGTGCCAGGACATAGTAGTAATGTTTCTTTAAATATCCAAAAGTTGTTTTTGAGTTTACTGTAGTTTATATTTAATTTAAGTTTAATATATTTTATATGATATATTAGTAATATTATTATTATTATTAGTTATATTATATTAAGTTATGTAATAATATTTAAATAGTCATATTTTATAGTTTAATAAAAATAAAACATTTTATGTATTTAGCATATTTGTATAATTTTTTATATATTTTCTATATAAAGTATTGAGTTGTGTTCTGAAGTTTTTTTTTGTTTTTTTTTAGTGAGGAGTAGTGAGGAATATAGTTGCTAACAGAACAAAATATAAATAAAAAAATATATAAAATTAGTGCATTTTTTAAAGAATATTCTAGTGATCATCTCTGATTCATTTCAAATTGGAAATGTCATTGTTTTCAAAACTAGAGGCAGGTCATATTTTGAGACATGATTTTTCCCATCATGTTTTCTTTCTTTTTTTAATGCAAGACTGCACATGGAAGGTTAAAAAAGCTTTTTTTATTAAATTGTACTTGCCATAAAGTCCATGCATGGCCTTTCTTCCTCATCTGTGCTGTGTTGTTGTTGATATTGTGAAGTGGAAGTGAGGCAGTGTTGCTGCGTCCGTGTTCATGTCAGCTCTTTGAGAGGTATAAGACTTTGGCGATACTTTTGCGTTTTAACATCTGAACTAACACAACCTAATTTCCATTTTTTTCTGCTCTTAATATATGAGCCAAAACTGTTGTTTGTTTTCCGTAAATTGCTGAAGTCCAGATTATCCTTGATTTCTCTGCTAGCTTCTTTTATTCTCTTTTCTAGTAACTTACTTTCCCTTTATTTCCGATTCTGTTGAATCTAAGAGCTTAGTTACCATATTTCCTTTGCTTAATTTTTATTATGCTTTTGTATTTTTTGTATTTTTATTATTATTTTCAAGGTGGGGCAGGATCAGTGGGAGGTTGGGAAAACAAAACATCCAAGAAAACAAATGCTGGTAATAATAATCACATAACGTCATATAGACACATTCGTTGCATTTTTGGGTTGAAACGTGAAACTGCAGCATACACAAAAGCATTGCTGAAGATCATCAAAAAAATCATATAGCTGAACTACTTCACACCTAAACATAATGTCACTCTGTCTCCTGCAGAAACAACATCCCAAATACAAGAAAATGGTAAAAATGGTGAGTGTACATGCTTAATGGAGCTAAATCTTTATATATTTTTTTTACATATATTGCATACTTCAAGCCTTTAAAATGTAAATGGGTTCAGTTGTATGGTTACTCATTCATGAGTCTGGCTGATTCATGTGCTGCTTCTAGTGCAGAAATCGCAATATATTCGGGAAAAGTACTATGCTTAAACTACTCATCCAGGTTTTTATTGTGTGTGTTATTTAGGATTTTGTCCCTGATGGTGATGATGATGATGATGATGATGATGATGACTCGGTGAGTGATTCAGCAGCACATTCTCAACCCAACAGACATTAATCTGTTTTGGTGTTTTAAAAATTTTTTTAATTGATTTATTTTTTTTGAGTCTGCTAATGGTTGTGGCATGGGATGTTTTTAACACTATAAAGCCTTCTGTATCATATTTGATACCTCTAAATTATCACCATGATCAAAACATTGCTGGAAAACCTGTTGTAGACAATCTTCTACGTGCCTTCTGACCCCTGATTGATAGACATGATCCACCTTCATGTGTTCTTCGCAGATTTTTATAATTTTATAGACTAGATGTAAGAATAACTTCAGATTGTTAGTAATATTTCAAGATGAACACTTACTGGACTCAAGCAACTTGGGTACATGCATAATTTTTTAGATGTTAAATTGTGAGTATCGAATATTACACATAAGGATTTTGAGGAATGTTTATTTGTTCATCATTGTATTTCATTGCATTATATGTTTTGCTTTCCACAATAAAAACTACAGAACTTATGGCCATAAATGTACAGTAAGCATTTTAATGTCATCTTACTATGAAATATTATTGGGAGATATAGAGCAGCAGCTAATATTTGTATGCATTTTCTGTAAGTAGTCTGCTATACTGTTATATTTACATTCCAAGCATAATTTCATCTTACTGTTTATTAACTGCACCAAATTGCATATTTCTGCTCTCTGAGCTCCATATTCCCCTTCATAACAATATATAAGCTATAAAAGCCTGATGTGTCATGGTAATCAACAAAAATACATATGCAGACTCAAAATTTTGTCTATAAAGTGTCAATAAACTGTTTCATTTCATTGTCAAACTATTATTTCATCTGTCAGGCTTTACATGTTTTGAACATATTACGAATTGGACATGGAATATTCTTTTCCTGGTTATTGCTGGGCTCATAAAACCACTTTAGTTATGTTTTTATGCCCTTTATTAACGGAAGAGCACAATTTCTCTGTCTACTCTTGATTTCAGGTTGCGAAGAAACGCAATCGCAGGATGTGCCGGCAGTGTGTTGCGTGTCTTCGTGAAGACGACTGTGGCAAATGCGACTTCTGCATGGACAAGCCCAAGTTTGGTGGCAGTAACAAGAAAAAGCAGAAATGCCGCTTACGTCAGTGCAAGTTTCAGTCAAGGCTTCATGGTCAAAGAGCAAATGTACGTATTTATCTGATTAGCATCTAATGGCATCACTCAAGAGTAAGGTTACCACCTGACCACATGCCAAATGCACATATGCAAGATGAGTTTTGCCAGATGTTTCTTGTTTTATCGGATCATGCAGGGAATGCTACTTCCATTCCTTCCACAGAGAAGGAGAAATGTGAAGCCCAAGCTCAAGAGACGCGGGAGACCGCCGAGAAAACGGAAATTCAGAAGCAACCCCTGGGAGGATGATGAGGAAGTTTCTGATGATGATGATGATGATGACAAAGAAGATTTGAGGCATTATAAGATGAATGGCGGGAAAGGAGGAAGGAGGAAATGGAATTACAGTTTTAAGGAAGATGAGGAAGACATGTTCATTGAGGCTGTGATTGAGGATGACGGACCGTCCAACACAGAGGAGGTTTCTGATTTCTAAATGTTGCAATCAAAGATTTCAATGTTTCACAACCAGTCACTAAAACACTGTGTAGTTTTATGCTGCTTTCACACCAAGACATTTCAGTCACCATCAAGCATGTAATTCTATTCAGAAATATCATATAATTAGGTTATTAGATATTTTCATGATTGTATTTAATGTTGTATTTGTTTACTATTTTTATAGGATCCTGATATTTTGGGCAGTGAGAGGTCAGCGATGGTGTCTAATGAGATGTACTCAAACACGTCTGGACTCAGTACTCAGGTAAGACTTCTACAGCGTTTCCAGCCTTGGTTCTGAAATTAGTTTCCTAATTCATAGGCATTAAAAAATATAAAATAAAGAGTTCTAAGTCTTGAAATAAACAAATTAGCTCTGAGATCAATTGTAACTCTTTTATTTAAAGACATTTTTTTTAAAAGAAGGTACAATGAGTACTTATATTTACATTTTATGCATTTGGCAGATGCTTTTTATCCAAAGGGTCATACATTGCATTCAAAGTATTAGGACTGCACTATTTGGGGAAAGAAATGGTTGTGACATTTCTAATTAAACATTTCAGTTGTGATAAAAAAAAATTTTTTAAACATTAAAAATCCAGGTTTGCTGTGCTTGTTTGTAGGGCTGCATAGTTTGGCCAAAATTGTTGTTGTTATTATTATTATTAAACATTACTAAATAAAACCAAATAAGAAATATTACTATTATAAAAACAAGCATTTAAGAAAAGTATAATATATATATATATATATATATATATTTTACATTACAGCTATAAAATTACAGTACTACTATTAATGGTTGTGTTAATATGTATAATTTCAAACATTAAACCATCAAAATTAGATTTTGACGAAGAACAGCAGGGAGCCGTTAAAACGGTAATACTTAATATGGTTCATTAGTTAATGTTAATTAGGGATGCACCGATACCACTTTTTCCTGTACTCGCCCGATACCGATACTTTTATTTTTGGTACTTGCCGATACCGAGTATCGATACCGATATTTTTATTGCATTTGTAAATTTTTTTAATATTGGGTACAGAAACCAAAAGGGTATGTATAATGTTAGTTGGTTAACTTCGTTTATCAAATAGATACAGTTAAACCAAAATTTATTCAGACACCTTCAACATTTCTCACATTATAACAGTTTATTCGCTATAGTTTAGAAAATGATAATAAAATATGACAAGAACTCAGAGTTAAACAGAGTCAGAACAAATTCATCTTGATAATGTTAGATAACTTTGATAGAAAGGTATGTAATAGATTACAATCAACCAAAATAATTCAGACAGCTGTTAGTATGACAGTATTTACACAACTATCAATACTTTGTCCGGCAACCTTTAGCCTCAATGACAGCCTGTAGTCTCCTGGGCATGCTGTTAGTTTCACTTTCACCAGAAAGTGGTGTATGCCTAAGGTTAAAAATAAATGATGTTTATAGTGAATGCCCCTATAAATGGTTTTATATTTACGATTTCGTTTGAATCCAAATGATGGGTGTGCTAAGTGCATGAACATCAAAGATCACACAACAGAATTGCGCGCGCTCTCGCTGGCTCTCTCTCTCTCTGGCTCCCTACCGTTAAGTAACTTGTGCATTGTTTTACTTACTTGTTTTTGACATATCCGACCGAGCTACAAACTTTCCAGTGATGTCTGTGAGAAAGATATATTCACTCGACAAGCTCGCGCATCTGCGCCGCCGCGCGTTCAATCCACTCAGCGTGCTTTGTTTATCAGCTCGCGCACACCAGCTATACAGGCGTTAATACTGAATGTTTAACATTATATTCGTTGCATACATATACTTCGTAGTAGACATCCTTAACTCCTTTCTGCTGTCTGTTGTTCTGTTTGTTGGTGTTTCTTTGTCTGAATATGGCGCTTAACACATGCTGTGCGGTATCGGCGTTTGGTATCGGGGCATTTTAACGAGTACGAGTACAGGAGACCAGTATCGGGCCCGATACCGATACCAGTATCGGTATCGGTGCATCCCTAATGTTAATGAATACAGTATTTATTAATCTTTGTTCATGTTTATTAGTAAAAGTACAGTTGTTCATTGTTAGTTCATGTTAGCTCAGGTCCATTCCTTAATATTTACAGAAAAAAAACCATTGGATTTTAATAATGTATTAGTCAATTTTGCAATTAATATGAACTGAAATTAATAACTGCTTTATGAGTATTTCATTGTAAGTTCATGTTAATTAATGTAGTTAACTAATGTTAACAAATGAAGCCTTATTATAAAGTGTTACCATTAAAGCTTTTCTTTTATTGATCAGCGCTTCTCATTACAAGAATTGCAAGTAGAAATTTGAAGTATTTATGCTCTAGTGATTAAGCATCTAATAATTAACATTATTTAGTTATGTACCAAACATTACTGTAGTTGCCTGCAAAAATTTCTGACTGGTGAATTTTGCATCAGGATTGTTGGTAGTTCACCAGGAGTTTGGTAAAAAAAAAAAAAAGTTTTGGAATCTGCAACGTCTAGTTATGTATGTTTCGTAGTTGCCTGCAAAAATTTCTGACTGGTGAATTTTGCATCAGGATTGTTGGTAGTTCACCAGGAGTTTGGTAAAAAAAAAAAAAGTTTTGGAATCTGCAACGTCTAGTTATGTATGTTTTGTGTTGGTGGCAACTGAACGCTGGTGTTTGTTTGAATGTCTGCATGTTTCACAGGGATTATACTACAACATGTCAGGCGTGCCGGCGGCTCCTTATGTGCTTGGATCAGTGCCTCTGTGTAACAGCAATCCAGTGCCGATGGGTGAGGTTATCAGCTCTCTGCCGATGGGGGATGATGTGCCTCAGAACGGTTTTCTTCAGTTTGAGATGGTGAGAGTGGGATCACCACCGTCACATTACACAGAAGAAGCTCAGAACACAGAACAGCACGTGTCAGAACCTCAGCAGGAGCCCACGCCGGTGGTGAGTCTGTCTTCACTGCTACCCAATACAGCACTATTCAAAAGTTTGAATGTTTTCAAAAGACGTCTCTTCTGCTCATCAAGGCTGCATTTATTTGATCAAAAATACAGTAAAATTATAATATAGTGAAATGTTATTACAATTTAAAGCAAGTCTTTTCTATTTGAATATATTTTGAAATGTAATTTGTTCATGAGGTGCGAAGCTGAATTTTCAGCATCATTACTCCAGTCTTCAGTGTCACATGATCCTTCAGAAATCATTCTAATATGCTGATTTACTGCTCAAGAAACATTTATTATTATCAGTGCTGAATAGAGGTGTGCTGCTTTATATTTGTGTGGAAACCATGATACGATTCTTTGATGAATAGAAAGTTCAAAAGAACAGCATTTATTTGAAATAGAAATCTTTTGTAACATTATAAAAGTCTTTACTGTCGGTTTTAATCAGTTTCATGCCTACTTGCCTACTTTACAAATTTTTTAAATTCCTATAATTTTAATTAATTCATTATTTTTTAGACCTTTATTTAATTTGAATTCATTTTAATTACATTTTATAACTTTAATTTCTATATATATATTTTTTTAAATCTTACTGACTCCAATTGTTTAACAGTATAGTATATATAATATTTTTTATTTAATTTATATAATTTTTTTTTTTTATATATAATTTTTTTTTTCTTTCTTTGCATATACAGCCTTTTATTTTCAGACAAACGTGAACATGATTATATAACAAAATATTAAAGTGACATTTATTTCAAAGAAAGCTAGCACAAGCACGCCTTCAAGCAAACCATTTCACAAAAAGGAGGTTTTATTGATTATTTGTCAATTTATTAAAAGGACTAAGCATTTTTGTCACAAGCGTTAATGGATCATGTTGATAGTTAAAGTGATTTTTCTACACCTGTGGTTATTCTTCTAGGATACTTTTGTGAACTTGAGCAGAACTGACCTTATTTGTGACCCTGGAGCACAAAACCAGTCTTAAGTCGCTGGGGTATATTTGTAGCAATAGCCAAAAATACATTGTATGGGTCAAAATTATTGATTTTTCTTTTATGCCAAAAATCATTAGGATATTAAGTAAAGATCATGTTCCATAAAGATATTTTGTAAATTTCCTACTGTAATTAAAAGTTCATTTTTGATTAGTAATATGCATTGCTAAGAACATGATTTGGACAACTTTAAAAGCGATTTTCTCAATATTTAGATTTTTTTTCACACTCAGATTTCAGATTTTCAAATAGTTGTATCTCGGCCAAATATTGTCCTGTCCCAATAAACCATACATCAATAAAAGCTTATTTATTCAGCTTTCAGATGATGTATAAATATCAATTTCGAAAAATTGACCCTTATATGACAGGTTTTGTGGTCCAGGGTCACATATATACACTAAAAATCACCATAACATCAATTAATTAAAAGTCAAAATGGCTAAAACAGTGAAGTTAGTTCTTATTTTGTTTCTAGATACCACTTGGTTGATGACTTTTATTATTGTGTACAATGTCTGATCAAATTCAGACATGTTTAAGCGTCAATCTTTACAGCCATGTCCTCTAACCCCTATTTTGAAACCTTAAAAATGTGATGATTGTTGATTTCAAATACTTTCAGCACAGTCAGAGATTTCCACAGCTATCAACCATGTCAGACCATGCAAATGTCACATCTGCTTTCATAGATCACTCAGATCTTCAGTCTGGTGGGAGGAGAGAACGACTGTGACCGAGACCAAGGCCTGATGGAGCTGTTCACTTCCCTAGGCCAGACCGTGCTGCCCGCTCACTGGGTGGGCATCATGGCCAAAGGCCCCCCCCTCCAGCTCCTGCAGTGCTCCAAACTCTCCACCATGGCTGACACGGTGGTCCAGATCGAGAAGGGCTTCTTCTACCAGGTCAGTGCTTCAAAATGTGATGATTGTTGATTTCAAATACTTTCAGCACAGTCAGAGATTTCCACAGCTATCAACCATGTCAGACCATGCAAATGTCACATCTGCTTTCATAGATCACCCAGATCTTCAGTCTGGTGGGAGGAGAGAACGACTGTGACCGAGACCAAGGCCTGATGGAGCTGTTCACTTCCCTAGGCCAGACCGTGCTGCCCGCTCACTGGGTGGGCATCATGGCCAAAGGCCCCCCCCTCCAGCTCCTGCAGTGCTCCAAACTCTCCACCATGGCTGACACGGTGGTCCAGATCGAGAAGGGCTTCTTCTACCAGGTCAGTGTCCAGAACCAGCCTCTGCTGCTGATGCACGCCGTCTACTCACGCCACCCTACCTGCCTCGAGTCGATCGAAGACGTGGTGTCGCTCTTACTGGACTTGGAGGGGCTGGGCGTGTGTCAGGGCTACCAGAACTTCCACATGGGCTCACCTTGGGAGCCTAGAATGAGCGTGAGAGCGGCTCTGTGCGATTTACTCATTCCCAAGGACGAGGAACAGTGTCCAAAATGCACACAGCCTGTGGAGGGTTGAGCAGCCGTGCGAGAATTTACTGTGAGTTTTCGACACATCTAGTAGTTCGAGAGAATCTTCCACCAGTTTTTAAGCTTATAGTGCAGTCAGAGCTGTTTCCGACCTCATGATGAATTGACATCTAAAATGGTGCTTCTTATTTAGTTTATTTTTTTAGTTTTTTAAGAAAGAAGTTAGTGACACAACCTTCAAAAAAGGACTCGTAAAACACTGAGTTTTACCGAAATCCCTTCTTATCGTTGCTTTCTGGTTGGGTTTAGGACATAAATACATTCAGTTCTCATTTAAACTACCTCTTCATTATTTTATGGACCAATTTTAACCTTAAACCTCCTACATGCCCTTATTGATTCAGACGTTTGGTGAACAAGTTTATTGTAGTACAATGAGAAGTATGGAAGCGTGTTTCCGCCATAAGGTAAAAAAATTTTTTTCTCAAAAATCAGACTTTTCAGACAGCGATATAAAATCTGAATTTCAAGATATAAAGTCAATTCTGGGAGGAAAAGTGCAAATTGTGCAATCACAATTGCCGGGAATTGTGAGATGAAAAGTCGCTTTTTTATTTTGTGGCGGAAGCAAAAAAAAACAATTGCGAGGTGTAAACTGAGAATTTCGAGAGAAAAAGTCTGAGTTACGAGATGTAAGCTTGGAATTGCGAAAATGAACATCAGAATTTAGATCAGAGTTTATATCTCGCAGTTCTGAGAAAAAAAGTCTGAATTGTGAGATAAAATCACAGTTGCCATATTATTATTTTTTTATCCTGTGGCAAAAACGGGCTTCCGTAGAAAAGTGTATTCTGTACTGCCTTTGTCGTGCTAAATTTGGGGTTGTATGTTCAAATCTAAAGTTGTTTGAACACAATTTTAAACCAAAATCATTCAACCTTTAAAAATCGTCTGTTTTTTTTTTATTGATGCCTTACACTGTAAGGTGCAACTTTTTACCCCAAAGCGAGCACACCGTCTTTCATTAGGTGTGTTTTATGTTTTTTTTGCAGGATTCTCATTACGAGTGTTTTTATGTGATCTGGTCTTTTTTGTCCTGTTGTTAATCACACCTGCTTCATGTGACTGAATTGTGTTACGTATGATAAAGTGCAACTAATGGCACTGCGATCAGCAATGCATTTTTGCTGTTGTGTGTATTATTCCCAGCCTACAGTAGACATCCGACCAGAGGACATTTCACTGATCGGCCTTTATTTGGTTTACATATATTTGAATTCTTCCTAGGAGATAAATCGATGCAGTTAACATTTGACTAGTTTTTTATTTCAGTGCAACATTGTTTTTCATTCCTGAGGGATTTTAATTCATATGTTTAAGGCAGATTTTCCTGGAGATCTGTATAAAATAAGCTGTAAAGTATACATAATTGTCTGAAATTATTTATAAATGGAGGATGCAAGCTAGAGGTGTTTCTGAGAGCATCTCTGTATTGTAAATCTTGTTCTCTTGTTCTGTTTAACCACCGAGTTCAGTTTTTGAAACACTGTAAAGTAAGATTTTTATGACGAGTGGGTAAAATAAAGGTTTCTTTTTTCTTATATAGAGAGAAAATTCTGCTCTTTTTTTCTGTCTGAAGTGACAATCAGAATCATTCTTGATCCATGATGAAATGCAGGGGTTTTTGAACTTTTTGGTCTATGAAAAATGTATGAAAAAAACATTAACTTTGCAACATGTACTTTTTGATGTGGTAACTTGCAATTAATAAAATATAATTTCATGCAATTAAATTGATTGAATTTGACCTGTCCGATTTTGATTATTCAGTTGACAACATTTGTAATGTAATTCAAATTTGACTTTCATTTATTTAAGAAAAATGGGGGTTGTGAACAACATTTGCTGTGAAAAGCGGTATACAAATACGTTTAGATAGAATTAAAAATGTTTATGCATCCATCAGTTAACAAACATACACGACATATGCTGTCAACTTTCCAAAACATTTAAAAATAATAATTTTTGGCTCTAGTACAGTGGCGAATTAAAAGTCAATTATTTATTCAGAAACTACATGTATAATATCATGCTTGCGTTTTTAGTCTCACAGTATAAATTGGAATTTATGCATGAAAATATAGAGATGGCTTTATATTTTCTGAGATTTCCTAGCAAGAGGATCATCATATGTGGATGTTGAAAGCCCTGATGTAAGTGTCGGTTCTTTGTCATTTCAACAGTATTCCACAAGAGGGATTCATTCTCTTAATTTAGCAGTGCATGTAGATGCAGCAGATGCTTATGAATGGATCTTTTTCAAGTGACACTTTACTGCTCTCTTGAAAGACTTCTTGAAAGATTTCTACTATGGAAGACAAAAATGTTATTTCTGTATTTGCTGTGACTCTTGGAGACACCTGCAGTCAGTTCCTATGGGTTGAGCAGCGAGTCGAGAGAGAGACTCATTCATGGTGTTGTGCATCGATCCTGAATGAGCTGCTTTGTTTCCATACGGAAGTGAGAGGAAAGTGACCCCAGTGGCCTTCCGTCTGATATCTGGCTTTCGCATTCAGTCACCGTCTGATATTCATATCCTCCTTGTATCACTATTTTAGCGTGTGTGCTTTCAATGGATCTGCCAATTACAAAGCAGCCTATATATAAAAGAGAATGAGGCTGTCAAAAATAGAAAATATATAACCTATACAAACTTTACATCAAAAGAGGCTCCATTTTATTATTACATTTTCGTATTCTTTTGCATTATTCTTTTGTATTAAAGGGCTAGTTCACCATCAGTTGAACCATCGTTTTTTTCCCCCTCCATACTATGGAAGTCAATGGGGACCAGCAGCTGAAGGTGAACTAGCCCTTTAAGACACCGCTACAGCTTTTGAATTTTTGTGCAGGATTTCAGGCCTGTGTTGAGGACAGAAACCATTAACAAATCAAACTCAAGCAGAGATATTGAATGGGAAGCTGATTTATCCACCAATTCTTAATCTCCAACGAGGCTTTATGGATTATGGCTGTGGATTAACCCTTAAAATGCCAGAGAAGGGTCAGTAATCAGGCATTAGTCAGAGAATTAATAACACAGCTGATGCATAACAATTTACAGTTTCATTGTGCTTTTTTTCCTTTTTTTAATGTTGACTATATATATATAGAGAGAGAGAGATTATATATATACACACACAGGTGCATCTCAATAAATTAGAATGTCGTGGTAAAGTTTATCTTTTTTTCAGTAATTCAACTCAAATTGTGAAACTCGTGTATTAAATAAATGCAATGCACACAGACTGAAGTAGTTGAAATCTTTGGTTCTTTTAATTGTGATGATTTTGGCTCACATTGAACAAAAACCCACCAATTCACTATCTCAACAAATTAGAATACTTCATAAGACCAATAAAAAAACATTTTTAGTGAATTGTTGGCCTTCTGGAAAGTATGTTAATTTACTGTACATGTACTCAATACTTGGCAGGGGCTCCTTTTGCTTTAATTACTGCCTCAATTCGTGTGTGTGTAATTTGTATATATTATACTTAATATGTTGTAAATTCTATATAATAAATTATCTATTTATCTATTTATAATATATAGTATACATATGATCTATAATAATATACAAGTATATAATACTTAATTTGTTATATATATATATATATTTAACTTTATATTTATTACTAATTATAATAATTGTATATATTCAGTGTTCCTACAGAAATATATATAAAATAATAAATGATCAAATAAATTAGTAATTTATATATTAATTAATATATTTATACTAATTACTTATTGGTACATTTTATGACAGGCAATGTTTTAGTATATTGATTATTTTCTTAGTTGTAAATAGATTGTTCTTTATTTAATTGAAATATTTTTAAATTCAATAAAATAAAGAATAAGTTTTATTTTTTTTTATGTACATTTGATATATGTTTATTTTTATATAGATATATATATTCACTATTTGTGTTTCCGTACTGTGGCACTGAACGGGTTAAACGAGACACAAGCCACTAAATGTGGATGAAATGTGATTGGTTTGGTGCCTGTGTGTAGATCAACGCAGGATAAAAAATCTCCAGCCCTTGCAGATGGAGGGGGAAGAGAGGCTGGCATTACCGCATGCTGTGTGAACACAGGGGGGGGTGTTGAAGAACAGGCGATGATTATGATGATCTGGAATCGATGAGCAGAAGACAGTCATGCAGCTGAATGAAGGACTAAAGACGCCCCGGAGATGCTCGTGAGATGATGCAGAGGGACGCACGTGGATGGCAGAGACCCCAGCATCCTCTCAGGTATTTAGAAACGGGCAGATGTTGTGATCGCTGCTGCACTGATCGGATGTTGCATTGAGGAGCTGCTGGGTTTGCATGCAGCACATGGTCTGCAGCGCAAAACAAACACGTTTGAGAATGAATTCCGCGACAATGAGCTATTAGTGGCACTGAACGGGTTAAACGAGACACAAGCCACTAAAGGTGGATGAAATGTGATTGGTTTGGTGCCTGTGTGTAGATCAACGCAGGATAAAAAATCTCCAGCCCTTGCAGATGGAGGGGGAAGAGGGGATGGCATTACCGTGAGCTGTGTGAACACAGGGGGGGTGTTGAAGAACAGGCGATGATTATGATGATCTGGAATCGATGAGCAGAAGACAGTCATGCAGCTGAATGAAGGACTAAAGACGCCCCGGAGATGCTCGTGAGATGATGCAGAGGGACGCACGTGGATGGCAGAGACCCCAGCATCCTCTCAGGTATTTAGAAACGGGCAGATGTTGTGATCGCTGCTGCACTGATCGGATGTTGCATTGAGGAGCTGCTGGGTTTGCATGCAGCACATGGTCTGCAGCGCAAAACAAACACGTTTGAGAATGAATTCCGCGACAATGAGCTATTAGTTAGTTACACACGTGGTTTGTGCAGAAATGTAAAGTTTTATTGTTATGCATGCGTTGTTTCGGTCTGAGTTTGTGAATGTTTAGTACTGATGCTTACATTGACATTTATATTGTGACTGGTTTTTAAGTATGATTTTTAATTCATATGTATACAACTATTTTTTTTGCGCATTCTTATCGTGCTGTGTAAAGTCTGACCCCTGATCTCAGTGCGGTTGGCAGTGTTTGGAGATTTGAGTGTCCTCGCCTGAGATCCACGCGCGGGATCAGGTACATTAATGGGGTCACACATGCACCTCAGCGCGTTAACTGTTGTGTTAATTAATAGCAGTTGTGTTTACTTATTATGTTAATGTGCTAGAGTAAAAGTGTAACTCGATGTGTGCAGTTTTTGGGCATGGACACACGCGTGGGAATGTTGCGTTGCTCCTGCGCGGAGACTTGGGCGTGTTCAATTTTCATCCGCACTTACTTTTCCGCGTTAATGTTTATAACAGCGCACCGATTTTCCTCGGACCATGGTTATTAAATCTCAGCTAATAATTTACCCGTGCACTCTAAGAAATGCTGGGTTAAATATAACCCAGCTCTGGGTTAAAAAGGGACAACCCCAGCTATTGGGTTGTTTTGACCCAGTGGTTGGGTTGTTTTGAAAACAACCCAACCACTGGGTCGAAACAACCCAACCGCTGGGTCGAAACAACCCAACCGCTGGGTCGAAACAACCCAAATGCTGGGTCGAAACAACCCAACCGCTGGGTCGAAA
>NW_015505243.1:803237-814424 GCF_001515645.1 Sinocyclocheilus grahami
CCCAGCGGTTGGCTTAAAAGCAATCCAACCGCTGGGTCAAAACAACCCAATAGCTGGTTTTGTCCCTTTTTAACCCAATAGCTGGGTTTGTCCCTTTTTAACCCAATAGCTGGGTTTGTCCCTTTTTAACCCAATAGCTGGGTTTGTCCCTTTTTAACCCAATAGCTGGGTTTGTCCCTTTTTAACCCAATAGCTGGGTTTGTCCCTTTTTAACCCAATAGCTGGGTTTGTCCCTTTTTAACCCGCAATTTTTTTTAGTATAAGCTATTGCTGACCCCATTCAAACATTATTTTTAAAGATAAATTTAGTCATAGATAACTTTGTTGTTGTTGTATATATATTTTGTATGTTTTTTGTATGTTATTTATAGTTGGCTATTGTATGCTTTATGCACTCTTTAAAAATGTAACCAAAATTTAACCCAACAGTTGGGTTAGTCCATATTTGACCCAACATTGGGTTGAAACAACCCAGCATTTTTTAGAGTGTGTAGTTATATAGCTATAGTTTTATAGGATTGCAGATAAACATTGTGAATATTTGCTAAGTTGTTATTAATTTTAGTAATTTTACATTTGACTATTTCAAAGTCTCCTTTTGACTTTTAAAAAAAATTTTTGGCATATTAAATTGAGTTTTGTCTTTATTTGAATCAAGAACATGATTAGACATATTGATACAAGGCTGTAGAATTAGTAGGGATGCTAGGGACATTTCCCTATACCAATATCCAGCGACTACTAAAGTTATCCCTAGCAATAATTTTGATCAAACAATTGTATGTAAGTTGTAACCATTGTTGTTGTAATGTCGGCCGCATCTGAAATAGGTCATGCCATTGATATTACCTGAGAAGTTAATTTACACTAGAAAACTGCGTGCTTTCAATTTTATTTGTAAACATCATACTTTTTTCCGATTATTTCAGTTAATGTCACCCACGTAAAAAAATCTGACCAAAATTTCTCTGTGTGAGTACATTTCCAAACCAAGTGAATGACAGATGAGTGACAAAAACATCAGTTCACTTCAATGTCTAACTTACATTATAAGTGTGTCCTTAAGCATTTTGTGAAATTTGAATTAACTCATGAATCTGTTGCTTGCCCGCCTCTTCATATTTAAGGAGAGAACTCGGAAAATATCTGGAAGCTCTTTTGCTGGAACTCTCATATCAGTGATAACCTAGTTAAAGGGTTTCATAAATTAAATCTGAAACTAAAAACTCAGCTGTATTTATGAAACATGCAATTAGACCTGATGTTTCTCCTAGATATTTTGCCACACTTTTACGATGCAAACACTCACTATAACATAAATATTTGAAGTCTCTCTGTGTCTCAGATCTCTAATAAACTGTCATGTGAAAGTAATATTATCACTAAACATCTAATACATCATGACTCACTCTTTAGCTGGAGGAGCCAAAATCTTAGCCCATTATCCTCTTTACAGATCATAAGTGTAATCAGAGGATTACGCTCAACTGCAGAGAAAGAGAGCAGCTCTGAATGTGCAAACTGGGTTACACCACTGCAGGGGTGAATAGGTCTCGCTGAGTATAATTCTGCTAACCTATATTAAAAGGAGCGCTCACACTAATCTGTCTCTTCCTGACCTTATGAGAGGGTGTGTGCGGATCTGTTGAGCTGGTGAACTGATTATGTGGGCCAAACGCATGGGTGAGGTCTGGCAGAGGTCTGGAGGAACCTGCGCCAGTGTGGTTTTAGCTTAGTTTTGTGTCTGGGTGGGTTATCTGGTGTATGTTTGGCTAATCTAGCGCAGAGGATGTTGGAGGCTTTCAAGGACAGGTGGATTTGCAAAAACTGGGCATTTATATGAGGCTGTATGGATGTAAGAGGCCAGATGAGGATACAAGGAGAACAGACCAGAATAGACTAGATCCTCCCATTCTCTGGAGAAAAAGTTGATGCTTGCCTGTGCAAATCTCTTAGGGACAATGCTGACGTGTTATGGGTGGTTGCCAGGGTGTTGCTATGCTGTTGTTAGGAGGGTTCTGAGTGGTTGCCAGGGTGTTGCTATCCTGTTGTTAGGAGTGTTCCGAGTGGTTACCAGGGGGTTGCTATGCCATTGCTAGGAGTGTTATGGGTGGTTGCCAGGGTGTCGCTATGCTGTTGCTAGAGTGTTATGGGTGGTTTCTATGGTGTTGCTATGCCATTGCATGAGGGTCCTGGGTGGTTGCCAGGGTGTGGCTATCCCATTGCTAGGAGTGTTTAGGGTGGTTTCTATGGTGTTGCTATGCCATAGCTAGGGGTGTTTAGGGTGGTTTCTATGGTGTTGCTATGCCATTGCTAAGAGTGTGCAAGGTGGTTTCTAGGGTGTTGCTATGCCGTTGCTGGAGTGTTATGGGTGGTTGCCAGGGTGTCGCTATGCTGTTGCTAGAGTGTTCTGGGTGGTTTCTATGGTGTTGCTATGCCATTGCATTAGTGTTTAGGGTGGTTTCTAGGGTGTGGTTATGCCACTGCTAGGAGTGTTCAGGGTGGCATATATTGAGTCGCTATTATCTTTTTCACTGTTGTGCTGGTTTAATTCTCTAAATGTGAAAAACAAGAATTATCTTGAGAGACTTGTAAACCATGGAAGTAAAATAACGAGGAGGAAGCAGATGACTATGGCCCAGTTATATCATAAACAGGTTTTGGGTAAAGCCCAGAGCATTTTGTTAGATGATACCCTA
Organism: Sinocyclocheilus grahami; assembly: GCF_001515645.1. NCBI lineage: Eukaryota > Metazoa > Chordata > Actinopteri > Cypriniformes > Cyprinidae > Sinocyclocheilus > Sinocyclocheilus grahami. The sequence continues at coordinate 805,937 of NW_015505243.1, forward strand.
TGTATCATGAGTTTCACCTCCTCGCTTCTGGCATTATGTATAGAACTCCTATTAGTAAAACAGATCTGTTTAGGCATTCGTTTATCCCCTTAGCTGTAAAGTTTTTAAATTTAAGGTAAATACCTTTTAGGACGATAACTGGGTGTGCTTTTTGTATTGTATGTTTGAGTTGTCTTATGTGATATGCGTGTATGTTGCAACCAAATTGCCTTCAGGAAATAAATAAAGATGAACTGAACTGGTTTCTAGGGTGCTGTTATGCCATTGCATGAGTGTTTAGGGTGGTGTCTAGGGTGTTGCTATGCCATTGCTAGAAGTGTTCAGGGTGGTTTCTAGGGTGTGGCTATCTCATTGCTAGGAGAGTTTAGGGTGGTTTCTAGGGTGTGGCTATGCCATTGCTAGGAGTGTTTAGGGTGGTTTCTAGGGTGTGGCTATGCCATTGCTAGGAGTGTTTAGGGTGGTTTCTAGGGTGTGGCTATGCCATTGCATGAGGGTCCTGGGTGGTTGCCAGGGTGTGGCTATCCCATTGCTAGGAGTGTTTAGGGTGGTTTCTATGGTGTTGCTATGCCATGGCTAGGAGTGTTTAGGGTGGTTTCTATGATGTTGCTATGCCATTGCTAGGAGTGTGCAATGTGGTTTCTAGGGTGTTGCTATGCCATTGCTGGAGTGTTATGGGTGGTTGCCAGGGTGCTGCTATGCTGTTGCTAGAGTGTTCTGGGTGCTTTCTATGGTGTTGCTATGCCATTGCGTGAGGGTCCTGGGTGGTTGCCAGGGTGTGGCTATCCCATTGCTAGGAGTGTTTATGTTGGTTTCTATGGTGTTGCTATGCCATGGCTAGGAGTGTTTAGGGTGGTTTCTATGGTGTTGCTATGCTATGGCTAGGAGTGTGCAGGGTGGTTTCTAGGGTGTTGCTATGCCATTGCATGAGTGTTCAGGGTGGTTTCTAGGGTGTTGCTATGCCATTGCTGGAGTGTTTAGGGAGGTTTCTATGGTGTTGTTATGCCATTGAATTAGTGTTTAGGGTGGTTTTTAGGGTGTTGTTATGCCACTGCTAGGAGTGTTCAGGGTGGCATATATTGAGTCGCTGTTATCTTTTTCACTGTTGTGCTGGTTTAATTCTCTAAATGTGAAAAACAAGAATTGTCTTGAGAGAATTGTAAACCATGGAAGTAAAATAACGGGGAGGAAGCAGATGACTATGGCCCAGTTATATCATAAACACGTTTTGGGTAAAGCCCAGAGCATTTTGTTAAATGATACCCTATGTATCATGAGTTTCACCTCCTCGCTTCTGGCATTATGTATAGAACTCCTATTAGTAAAACAAATCTGTTTAGGCATTCGTTTATCCCCTCAGCTGTAAAGTAAAATACCTTTTAGGAAAGAAATTTGGTCTGCTTTTTGTATTGTGTGTTTGAGTTGTCTTATGTGATATGCTTGTATGTTGCAACCAAATTGCCTTCGGGAAATAAATAAAGATGAACTGAACTGAACTGGTTTCTAGGGTGCTGTTATGCCATTGCTAGGTGTGTTAATGGTGGTTTCTAGGGTGTTGCTATGTCATTGCATGAGTGTTTAGGGTGGTGTCTAGGGTGTTGCAATGCAATTGCTAGAAGTGTTCAGGGTGGTTTCTAGGGTGTTTCTATGTCATTGCTAGGAGTGGTCAGAGTGGTTTCTATGGTGTTGCTATGACATTGCTTGAGTGTTCTGGGTGTGTAGCCAAGGTGTTGCTAAGCTATTGCTAGGAGTGTTGAACCTTATTGTAAAGTGCTATGGCGTAACTTTCTTCTTATACTGTCAGTTTTCTTTTGCTGAGCCAATTAGTTAAACTCTTTAACAGGTTATACAAGCTACTTAAAATAACACACCTTGAATTATTAGCAGTCATTTGAAGAAAACTCAATCACCACCACATTAGAAAAGCATAAGCATTTTAAAGTGTTAGTTTGCCCAAAAATAAAAATACTGCCATAATTTACTCACCCTTGTGTCATTCCAAACAAGTATGATTTTCTTCATTGACTTTTATTGGATGATTAAAATCATTCTTCAACATATCCTTTCTGTTCCACAGAAGAAAGAAATTCATCCTGTTTCAGCATTTGCATTTATATAAACTGTTTCTGAGTTAAGACGTAGAGTTAATGGTTTGAAACAGAAAAAAGAGGCTATAGACAGATTAAGAAAAGTTAAAAGTAGAGACCAGAGATGAGGAGAGAAAGAGTTTGTGTGTGGAGTATAATTGCAGCAGTCTTAAACCTCTCATTGTCTAATTAGACATTCAGAGCAGAGCGGCTTGTGTTACTGGAGGCTCAGGGAATATTTTCAACAGAGTCTAAATCAAAGTGGCCTCTATCCCTGTCTCATCCCTTTCTCAGCCAACACACGGGCCAGGATGTGCTATAGGAAAGAGCGTGGGTTGCTTTGTGCATAATAAAGAGTTTCCTAAAGCGAAGGTGCGTAGCTTAGCACTTAGAAAATGTGCTTTCGAAATCCCTGGGGGTCAAACTACATGGATGTGCAAGGACTTTTAAAGGAAAAGTTCACCCAAAAATAAAAATTTCCTGAAACTTTACTCATCCTCAGGCCATCCAAGATGTAGATTTGTGTCTTCTTGGGAACAGATTTGGAGAAATGTAGCATTACATCACTTGCTCACCAAAGGAGTGCTCACCTCTGCAGTGAATGGGTGCCGTCAGAATTAGAGTCCAAACAGCTTTGGTGGGCAAGTGATGTAATGCTAAATTTCTCCAATTCTGTTGCAATGAAGAAACAAACTCATTTATATCTTGGTCAGCGTGAACTAGATGTGCCCCAGAGACAGATGCCCTGCAAAGACCTCGTCACCTCGATGACCATCAGCACAAGACCACGGAAACCAGACAAGTCCTCTGCACATGCCATGCTGATTTCATCTGGCCATAGGAGAACTGGCCCCCCGACTGAGCCTAGTTTCTCCCAAGGTTTTTTTTCTCCATTTCTGTCACCGATGGAGTTTTAGCTCCTTGCCGCTGTCGCCTCTGGCTTGCTTAGTTGGGGACGCTAAACTGATTGCACAGACACTATTGGAAGAGAGCTGAAATCCGACCTGTGTTGCAGCCTGGAATTAAACCATGCCATGCTGATTTCATCTGGCCATAGGAGAACTGGCCCCCCGACTGAGCCTAGTTTCTCCCAAGGTTTTTTTTCTCCATTTCTGTCACCGATGGAGTTTTAGCTCCTTGCCGCTGTCGCCTCTGGCTTGCTTAGTTGGGGACGCTAAACTGATTGCACAGACACTATTGGAAGAGAGCTGAACTGGATGATGACATCACTGAATCATCAATGAACTGACTTTACCTGGAAAAATTACACCTTTTTTTTGTCCTCTTGCATTCTTGACTAACTATTTTCCTGTTTGACACTGTAAAGCTGCTTTGACACAATCAGTATTATATAAAGCACAATACAAATAAAGGTAACTTGACTTGACTTACATCTTGGATGGCCTGAGGGTGAGTAAATTTACTGCAAATTTTCATTTTTGGGGGAACTATTCCTTTAACAAATCCCACAGCCAAAGTGGAGCCTCTAGAGATGTGTAATGTTTGCCCACTCAAGAGGTTCGGGGTAGATAAGGACATGCAGTGGTGTTCACGGCGTCAGCGCCAGGGGGTCAGTGACAGAGCTTGGTCAACACTCGGTCTGCGTCTCTCGCTCTGGGCTCAGTTTAATGAGTTTCTAATCACTCTCATGTCAGAAGGATGCTTGTGCCCTGGAGGCTCGGCCGGTGTCAGAGCGCTAAAGGAGCGCTGGAATTCATTCTGCTGAGACTCACGCTGTGCTGCTGCGCTGTTATTGAAATATGAAGGCTTATGAGGGATTACAAAAGAAAAGAACACCTAAACCCCACGAAGGTTATGAAGCGAATTACACAAATATTTGTCATACCTTCCGAAGAACAATAAATACACCTTTGGTCTCCTGTGTGCCTCATGTGTGCTTGAGAGAGAGAGAGGTATGATAATGTGAAACAGCTCTAGGGAATCGGACAGTATGAAATCAGGTCATGTTGCTCCAAGAAACCTCATACAAAAAGTAGATTCTCAGTTAGATCTGCTTTTCTACCCATAATTCGAGCATCTTTATGTGATAAAGTTCATGGTCTTTAGTCAGGATATTTATTTATTTATTTATTTATATACCTTTCATTCATTCATTCATTGCTTAAACATTTGTATTTGTTTATTTAAATATGCCTTCTACCTTGTTTATTCTTTCTACTGTTTATTTATTTGTTTGTTTATTTATTCATTCATTCTGTTCATGTGTGGTAAGTTCAAGTGTTAGTTCACCCAAAAATAAAAAATTCTGTAATCATTACAAAATTAATTTTGAAAAGTTTGAGATAGTTTGAGAAAATAATAATAATAATTGTATATTTTGAAAGGTTTGTCAAATTTATGTTGTTTTTGTCCATACAGTGAAAGTCAATAAGGTCCGATAAAAAAAAAAAAAAAATCTCATATGTAGTGTTTTGTTCAATAAATTCATGCAGATTTGGAATAACACGAGGGTGAGTAAATTATGACAGAATTTTCATTTTTAGCTGAACTATCCCTTTGACGTGAACGAAAACAAGACTGTGAGAGACAGACGTACAGTCTGTTCAATGGGTTTTACTCTTGTGTTTGTATGGTGTTGATTGTTCAGCCAGCAAAACGTTGAAAATATGTCTTTGAAAAAATGTTTACAAAATACTGCCTTGTTTTCATTCAAATCAAATTAAGCATCATGTCAACACTGTGGAGATCAAGAGATAAAGTTCCTATTTACACTAAATCTCAATCAACAGATTTAAAGCATCTTTGCTGATATTGATTGCTCATCTTAATCTTTTAAAGCTGTGTGATGATCTTGACACCAACTAAATAAGTCAAACGGATTCACACAGACATATAGGATCCTCTTAGACTGTGGTAACATACATGAATATCAATGCTGTGAGATGAATTTTTAATGAGGCTAGTGTGTACTCAGCGTAAAATCACTTGCCTTGCCTTACTTGCATGTACTGTATATTCAGTCTTATTAGCTGATAAGTGGTAACATTATTTCCCTGTAGATATGAAAAAAAACCTGTTATCTTCTTAAGACTTTAAAGGAGACCTCAAATATTGCATTAAATTATTTCAAGAACAAATCTATGAGCTATTGCTAGCTATCCACATTTATTTGAGTTATTACTGTATGTCAAAATTTGTCTCATTTGCGTCATTTTTCATTTCATGAGAAATGAAATTGTCCTCTGGGGAATAATGATCAATTAATCTTTCTTTGTTCTAAACTTTAGTCATGAACAATGTTTCAATGACTATTTGGCTGCAGGTTTGCTTTAATAAGGTAAGAAGCATTTTTTCCACAGTCAGTAATCTGGTGTGAAATACTGGAGTCCAAACACTGATGCAGGCTCTGTTGTCTAACTGCTGTTTTAGGGGATCAGCTGATGGATGTGTGTGGTATAGAGTTTAAAAGATTAGTGGCTTTCAAGGGCTTTTCCCACGTCCTCTAGAGCATTAACTCCTGGAAGGACAGAGCTGTGCCTCAAAACCTGCCACTTAACTCTAGCTGTTTGGGTTACAGGAGTTTTGAAGCTGGTTTTCTACACCCCACCATTAGCTAAAGCACGCTGAAGTTCTACAGATGAGAGCCACACACCTGAATGCACAGCCAATACAATAATATATAATTACATTTATATGTAAATATATATGCAAATTTAAATTATATATGAATATGAGCAATTCAGTGCTGAATACTCAAATAGTGGGGTGTAGAATCACAGTTCACAGTGTGTTTGTGCACACACACACACACATATATATATATATATATATATATATATATAATTAAAATAGTAAAATTATTACTATTTATTTTTGTTTAATATTTATTTTATTATTTTAATTTTTTTAAACTGCTGTGCAAATATGATTTTTTACATCTCAGAACCCAGGCCAAAGCTCATTTTAGAGATATCAACTTCAAATTTGGAGTACAACTTGTTTAGATTTATGGCTTTGATTTTCACATAGTTTTACAGTAAAACATGTTTTAAAAATATATTTAATTTACGATTTAAAAATAGTATTTTTGTTCATTTTTCATAATTATAAACTTAAACTTTATATTTTTTCACTTTTTACTTTTATTTTTTCACTTCAGTAATCTGCAAAGTGTCTTCTTTAAAAAGAGCTTAGACCTTAAATCTGTGCTCCAAAGCAATTGAACATTTATGACAGTTTAAGTTGGAAATTTCATTTTCAGGTCTATGCTCAAAAAGTGGTTAACAGGTCAAAAATGGATCATAAATATTCCTTAAATGTAATTTAGTACCATAAAATATGTGTGCGTGTGTGTGCGCGCTGTTTCTGAATCTAATACTTAATATTTATTTGTTATTGATATATTTGTCATTTTTATCATGTTTTTTATTTATTTATTTTTGGGGCTGAATACTCAGTTAATTTACATATAATCACTTACAATAATATATACTACATAGGGATAGGAGAAAGAAAAGATTCACACAAATATATACGTCATGTTTGAATGAGTAATGCACACTATAGCATGCATGTAATGTGCAGGTCAAAATTGTTTATATTAGATGCATGTATTTTGCACTTAAAGGACAACAAGAGTCCCTCCAGAGTAATCCTTTGACTGATGGGCATGTTGAACACAAACTGACATATAAATAATATATATATAAACAGAATCACTGAGTTGGAAAAAGGATTACCCCTTCCTAAAAATGACTGATAAACTCAATCAAGTGTAGCTAATCACATTCTCAATGGCACACAAAGACATTTGATTTTCAACCGTGATCAGCTGTGCTCATTTTGATTAGTTCAGTATGAAAAGAGCTTTTACTGGAGCGTTTCAGTTCTTGGTAGTGCAACTGAAGCAAACAGTCAACTATGGGTGGCGAGGCACTGTCAAAAGATCTCCGGGAGAAAGTTGTGGACAGGCACAAGTCAGGAGATGGAGCCAAAAAATTTGTTCAAAGGCTTTATCAATGCCTAGAAGCACAGAGTAGTCTATTATAAAGAAGTGGAAGGTATTTGGTAGAACACAGACCCTCCCTGGATCAGGACTTCTCTCCAAACTGGATGAAAGAGCCAGGAGGAAACTGGTCCGTAGAGATGGGTCGTTCTTGAACAATTCATTCATTTTGAACGAATCTTTAATATGACTTGGGAACGACGAGTTGTCTCAGCTAGGGATTCGTTCATTTTGTGTTGACCATGAATGCGCAACATCCAATAGGTTCTGTACAGGAAACAGAAATTATTAATTGGAGTCATCACGTGACAGCCCTATAGACCAGAGGCAATGCAGTCTGTACCGGAAAGAGAAATGATTAGTTCACCTCCCGAGTCTTCGGGTCAAAGTTGTTCGTGACCGCAGCAATCAATACAGAAGTTAGTTAATAATTCTCAACCTTCCTTACTAACGAGCGCATAGTTTGTTTCTTTACTCTTACAGTTGCATAATGTTGGGGCAAAATACTGTCACATTCTTGAGGACAATCTGCTGCCCTCTGCCAGAAAGTTGTCAATGGGAAGGTTTACCTTTCAACACGACACTGACCCAAAGCACACCGCAAAACTGAGCACACAGTGGTTGAAAAAGGAAAAAGGTGAATGTCCTTGCATGAGGGCCTAGACTTAAACCCCACTGAAAATCTGTGGAATGACTTGAAGTCTGCAGAAATGGTCACCATCCAATTGAACTGAACTTGAGCAGTTGTGCAAAGAAGAGTGGGCAAATATTGCAAAGTCTAGATGTGCAGAGTTAGTAGAGACTGAGACAAATCCCAGCAGACTAAAGGCTGTAATTAAAGCAAAAGTGATTCAACAAAATACTGACACAAGGGGGTGGGTGATCTGCCTTTTTCCAACGCCGTAATTGTTTTTTTGTTTGTTTTTTTTCCTGACATGTTGGTGTTGTATCTTTCACTTGGATGTTGGATGTTAGAGTAAATACAGCTGGATAAAACAAAAAAACTGTGTCCATCTTAATTTCAGGCTGCAAAGCAGCAAATTATATTTATATATATGTTTTTTTATAAATAGGCTACCCTGTGTGTGTAACACTATTATAATTACAAAAAAATTTAATTTATTATACTACTAAACACAGCTTGTTACATATACATATAGTGGGTACGGAAAGTATTCAGACCCCCTTACATTTTTTATATTGCAGCCATTTGCTGAAATAATTTAAGTTATTTTTTTTCCTCATTAATGTACACACAGCACCCCATATTGACAGAAAAACACAGAATTGTTGACATTTTTGCAGATTTATTAAAAAAGAAAAACTGAAATATCACATGGTCCTAAGTATTCAGACCCTTTGCTCAGTATTTAGTAGAAGCACACTTTTGATCTAATACAGCCGAGTCTTTTTGGGAAAGATGCAACAAGTTCTTCAC
>NW_015505243.1:814449-824449 GCF_001515645.1 Sinocyclocheilus grahami
CCTAAAAATTGCTGTCCACCAACGTTTACCATCCAACCTGCCAGAACTGGAGAGGCTCTGCAAGGAGGAATGGCAGAGGATTCCCAAATCCAGGTGTGAAAAACTTGTTGCCTCTTTCCCAAAAAGACTCATGGCTGTATTAGATCAAAAGGGTGCTTCTACTAAATACTGAGCAAAGGGTCTGAATATTTAGGACCATGTGATATTTCAGTTTTTCTTTTTTAATAAATCTGCAAAAATGTCAACAATTCTGTGTTTTTCTGTCAATATGGGGTGCTGTGTGTACATTAATGAGGAAAAAATTAACTTAAATGATTTTAGCAAATGGCTGCAATATAACAAAGAGTGAAAAATTTAAGGGGGTCTGAATACTTTCCGTACCCACTGTATATGCACACATTTAATTATTTATTATTATAATGAAAAAAAATTATTTTTTACGTTTTTTTTTTTTCTACACCCAATTATTATCTAAAGTTCACTGACATTCTCAACAGTTTGATGTGTTTCCTATCTGCACATCCTCTGTTTTTTCTCAAAGCAAGGTTTTGTTTAGTTAATAAAGCTCATCTTTGTCGGTAGATAATATTTTCATGTAAATGGATTATCCATCTTTCTGTTTGCTCTTGTTTTCCTGCATAAAAATCATACTTAAATTATGATGGCAAATTAAATTATTTTCTCTAGCTGCAGCATGTTGCTGTGAAAGATTAATTATAAGCAATTAATTTCTCTTGGCATGTGTTGTGTAGACTGTGGAGATTCGTTGTTGCAGCGTGAATTATTGTTAGAATGAAGCCAGGTGCTGATCTATTTTTAAAACGCCCTTCTGAGCATGTTCTGATTTTAGGACTGTTCACACCTCTAGAAGTGCTGCAGTCAGGTTGTTGTAGTGCTGCTCCTTGACACAGAGGGCGCACTTGCACTTTAAACCCCATTTGCACACAAACTTATTTGACTTGATTTTTCACTCCGATGCATCAAAACGATAAATAGGATTTACTAGCATAATTTCAGATCTCAAATACATATAATACATATGTATATATATATATATATATATATATATATACAGGGGTAGGCAAGTTCGGTCCTGGAGAGCCACTGTCCTGCAGAGTAATATATCATATTTTGTAAATATATTTTCAAAATTAAAATGTTATTTTAGATTTTTTTCATATTTTGCTTATTTTTATGTATGTTTTTCATTCATTTTTATCATATATTTTTTATACTATGACCTACCTTGACCTTTTTACTTCACTTTATTCTGTCTTTGGCTGTAGTTGATCGTGTCTGTATGTCAGGAGGTTGCTTATATACTGTAATCTGTCCATTCTTGGCAGGGATGATATTCCATGGATCCATCACAGTGTGAAAAGCTTTACAGCCCATTATCAAAATCTGTCCTACCTTGAGTTTTGGACACCCTCCAGTGATGAAGCATCACAGATGACTTGGCAATATTGCTTATTGTGATTTCCGAATTCAGATAATTCAGTTATATAAAGCATTCTGTCTTTTTTAGACACTTTGATACCAAACCAGAAACTTAAGTTTTATTATTAAAGCTTGCTAAGGCAATTCCTCTTATATAATACCGCAGAACAAGCCTTTAATTGGATTTGTTTTACTGTACCCTAATGCCTTTGGTTTTGTTGACTGATGTCTTTGTTTTTCACACTTATAATCATCAGTGCTGTTGATTTGAAGCCATATTACCTGCATTCCCCTGCTGACAGTAGCCCCTCACTGCAGAACAAAGATCCAGGGGGCGGGGTTGGATCCACATCTAGGGGTGGAGATGGGTGGGTTTAGGGATCAGGGGGTGGAGATGGGTAGGTTTAGGTATAAGTAAGGTGGGAGGAGTTGGATCTGGATCCAACCTCACCCCCTGGATATTGTGCTCTGCAGTGAGGGCCATCTCCCTGCTGATGCCCAGAGAGCTCTTCGGAAGACTGTGGGAACTACAGGTCTTGACAAGTTAAAAGAGTGGTGAAGTGTTTGGGTTATTTTTCAGAGTTATCTCAGCTTCCCTCATGTGCCACAGCTGTTCAGCCCCTCTGCAGCACACAAACACAAGCAGACTGATATTAAAGCAGGTGCGTTTGGCCATTTCATCTCATCAAAGCGCATAAGAGACATAACATGGCTAACATCTCTGTCTGCTAATAGCATCCAGATGCCGTTGAAACCCGCCCCCAATAACCATTTATGTGAAGCCTCGTGCTGATTGTTTCCAAACATTAGGCACGTTCACACCAAGAGCTACAACTATTAAGATAACAATAAGGATAACTATTATCTATAACTGTCTATTAACTATCTGTCGTCTGCCACTTTAAACGCTCAAGCTCTTTAAAGCAGTATGGATTCTGATTGGCTGTCAATATTTTTATTGTGCGGGCGATTCTCCCTAGATTCGACGCTTGTGCAGGTTGCCAGATTGAGGACACACAACAGCACAATTGACAATGTAAGGCGACGAGCCAGAGCCGATCCTCCCTACACGATGCCATAGAAGAACCTTTTTGTCTAAATGGTTCCATAAAGAACCTTTAATATCTGAAGAACCTTTCTGTTTGACAAAAGGTTCTTTGGGGCGAAAGAAGGTTCTTCAGATTACAAAACGGTAAGAAAGAGATGGTTCTTTAAAGAACCTTTGACTGAATGGTTCTTTGTGGAACCAAAAATGGTTCTTCTATGGCATCGCTTGAAGAACCTTTTGAAGCACCTTTATTTTTAAGAGTGTATACGCAAAATACGCAAGCTGCGTAGGGCCCCCGAAACACCAGGGGGCCCCCTTGCTCTCAAAGATGATTTAATTTTAGTTTCGTTTTTGAATTTGGCCAGCGGTTATGAAAACATGAATGATCATTTTTTTTAATGTGGTGGGCTGTTGCCCTTTCTACGTAAAAATCAGTCAAATCATGTATTGTTAATGTCGTAGTCTTGCTCAAGACAAAAAAAAATGAGCTGAAAGCATACCGAGCCGCGGAAGAGACACTGTTACTCAAGCGCTTTCCGCGAGCGCGATTCGATTCGTTCATAACCACTCATACCCCACTCCACAAACCCCCAACGCCCCCCACTGACACAGTCTTGCGTAGGGCCCCCAGAAGTCTAGGATCAGTACTGCGAAGAGCCTTAGACATTGTAAGTTGATGATTTGAGGCCTCTGGTCATAGAGCTTTTTAGATGGGTGCCGATGCTTTTTAGGTCAGGTAGAATCTGCAATCTCTATCGCAGGTCGTTTGTTGGCTTCCATGACTGCACTACACAGTGTTTTCCACCAACTGGCAACCCTGGGTGTTGAAATACTACTGGGTTAACTGGCATTAGGTGGAATCACACACCAAAACAAAAACAGATGTTCTGACATGGAACACACATTTCAAAGTCCAAATAACTGGCTCTAGCATTGTTTTTCTGAGAAACAAGTATGTGAACTTGGCATGTTTCCTAAATATCTGCAAACATATTATGGTATTTGTATGCTTTAGTACATTAAAAAAATTATATACAGCACCTTTAAAGCCTGTTCAACACCTGTAAAGTGTTCACAGCAAGAACCATAATGTTTTGTTTGTAAAAACAGGTCGGGTCCCACTTTCAATAGCGTAGAGACGTATGAAGCAAAGTTCACACAGAAGTCACTTTCAAACTAATCAGATTTATGTTGGTCCGCGCAGCGAATTCACTTGACCAACATGGTCTGTGTGAACTTTTTCGCCCTCACGTGAAACTTACGCATGTTCCTGTTGGAACGACTGCATTTCGCAGGTAAAATTTTGCCGAGCAACAGTAAATATGAATGCACCTTTATAGTTGTGATGTGGACTCTGATATTCTTTAATTTTGAACGATTTCTAAAATGATATCTTTATCGTTGTAGTTGGCCTTAATACTTTGTGATGATGATGATGATGATGATGATGTGTTATGTAGTCTAGAGATGTGAGCTTGATAAGTTGGCACTGCAGCAGCGGGTGGTGGAGGAGAGGAGGAGGGTGAGCAGAGGACTGCTTGGCAACTCGTGCCCCTCCCGTTCGGAATCAAAGCGGAGCGAAGAGGAACACATGCTGTTTGAAGCTCTGCTCACAAGTCTACACCGACTCCTGACGGGATCGCACACTCAACCGCCGAGAGCCAGAGCGAGAAATTCTTCCAGGGCAGTGGGGCACTGCATGAAATAATAATCAAAACACTTAGATGAAAAATGGTCCGTGGCTGAGACTGCTGTGGTGCTGACAGAAGCTTTAATCAGAGGAAATTAACGTATTCAAACAGTCTCACTGTGGACACAGACTAAAGTTTCTATTGTGCAGAAATTGTCTTATAGCAGTGGCACAGAACTAGTTTTGCTCATGACCCAGATTTTGTGAAGTTATGACCCAGAACAGTACCAAGCTTGTCAATAATAAACAACAATGGCTTTAAAATAAGACTTAAAATGAGTAATATTATCTTCAACTGTGTCAGTCCAACAGTATTCAAAATGAATATCCGTCATAAACTGAAAAGGAAAATTTACTTAGTCGTCTCTTTATAAATTCTCATTAAATAATAATGCACAGTAGTTTTACAGTAACTTGAGTAGTTTGAGTAATCTAATTATTTTGTAATACTAATAATACTAATTAATCTTAATTATTAATGATTTTATGTTGTTTAGTTGCATTTTACATTTGTGTATATACAGTGGGGCAAAAAAGTATTTAGTCAGCCACCAATTGTGCAAGTTCTCCCACTTAAAAAGATGAGAGAGGCCTGTAATTGTCATCATAGGTATACCTCAACTATGAGAGACAAAATGAGAAAAAAAAATCCAGAAAATCACGTTGTAGGATTTTTAAAGAATTCATTGGTAAATTCCTCGGTAAAATAAGTATTTGGTCACCTACAAACAAGCAAGATTTCTGGCTCTCACAGACCTGTAACTTCTTCTTTAAGAGGCTCCTCTGTCCTCCACTGGTTACCTGTATTAATGGCATCTGTTTGAACTCGTTATCAGTATAAAAGACACCTGTCCACAACCTCAAACAGTCACACTCCAAACTCCACCATGGCCAAGACCAAAGAGCTGTCAAAGGACACCAGAAACAAAATTGTAGACCTGCACCAGGCTGGGAAGACTGAATCTGCAATAGGAAAGCAGCTTGGTGTGAAGAAATCAACTGTGGGAGCAATTATTAGAAAATAGAAGACATACAAGACCACTGATAATCTCCCTCGATCTGGGACTCCACGCAAGATCTCACCCCGTGGGGTCAAAATGATCACAAGAACTGTGAGCAAAAATCCCAGAACCACACGGAGGGAACTTTTTTTCCCCACTGTATATAATTTTTGTATTTGTATGTTATAATTATAAATGTATATAATAAATACATTATAATTAATTATAAATTATTATATTTATGTTGTATATTTTTATAATTATTTATTTGCATTTATAGATTAATCTGCATTCTATATATACACACAATTTTTAAATTTTTATCTTTTGTTATATTTTATAATTAATTATAAATTATTATTAAATTACTATTATATATTTTTAGCATTTATATTTTTAAATCTTTGTATAATTATTTGCATTTAAATAATAATTAGCATTTTATATACATTTATAAGATGTATTTTTCCTTGGTGTCTGCAATCTTTCAGAACAGAAGTGTGACTCATTTGTGGATCATGACCATTTGAGAATCACCGGTCTATAGGATGTTGACACTCATATTAGTCATTTATGGGCTTGGATGAATGTATGTTTATGTTTTGTCGCAGGGCAGGCAGTTCATCCAGTGGTCCATGACTTTAAGAGGAAGTCGAGGAAGCTTTGCCCAGGGATGTTCACATGACCGTATGCTTTACTGTCATCCTGTGTGGAGTGGCGTCCTGTTGAGGGCATGTACATCTTCAACACCACAATCCCTGAACCTTTTTTACTCTCATAGAATAGAAAGAAAACAGACCTTTCACTCTGTAGTTGGGAAAAAGTTTACGAATTTAATACATCTGTATTGATCGGGTATAATGCAAAATGTATTTAAGTTATGCAGGATATGTACAGAATTGTAAAAATAAGTAGTTTTTGCATTTACTTCAGGTATGGAAATGAAAATGAAAGTGTTGCAGGTGGTTGCCAAGGTGTTGCTATGCATTTTTGTCCACCAGGGGGCAATATTTCTAAGATTGCTTGGAAAAGTAAAATGGAAAACGCTCCTCTCCTGAACAAGCTATGGTACAATTTGACTCTCATTATATACTTATATACGTATATACTATATATTAGTTGATCGCTCTGTCAAATGACTTCTTAAAAAAATTACGCAAAATTGGATTTAAAATGCAAAAATCTGTTCTTTAACAGGGAACTTGTTTTTATTTTATTTTTTTAAGTTAAAGGGTTAGTTCACCCAAAAATGAAAATTCTGTCATTAGTTACTCACCCTCATGTCGTTTCAAACCGTTTATCTTCGGAACACAAATTATGATATTTTTGATGGAATTTTGATGGAATCTCCATTTTGGAGAGTATCCGCTGGACGTAAACAGCGTACGCTGTTCTGTGTCAGCTGCGTCACACGGATATGCTGTTTTCGTTCAGATCAAATCACAACAACGTAGGAAACAGATCTGGCGTGACGCAGCTGACACAGAACAGCATACGCTGTTTACATCCAGATGATACTCTCCAAAATGGCGCTACAGGGTGATGCGGAGGAGATGAGTTGTTGAATAAAGTCCTTATTTTTTTTCTTTTGCGCACAATAAGTAGTGATCTACTTAACACGTACTGAATCTATTCTTAAATGAAGACTTTTTTTTATTATTTTTTTTTATTTCAATGTTAAAATGGCCCCATTTTAATGCGCTGACACAGACATAACAGTGTAAACACTGAGGCTGTAGCTGCTATCCTGGAAGTATAAATACATTTTTGTATTGTCATAAAATGTAAACAAATTTTTTTGTCTGACTCTACTAAATATGACTAAAAGGGATGAAGTTGCGAATCACTGGGTGATAATGTAGTTTACATTTTGTGACAATATAGATAATCAAGCAGTTGATATTTGCTAGATACCACTTTAGCATATTGTAAGTATCCAGGTACTGTTTTATACTTAAAATATTTCTTTATTGTTGTATTTTGTTTTCAAGATAAGAACAACTGTTTCTATTAGTTCTTTACTTACTGGGTTCAATATAAAATTCTATCGACTTGCATTAAATAATTTTGGTAAACAAAAAATTTCAGTAACTCACATGCAAGTGAATGAGGAAATGCTTTTCAGTGGGTTTTTTTTCTCCAGAAATTTTTTTTGATAAAATGCTTATTTTAATTTTCCAATGCAAAAAGATTTATATGAGCTGTCAAGTTGTGTAAATCATGGGACTTTTATTAGGTGGATGAATATTAATGATTTAAATCCTGTGGGTGAATTTTTGCTAAATCAAAAAAAAAATCACAAATCATTTTCGGTACTTGAAATAAAATAAAAATAATAAATATATACATTTTTATAAAATATAAAAAAATGGCAAAAACTTAATTTAAAGTTAATAAAAACTATATAGACATTTAAAAACAAATACTAATAAAACACTAATAAAAATGATAAAAACATGCAAAAATACCAAAATTTTAACTAAAATGAAAATGGAAAATATGAAAATAAAAACTAATTCAAAATATTAAATCAAAACTATAATACTATGTCAATGATACTAAAATAACAATAGATTGAATGATTAGATGGAATAATCCACTGAGCGCAGGATCTGTTTTCTCGATTATGTAACAAGGACCATTTTAACAAATGGTGCTTGTAATCAATGCACTTTTAATGATAAATATTAATAAAAAAAATAAAGAAAACGAATATATATAGGGTTCTAGTCAATGCATATTAAAGTCAAAATATATATATATAAAATCACAACTTCTTGGAAATTGCATTAAATATATATACAAAATGTATATATTTTTTAGTGTAATATAAGTCATGGCTCAAACTGTTGTTTCATGTAGATCTGCATTTTTACATGTGAATAGCAGTCTTTTTTTTAAAGCCAATTGGTTTGCAAATGAAGGCACAGCTCTGTCCCTCAGGGAAACTGAAGGTAGCCGAAACACAGTCTCAGTTTTCACCCCCTAGATTACCATGAGGCTGCTGTTCTACTTTCGTTTCGACATCTTTGAAACCTCAAGAGTCATGAGATATTCAAACACATATTCAATCGAAAGCACAACAGTGTTGGAGAAATGTAATAGGAGACCGGGTGTGAAAAAGTACTCACAGATATCTATAATTACAGCCATGTTTATTTTTACTAATTTATTTTTATAATATTTATATGTTATTCATTCATTCATGTATTTCATTCATGTATTTAAGCACCAATAAACACAACAGCAGTTGACCATAGTGCTGTACAAATAAGATAAAACCAATAATAAAAGATAATGTCAATGAGAACAATAATACAAATACATACAAAGTTTAAAAAGCCAAAGAAAATAAGATTTCAATTTAATTTTAAACTCCTAGACAGAATTAGCAGTTTTCACAGATAAAGGAAGGCTATTCCATAGCCTCGCCCCAACTATTGCAAATGCACGATCCCCTCTTGCCTTTAATCGGGATCTGAGACAAAGAGTAGTTTATGTTATTAAATATCAATTATTAAATAAGAGCGATATGAACCGAATATGAAGAAACTGTGATTCAGAAGTTTAATATTAAATGAAACTTGGCCACAAATCCAAAATATTGTTTATGATTATTATACATTTTAATAATAGTAAGCAATATGAAGAGCTAAAAGAAAGTGAAGATCATTATTTTATTCAAGCTGAACGGCTTTACTTCAGGGCAGCTGGTCAGAGACGAGAACTGGAGATGCATTTAAAGAAATAAAAAGAAACTTTTACCAGATAAATATTAATTGTATTTTTCAGTTGTTGCTTGATAACTCTCCTAGAGCGTCCTGTTACGTAATATCATTAAATATTCATAATTACCATCCGCCCCGCTGACTAGAGCCCACCCACAAACCTTTCAGCCAATCAGTTCAACCTCCCCGGCGGACGTCATTCTACGTAATTAATATTCATAAGCCGAGCCTTTAAGACTGACCCCTGCGCGTGTGCTTGGAATGGATCGGTCCGCTGGCTGGAGTGCGCTGAGTTCAGTGAAAAACTGCACTGAAAAGCTTTGAACTACTAGTTTATCATTCAAACTCGATATCTTATCCGTTTTAACGTCGTCAGTGGAATTATTTCATTACTGACAGCTGAATGTTTCGCTGTATTGCACCTCGTTACCGGGTGGCTTTGCCTGCTCTAATGAGGAGGATAACTTTAAGACAACTGATGCATGATAGACTGTAACCAGACTGACTTCCCTTTAAACTCACACAGAACAGCACATCAACATTTAATGTTACAGGTAAGATTTCTAGTAGCCTATAACATCTTTAAAACAAGCCTGAAATCTTATTAGTATATTCCTTATTAGCCACTTACCTTTTTTTTGGGAACATGTACAGTGGTAGTACATTTTTGTAAGGGGACTAGGGAGCAATATATCAGTCGTTTTATCTTGACATTATGCCTACTGTCACAATAACAGCTTGTTGTGATCTTTGCTTTCAATAATGTAGAATTTTGTGGTGCAGTTAAACACATAAGAAGAGTGTTATACTGGCAGCATTGGTGTATTTTGCATTTGCAGCGATTACTGCAGCTGCTTCTCACTTAAAAATCATAGTTAATACCGCATAATTTATGAGAGATTATCAATATGTTGCAAAGTTTGATGACAGTCCTCTGTTTGCATGAACATGAGCTCCGGATGCATCTGTACAAAACCATTAGGATTCCAAACTTCTGAAAATCCAGCCCTTCAGGGAAGAGGATGTTATGACAGGATTATTATTTAATTTATTATGCACTGCCTGATGCGTTGTGTCTGTTGTTGACTGGTTG